>NC_089174.1:30906937-31212148 GCF_009819655.1 Sylvia atricapilla
AGACTCTGCACTGCTCGTTGATGGAGATAAGATAAAGTGACTCCTGTCTGGGCTGGCAGCTGGGTAAAGAATACACTCACAGAGGGATGAAACTTAACACCTCCAGGGTGGAGACCACAGCCCCAGGGCTATCAACTGCCAGGCTGGAACAGACCCTGGAGCCAAAGGGTCAGGGGAGGAGAGGTTTTGGATGTGTGGTGAAAGGTGTGGTAGCTGGTCTGAGGCAGTTAACACCTGTCCTCTGCTGAGCAGAGCAGCTCAGCTGTGGGTCCCTTCACCCTGGGAAAAGCCACGTGAAAGACAGTAGAGGGGGTGTCATGGCCCATCAAAGGCTCCCCACAAAGGCATCCCCAGACCCTGCACATGGTGCAACTGATCCTCAGTGTTACAAGGGACAGTGAGATACTTGCCCTCTCCAGGGGAGGCACCTGGGCATTCCCACCTGGCCCAAAGGTAGATGAATCCACTAGATTCTACACTTTCTGGCACCAGATGGGAGGAGACCCTCACCACCAAGACCAGATGGTGGGGAACAACCATTTGGACCCTCAAAAGGGCTTCTACCTAACTCCTGTCACTCTCTCCCTGTACCCCTCACCACGTGCAGCTTCTTTCTTTCTTTCTTTCTTTCTTTCTTTCTTTCTTTCTTTCTTTCTTTCTTTCTTATTTCTTTCTTTCTTTCTTTCTTCTTTCTTTCTTCTTTCTTTCTTTCTTTCTTTCTTTCTTTCTTTCTTTCTTTCTTTTCTTCTTTCTTTCTTTCTTTCTTTCTTTCTTTTCTTTCTCTTTCTTTCTCTCTTTCTTTCTCTCTTTCTTTTCTTTCTCTCTCTTCTTTTCTTTCTTTCTTTCTTTTCTTTCTTTCTTTCTTTCTTTCTTTCTTTCCTCTTTCTTTTCTCTCTTTCTTCTTTCTCTCTTTCTCTCTTTCTTTCTTTCTTTTCTTTCTTTCTTTCTTTCTTTTTTTCTTTTCTTTCTTTCTTTCTCTCTTTTTTGCTTACTTTCGTTCTTTCTTTCTCTCTTTCTCTTTCTTTCTTTCTTTCTTTCTCTTTCTCTTTTTTTCTTTCTTTCTTTCTTCTTTCTTTCTTTCTTTCTTCTTCTTTTCTTCTCTTTCTTCTCTTTCTTCCTCTTTGCTCTTTTACTGTTAAATAAAATATATCAATTTGTTAGCACCAACATCTAACCTAATTTGGCTTTAATCAAGTTTTTGGGTGTGTTTTGAACCTTTCTGGGTTCAATCCATTTTATTCACACAGAGTTGGTTTTCCTCGCTTTTCTGCGTTTAGACCAGTTCATACCCCATGGTCTTTCACGGCACTACCTTTAGTGTGTCTGTATCTATTTTGCACTGGGAAGTCCAGAAATGACCTAAGGACTCCAGGTGTGACCTCATTAGTGCTGTTGACCTGCTGGCAGCATATTTCCTAATGCAGGCCAGGATATTGCTGGCCTTGTTTCAGCAAGGACACATTACTGGTTCGTGCTCACCTTGACATCCACCAGGAGCCCAAGGGCTTTTTCTGCGAAGCTGCTTTTCAGCCAGTCGGTCCTCAGCATATGTTGGTGCATGTGGTTACTCTCTCTCAGGTAAGAATTTCCAGCTTCACTTTTCTGAACTTCATGAGATTCCTGTTGAACCATTTTCCCATCATGCTGAGGTCTCTCTGGATTGCAGCATGACCCTCTGGTGCCTCCTCTCAGTTTCATGTCAGCAGCAAACTTGCTTAGGCTACACTCAGCCCCATTGTCTAGATTATGAATAGACCTAGTATTGACCATTCACCTGATTTTCAATCTGTCTCATTCTCTGCTCATTACAAGCATTCTTTTTTTAACTCCTCTACTAGGAGACAGTATCAAAAGCCTTGCTGAAGTCACAGTGGGAAATATCAGCTGCTCTCCCCTCACCAAGGCTGTCATTGCAGAATGTTACCAGGTTAGTGAAAAATTTCCATTTATGAATCCATGCTGACTACTCCTAATTACTGATTATGCCTTTCTTAATTCTGGAGAAGGTTTCCAAGTTTAGCTGTTCCATCACATTCACAGGAAATTGAGGTGAGCCAAACCAGCTTATAAGGTTCTCCTTTTGTAGCTTTTTGAAGACAGAAATGACATTTTCTTTCCTGCAGTCCCTTCCTCAGATGTCATTCCCACTTGCCATGACTACTGAAAGAATGCCAAAGGTGTCCTTGCAATGGCATCTGCTAGCTTTCTGAACACTCAGGTGCATCACATCAGCATCCATGGGCTTTACGTATTTTAGTTCACATAAGTATTTCATTACTTGATACTCCTCTATCAAGAGGAAGTCTCCCTTGCTCCAGACTTCCCATACACACACTCTGCTCCAGTTTCAAAGATCTTCAGTTCTTGAAGTCTGATCTTTCTACTAACACAACAAAGACATTTAGGATCTCACCCTTTTCCATGTTCTGAATGAACAATGCCCCTGACTCATTCAGTAATGGGTACATATTTTGTCTGCTCTTCTTTTTACCACATATTCCTGTATATGGCTTTCTTGTTGCCTTTGCCATCACTCTCATGATAAGCTTTACCTTTCCTAATCATTTCATAATTTTTGCATGTTATGTGTATCTCTGAATCAGTGTGATCCTCTCAGATTTCCCATGCTTACTTCTACATTCCATATACTTTCTTCTTACAGAATCATAGAATTTTTCTGCTGGAAAATATTCTTAAGATCATCAATTCCAGCCATTAACTTTAAGTGACCAAGACTGCTACTAAAGCATGACCAAAAGCAGCACACCTACACAAATTTTAGGACCTCATGGAATGGTGATTCAATCCCTTCCCTGTACAGCCTGTTCCAGAACTTGACAACCCTTTTGATAGACATCCAATCCAAACCCCCTCTGGGAAAAATTATGGCCATTTCTTCTTATGCCGTTGCTTGCTACCTGGGAGAAGAAGCCGACCCCCAGCTCACCACAATATCACTTCAGGCAGCTGTGGAGAGCAACAAGGTCCTCCTTGAGTCTCCTCTTCTCCATTAAGCACGGCAGGTCCCTCTGCTCCTTCTCATAAGACTTGTACTCCAAACCCTTCCCCTGCTCCATTGTCCTTCTTTGGACACACTTCACCACCTCAGTGACTGCAGTGACCTCAGGACAGCACTCCCATGTGTTTTTCCCTGGGCTACTTTCCAGATACTCATCCCCAAGCACATAGTGATGCATGGGGTTGTTTTGGCCCAAGAGCAGGACCCAGAACTTCCCTTTGTTCCACCTCATACCATTGATTTTGGCCCACCTCTGCAGCCTGTCCAGATGCCTCTGCAGAGCCTTCCTACTCTCTGGAAGAGCAACACTCCCTTTTCTCTCCTTTCATAATTATGAATTCTACTATCTTATGGTCACTGCAAACAAGGCTGCCTCTGATATTTGCATCTCCAATACTACTTCAACAAGGTCCAGCCAAGCACTGATTAGGAATTTGACACCAGGAAAGTTCTGGACTGGTTATGGACTGCTGTGTTTTCCTTACAGCACACATATATCAAGGAGATTTAAGTCCCTCTTGAGGATCAGGTCCTGTGAATATGAGGTTACTTGGATCTAATTTTATAAGGCCTTACCCACCAATTCTTCCTGGTCAAGTGGCCTACAACAGATGTTCACTACCATGTAGGTTACCCATGCTGGTCTCCTTTTAAACTTTACCTATAGAGTTTCAATTGAATCACCATCAGTGCCTAGGTAGAGCTCCAGAAAGCTGTTTCTTCACATAAAGTGTAACTCTACATTCACATCTTCCTACCTGATCCTTCCTAGAATCTTCTGTCCCTGCACTGAACCACCCTAGTAATGTGAACTTGTCCACAACATCTCCCTTGAGTAAAATCAAAGCTCACAACAGTACACAGATTTCTAATACTCCCTATATGTTTTCCATGGCATCCTTGACACCCATTCATCTGTCCCTGTAGCCTCTACAACACCTTAGCTGTATCCATATTCATTAATGGTATGTTCTTTGCAGTCCTTTAAATTGAAAACAACATCCAGTAGCAGCAAGGAGTACTTGTGGGGAGAAGGCAAAGTACAGTACTGACTAATCTGGGAGTTTAGTACAGATAATGCTATTTCTGAGTACTCTCTCAACTTATTTGTATAGACATAGCCTCAAATTAACTTTAATCCAAATGAGGCAAAAGGGAAATTCCTGATTATTATTTTAATTGTTGCTTTAAAAGACAATCAAGAGCACAACTGGTCTTATTGCTCTGAAGAAGACCAACACTAATACAATGTTGCATTTCAGATACTAATTATAGATAACCTCAGACTATGTGCTCTCTAACCCTGAGGACAACACAGTCCCTTGCTTTGCCTAAAGGCAACAGTATTTTGATGAGGAAATTATTTTCCTGAGATAATATTCACTTTAAAGATCTGTGTTTCTTTTAAAATAAAGAGGAAAGTTGAAACTGTGGGAAAGTCAAAGTTTGGCAGCAGTGTAGATTTATACTTCAGTAGTTTTTTCTTAGGGTTTTTTTAATGTATGTAAACATTTTCTTCCCTATCTAATGGTATTTGAGAAGCATAGCCTTATCTCTGTCCATTAGTTGAAAATAATACTAACTTATTTTCAAGTCAATTTAGAGGACCCTTTTAGGGTTACATTGCTAATCAAATTCCATCACTTAAGGCACAGAGTAAGCAGCTAGCTGTGTAGGACACAAAGCTACAAGAGTGGCCACTCACTTTGGCTTGTGTCAGAGCCCTAGTAAAAAAACCCTGGTTGCAAATTGGGATATAAGAGATTTCTCTTCACTCAGGTCTCTGTTTTAAGACTACACATCTCCCTTCTGTATCTCCTCTTTCTCCTAACTGAAGCCTGAAACTTTCAAAAATTGGTGTTTTTTTTAATCCTGTTGAGAGGCTTTGAATGGTTCTGACAGTGTTTATTCATTTTTAAACTGAGGGAACTATACAGTTATTCTGCTACCTGTGGACATAGTTCAATATGGATAATAAAAAGTAACAGGAAAACAAATTAAATTCTCTGTCATTGTACACCTGAGGATCTATATTAGTCAAATGATCTAAATAGTGTA
The DNA here is from genome assembly GCF_009819655.1 of Sylvia atricapilla. NCBI lineage: Eukaryota > Metazoa > Chordata > Aves > Passeriformes > Sylviidae > Sylvia > Sylvia atricapilla. The sequence goes on from NC_089174.1 coordinate 30,912,015, forward strand.
AATTGAATTAAGAACTTAGGGGAGCCTTTCTTTAATTACCTGACAGACTCAAAAACATGGCAGAACCAGAGATCCTGACTGTGCCCATGATACTTATGTTCTGGGCCATGTTGAGCACTGTTTGACACATCAGGGAGAGTTTGCCATTGCAGAGGCATGGTTTCTGTATCAATTTTGAGGTGAGACATCCTCTGGTGCTACCATACCTTTTGGCATGGTAGAGGCTCCTGCAGATACATCAAACTGCAAAAGTGCGAACATTCCATGGAATTTTGAGCCTAAAATGGTCACAAGTGCTCTCGTAGCTAACTAAGGAGCCAGGTGAATCAGTGGGGTGGGGTAGGGCCTGGATTGCACAGTAGAGCCTGAATTCTGTATAGGGGCCATGTCGAAAAATTAAGCAGTTTGTGTATCTCACTTCTATGCCCCATCACACATAAAGATTCAATAATTATTAAAGAAGAAATAGAGCTGCCTAATCTATTACCATTTCTCCCGTTTTTATATTGCATAGTAGGGGAGGGAGAAATAAACAAACTACTAAATTTCTTACTTTTTATTGGGACTGGTAAAGAAGCCTTATATACTGGCAGCACTGAGCCATATTCAACCTAGAATTTTGATGTCTCCATACTCACCATGGTGCCTGAGAACCTCTAAGACAGATACAGTCAACTGAAATGTTCTACTAAGCAGTTCCTGGTTTTAAAAGCAAAAAACAAAGAATTGCCTCCAAGAAGGCCCTTTGAGGTGGAATGCACCTTTCAGCTGCTGGGAAACAAACAGGGTTCAGTGGTATTCACAGAGTAACCTGCTCACACTGGCATTCGTTTGGGACCTAACAGGGTAGAGGAAAGCAATATGGATGATTTGGTTGCATACGAAAAGGGATCCTTCCCTTTCTAAAAATAACCTTTGCTATCACAAACGTTTCTGAATGACAAAATAGCCTATATCCATTTTGAGCTGTGGAAAGGACCATGCAATAGTCGAGGCACCCAATACAGCACTTTACATTTGAGATTTTTACATGTGGTCCTTTTCTCTAAAGTAAAATGCTAACATAAACTGACTAGGATTTCATTATCTGGCTCACATCACATGTTGTTTCTAGTTGTATAATACCAACATCAACATTAAATAGTAAACACCTAAAGCTATCAAAGAGGAAAGGAAATTCTTATAACAGGAATATTTTGCATGTTCAAAGGAATTTTTCTTAGATTTTCTTTCTATGAGTATGAAATTTTCATTTGTTTTCTTTCCTACCTGCAACTTTTAGCTGTTTCTAAAAAGGGAATCAGGAAGACAAGAAGAGTGTCACAGATCCCTACAATATGTGATTGCTTAACCTTAAGTCATCTCAGCTGTGAAAACTGTAGATGCAACTTTGGAAAAATATTTTGAATGTGACAGCAAAATTATTTTGCAATGTATATACATTTTTAATGATTCTGCTTCCAGCAGAACTCGTATTTCTTAGAGCCACAGAATAATGAAACCAGCTGTTAAAAGGATGCAGTTTTGCTTATGCTGTTTTTTCTGTCTAGTTAGCTAAGAGACTATGGTATAGCTTAATGCAACAGAATAGTTACAGTGAAGCTTTAGGAACTCTCAAAAAAAGCAGAGGTACTTCTCTTTTTACACGGCTGCTTTTGGGGAGGAGGGCATGTGTCCATATGTGAGGGAGCACAGCAGCATGATGGCAGATGAAAATAGAGTAAGACAGCCAAGAGAGGACTTGGACAATGTGCCACAGAGCTCAATAAATCTATATGGTCTCTTTATGCTCTGCAAGGTCATAGATGACACTGACACTGGTTTCCTAGCAACCCACTCTACTAACCTACTTTTGTCCCAATCACTGGAGAATGACTTTAATGCTCTGAGCTGTGTTTCAACATGTGGAGGAAATAATCAAATTGATGCTGGTTAACTGCTGATGTGCAAAATGCCAAAAAGCATTTTACTGGTCCATGTCCCCTCTACATGTCTTGCACACAGAAGGCTTTTTTAATAAAGAACAGCATTAAAGAATTCCTAAGTTTCACAGGAATATTAATTTCATTAAAAAATGTAGACATACAATATGAAAAGACGTGTTAGTTAAGCAGGCATGTAGTAAGCACCAAATCCCAATGGAAAAGTATTTACCCCAAACAGGAGATGCTTATGATATTAAAAACTAAATACATACATAAAGGAAAAAAATAAAAAGTAGAAACTAAAAAATTGGAAATTACAAAGTACTTAAATGATTAATGTGGGTTTATTAAGGCATAGATAATGTAGTCAACTAGTTAAAAACCCTTAGCATGCCACAGTAATTATTTTAAAAAATCTAAATTTCATATAGCTGCCATAAAATTTATATATTATGTGAGAAAACAGAGTTTTTAAGCAACAATAACTCATTGATCTAACCATATTGTATGAACTCTCCTTCTGTAGCTAAGTAATATGCATATGGTGAATAGGACACAGCTATATCTTGTCAAAGTAATGATGTATTTGTGTTTTCCTCTTCAAAAATTTTGCATAGCCCTATTCCAAAACAGATGTCAAATGACACAGCAGAGTAAATCATGCAAAGCAGAAAAATCTTTCAATGATTTTTTCCTTTTCCTCTCCTTGAGTAATGCTCCAAAATCTAACTAGCAATAATTTAGATTTATGTGATAATTTCCTATAATTTTATTACTCAAATTTCCAATTCCTGACTCACAATATTCATTCTTCACTGTTTAAGTGCAAATATTTACAAGAATAGATGAAAAAGCTCTTCTATGCTTTGGCAATAAGTATTCTCATCCAGCCATAGGACATAAAATTTGAAAAAGGACCACTTCATTAATGTGTACCAAATGAATACTTTCAGAACACATGTACTGCAAAAACCTCAGCTCTGATATGTATTTGGATATATTTATATTTGGTTATATTAATACTTTCATTTCAGATAGACACAGCAGCAGTGCTATGGTTTAACCCCAGCCATCAGCTAAGCCCCACACAGCCACTCACTCCCCAGCGGGGCTGCAGAGAGAAGCAGAATGGTAAAAGCCAGGAAAATCCAGAGAAGTCATGGGCTGAGATAAAGACAATTTAATAAGGAAAGCAAAAGTCAGACACACTAGCGATCTGAAACAAGGAATTAATTCACTGCTCCCCATAGGCAGGCAGGTATTCAGCCATCTCCAGGTGAACATAATGGTGACTTGGGAAGAAAAACACCATCAGGTCAAATGTGTCCCCCCACCTTTCTCCTTTTTTCCCCCCATTTTGTGTACTGAACATGATGTCTAATGGTACAGAACATCCTTTTTGTCAATTTGGGTTGCCTGTTCTGGCTGTGTCTCATCCCAGGCTCCCATGCACCCCTAGCTTACTGGTGTGGCACTACCAAGGAACAGTAATGCATATAAAATAAAAGCAGAAATAACAACCCTCTCTATTATCAAACCTATTATTTGTACTCAACACAAATCCAAAATGCAGCCTATAATACCTCCTGTGAAGAAAGTTTACTGTACCCCAGCCAAAACCAGCACAAATAGGCATGAGAGGTATGCCCTTGCTCCCTATATTCCACAAAACTTTTCGTTTTGCTGTCTAAAACCCCTCATGCTAATATTTTCCTTGCCCACTTCCTGAAAAAAAACCTGGATTTATCACTGGATCCAAAACTAAGAATATTGTGGTGGTCTACTCGAGGGACGTTTACCGAGCTGAGATGGAGCTTTTCAACTGGTCTCCTCTATGACAGGTACTATCATTAACACAAGAGAATGAGTTCTTTAGTGCCAAACACAGTAATTGGCTCAACCTTGGCTATCACCCATCAGTCCACAGAACACTGGCAGATACAAGGAGTGGGAATTAAATGATTATGGGATCATAAACCATATATGTAGTGTCCTAACCCCTGATTGAATTGAATATGTCATGAGGATACTCCTAAACTGTTTTGACTGTGAGTGGCATTGTGAGGCCAAAAGCAAAGATCACCAACTAGTAGCAAAATCCACTAATAGCTGCTCCCCACATAGGATTTGGAGAGTGGAGAAACATGCAGATTGCCAGTACAGTAGCTCCCTCACAGCGGGGTATGGCCCCTCAGGATTACCTTGCCTCAGTTACACAAGATGATCTTTAGGTGGTAAGAGTCGGAGCTCACATAAAAAAGAACTTCTGTCACTTTCATTTTTACCCCAGAGTGCATGTTTATTAGAAGTTGCTGATGTGGTTTGAGTTTTGTGGGGGTTTTTTGGTGGTTTTTTTTTTGTTTTGTTTTTTTGTTTGTTTGTTTTTTTTTCTGGTTTGCCCAGCTGTCATTTATAACCTTAGAATAATGGCATTATGTAGATTGAGGGGAAGATTTGGAAGTTTCTAGCCTAGAAACTTCTAGCTCAGAGCAGGAAAGATGAAGAGCAGATTTTTCAGGGTCTTTTCAAATCAGCATCTTAGTATCCCAAAGGACTAATATTTCGTAATCTCTCAGCAAACTTCTTCCACTGTTTGATAATCCTCATGATGATGTTTTTCGCCTTAAAAGTAATAGGATTTCCATCATATCACAATCCTTTGGAAAATTATCAGCTCATGGAAAGCTATTTTTAATATTTTCAGTTCCACAGGCATTGGTTTCTTTAGATTTGTTTTCAAATGACACAATTGTAATAACATCTGTATATTAGCCAGCTGTGCATTACTGAACATATGCAGGAAAACAGCTGTCTTTTGAAACCCAGAAGAGTGAAAGTAAGGAAGTTTCACTTACTTTCAGTTTAGTTACTTTGGAGATTTATATCAATAAGGTCTAGCTGCAATAAGGTCTAGCTGCACTCTGTGATAATACAGGTCTTGACTCTTTTCACACACACCAGCCCCTTTCTAAACTGCTGTGGCTGAGATGTTGGCACAGATTTAAATTTATAACCAAGAGATAATAGAACACATTATGAAATTCCCTGGGAAGAAGCTTCTTTCTGTAGGATGGTCTCAGAGTACACAGAGATAGTATTTTGAATGACCTATAGAATTCATTGTCCAAACCCCAAACTCATCCACCAACTTTTCACAACCTCTTATATTCATGCATTGGTTAATTAAAATGATTATGGCACTCTGAGAATAATTTTGATTCCAGTAGAACTCAAGCACATGCAGAGTTAACTCATTAGCCCTCCCTATTGTAATCAATATCAGAATCTATGAGTGCTAAAAGATATATATGTTTTCAGTCTGTAGAGTCAACATTTGCATGACTAGTACGCAATACTAGTAAGGTAGACATAACTAATAAAAGATGGAATAATCTTATCAAGAGCAAGGAGTGAAAGAAAACATTTAACAATATTTTTGATATATGCTCCAGGTACGTATACATTCCTGTAAATACACCTGTATATAATATAAAAAACCAAACGGGTATGTAGATCTATATAGTCTATCTCCCACTTCTCTGTAAATCAACTGGCAGATAGGCAAACATTTTTTTCTGAGAGAAAACAGGATAAGTTATCTCAATTTATCTCACTTTATATTTTCAATAAGCAAACAACATAGGCTTAAACAGCTATAGATCAGCTGGATTGTAATTTGCCCTTTGGTAACTTGTTCAAACCTAAGCCAGATACAGATAGATGGACACTCACAGGAGAAGATTGAGAACACTTAGTTTGTGTGTTAATAGGCAGAAGAGTTAAATTCCACAAAAAAGTATTATGAAAAAGGATGAATTGTACTTATGGCTACCATGCCTTTCCTTTAGATTCACAAACTGTAGGTGCTAAAGACAAAGATGTAGACGAAGCTGCCACCATCACTTGTAAAACTTTGATACACTTCTTGGTCCTCAGGGAAGACAACAGATCTTGCATCATCTTTTACCTATTCTCAGACTCAGAAGCAGAAGCATTTTTAGTTTTTAAAGGAATTAAGTTGCTGGTGCCAGAGATAACCAGTCCTTAGAAAAGCCCTCCAAATTGCTTACTACGCATTTGGCAGCTAGGAAAGGGATCCTCCTCAGAAGTATTGAGTATGGTTCCTCTACCTAATCTTAATAACAGCTTAAGTATCTTCCTCCCACCTGATTTTACTTTTTTTTTTTTTTATCACCTGAGCACTGTAGGCATCACGGCTCAGATATTTCATCTGTGATAGGAGGAAAAATGCAGATAAAATAAGAATCTAAACACATCTGCAGCTGTTTTAGAATCCAAAATTTTCCTGCAGAGCTGAATATATCCAAAAATGTTCTGCAGATATAAGCTAAAAATTAAAACCAACCTTCTATGGTTTTATACCCTTTCTTCATGCATTTTTTTTTCTTTAAAGTTAGAGAGAACAGTTTCTCTAGGGAGAACATCTGTAAGGACAAACTAATTTTAAACAAATATTAGAGAGATTTTGTTAAACAAATTTCTTGGGGTTTTTCAATCTCTATACCTGCATTGAATAATGAGCTTAAAAATTCTTAACCATGTTTGATCAAACGCATTATATTATCAACGATGGAGAATTGCATACAACCATGTTTTTTTTTAAATATAAAACTCAAATGTAAAATATAATATTTTTAAATTCATTTGTATTTACCAAAATAGTAAGTAAATAGTAATTAATTAAACTTTTCTAGAATTTCAATAGTTCCTATAATACAGCTCAAGACTAAGTCAATCCAGGGTATGTTTTAGTTAAATTCTATGAGAACTTTCTGTAAAACCAATTATGCTCCTCCACCCATGAGGCAAAATCAGAAATCAATCCTTCCAATCAGCAGCGTTGAATTTCATTTGGAAGTCTCACAGAATAACCATGATACAGTAGGCATACATTACTAAAACATTATATCTAAAAATACACTGAAATACCTTTATCTATAACTCCATCTAGCCACAGAAGATGGATCAAAATTCCTTTTGACCAATTATTCCTTATATATCTGACCAAGGCCAGCCCACACCTATGAACATATGCACAGCTACCTACAAATGTACGTGACTACATAAACACACACATTATGCACAACATATGGAAAGAATGCTTATGTACACAATTATGCATGCATGTCAGTAAGAATCTTTACCCAGAGAGAAGTTCACACACATAGAAAGAGTAGTCCTGTACATTCTGCATCAGTAGATATTTATTAACATTTTCCTCACTTCATATAGTTAGTTAGTCTGTTAGGAAATTATGCGGTACAATTAGTTTTTGCAGGCATATTGTAATAATGTCTGGCTGTAAAGTGAGTGTAAATGCATTCAGTTAACATGCATGTACTTAGAACAATATAAACACTTGAAATAGAGTAAGCACCAAAATTTGGTGAAGGGGGGCAGAAGTGTAGCTTATCTGTGTAAGAAGGACACAATCAAATTGTCAGTCTGCAGAATGTGCATGTACATGCACAGCAAGTTTAGCTTCGTTTTTATATATAACGCCAAATCAACCTTGGGAGGCTAATTATTATTCTAATCTTCACACGAGTGTCCAATAGAAATGAAGGTCCACATAAGTAAACACAAAATCTGTATTTCACTTAATGCTAAAGCACTTGTTCAGGACTGACATTCCCCAGTTCAGTGTTCCCAGTGAAACAGTCCAAACCATGTGCTGCTCCCTCACTCTTCCCCCACCTCTCCCATGCAGCAGGCTGGAAAAGAGAATGGGAGGTACAAAGGTTAAAGATCACTTGTCAAGATAAGAAAAATTTACTGGCAACATTTGATAAGATAACAGACAGTATCAGCAACAATACTAATGACAGAAAATACAAGAAAGAGGAGGAAGGATTCTCAGGAAATGAAGCCTGGTATTACGTGAACTGCTGCCAGGGCTCACCAGCCAGAACAGACACACTGCCCCCCACCCCAGCACTGATGTGAGGTGGTGTAGAACAACTGCCCCTCCTTGCTACTGCAAAAATTAACCCTGTCCTATCTGGAACAGGGAAAACTATCTACAGGTAGAAAGCATGGCTAGAAGACAGCAGATTTGAGCAAAATGTCTTTTTAACTGCCCACTATGCCAAAAATTTATATTACTGGCTCTAACTACTGAGAGAATGGAGATTCTCTTGATGTTATGAGAACTAATGAATGGTGTACAAATTCAATCTTTTTGTTCCTTTTGTATTACAAATAAGCCTGTTGACCTAGATGTGTAAAATTATGTCATGGACTGAGTTTTTACTAAATTGAACTTCATCCATGTAAACTAGGGTTAAAGCTGAATTATGTATGCTTATTTCGCTACTTTGAGTTAGCTTAACAACTGATATAAAATTGTATTCTTAGTCAAGAAATTAATAAATCCTGAATTCATTATGCGTTGACTATATCTTGTCTGTATTTACTGATATTGCTTCTTGTTTTTAGTGTGTTGCTGAATCTTCCCAAATATCTCATTTTTGACTAAACAACAAATAAACAGTAAACCTAGAATAATAACAAATGAAATAAATGTGACTTTAGGATGGCTCATTGCCATTGACAACATTACGTGTTGTCAACATTCATCTTGCATATTCAAAGAATTTTCATAACACTTCACATAAAATCTCTGAATTCTGACCTGTCTACAGCTAGAATTTTGGCCCCTTAGTAAAACCCAGGATTTCTACTGAGTTACATTGGACTTGCATTTCACTTCCAGCCACTCCTATGGTAGAAGGAATTAACTCTACGAGTTGTCTTCTGCATAGACAATCAGTAGTGGAAGGTTATTCCATAGCTCTTGTCATTGTAATAATTACTTCATAGTAGCCTGCAAAGTATTTGAAACTAAACCAAAAGAGGTTTTTACAATGAAAACCACTGGAAATTTTTGCCTGTAAAAATTTGTTTTGAATTGAGATCTTGTCAATTTTCCTATCAACAATATGCCATTCTCTTCGAGCAGCCATGAAATAATGTGTTAGGAAGTGAGGGACAATTCAACTCAGGCAAGAAGCACTGCATGTTCCTCCATGTGGTCTTCAGGCAGCTCAGTCTCTCCATAGTAATGCATGAATTTGGTCCATGAACCTGCTAGTCACCGTGTCGGGCTGCTCTGTGAACTCAAATGTGCCTCTTTTGAACTGGTCTTCACCTTTCTGACAGATCACACATTACAGACATATGTTATGTGAATAGTTAATTTTCAATTTGAAATTAAATTGAATTAAATTCAGAACAATAATTAGAGCTGTAGTATTATATCTGCTGAATTCAAGAGGACATAGTTGATGTTACCCTCTTAACCTAAATATCTGTCAATTCATATACTAATTACTTCTTGAAGCAAGAGCCTTTGCCTAGAACGCCATTCTAGGTAATATCTAAATCAGAGCCTTTTTAGTATGCCAAGCATGCTGTTGATAACACACAGGAATCAAAATATGAAATTTAAAAATACACACAGTACAAAATTTCACATCTTAATGTGATTTGGAACAGAAACTCGAAATGCCCTTGATAATGGAAAACATAAAAAACCCCAGTATTTGGTGCCAAATCAGACAAAATTTTGGCTGTGGATTGTTTTCAATGATTCACTTATCTTGGTCTGGTCAGACACATCAAAGCAATCATGATTTACATGACAAACTACATTACATATGAGATCAATGCACATTAACTGCCTTTTAGATGCAGATAATCCAAATGGCTAAGTAGGTTTTCTAGTTTTTGAATAGCATATTTGCTAGATTGTTTGCAAATTCAGATCAGTGCTGCTATTATATCTCACATCACACTGGGGAAAAAAAAAATCTAAGGTATTTGGCATCCCTAAATGTATCCCTTTTTCACTCAGAAATTCAGCTTGAATTTACTTTAAGTCTAAAAACACCTCAAAGATATACAAAAGGTCTTGTATATCCTAATGTTACTGTTTCACATATGTGTTTCTTGAGAAGATCCAAAGGAAGGAATAAACTTCAATTAGCATATTACCTTTTTTCTGACAATTCTTCTTCAAAACAGAAAATCAAATATCTGCATAATTACTTCAGGCTGACATTTTCCCTTACTCTTATGCATGTATTTTTATGTGAATAAAAAAAAAAGGTTTGATTGGTACAGTGATGTTTAAATCTTTAAAGAATTGATTGATGTTAGTGATTTTTAAGGATACTTCGATGGTGATAAAGATAGAGAACACAAGAAGACTCATCAAGTATTGAATACAGTTTAACTTTATGCTTTAAAAAAGTCACCTTTCTGGATCTTAGAGAAATTGCTTTATGTTAAAGGAAAACCTTTATTGTTATCATGTCTCAAAGTTATCTCAAAGGGTGAGACAACCTCACTGAGAACTGAAAATAAAAACAAGGTATTAGGAAAAAAACCTACTTAGTACTACATAGAGGTAAAAATTAATTTGGTATCTAGCCTTTTCTTCATCTAACTTATTTTACACTAATTAGTCCTCATGAAAATAGCCTAAGTGTACATTTAGGAATGCTTTCTCAAGTTTAAAATGTTTAGGAGTTTTCTTGATTAGGCAGAGGTTTGAATTTTATCAAATTAGGATATTATTGAGGCAAAATAAAATAGTTCCATTAAGTTGGGTTAAAAAGAGATTTAAAGCCACCAAAAAGCAGGCTTAAAACACAGATAAATTCAAAGGCACCACATACTATACTTTTAAACTAAGTGGTTCCTGCTCTGAGTAGATTAATGGTTACCATTTGGGCATAAACATGTTGCCAAATATTCTGGGAGATACCTCACACCCCAAGAATTTCGTGACATATTCTCCATGTTTGTAGAAGCAATTTGTGTTTATGCACAGTGGTTCTGCATTTTAAACATCAGTACTAAGTTTGCATACCAAAGCAATTGCTCTCTAGCTGCCAGAGTTGCATCTAAGATCTACTATAATCAACAGAAGCCTTCTCCTACACTTCCAGGATGCTACAGATCAATCTTTAGCTGAAGGCAAAAAGAAAAATTTTCTCCTTCTGAATGAGGGATGAGATATTAGATAAGTTTGGCCAGGGCTTTTTGTCCAAAATCTTCCAAAAACCCCAAACCTGTAAGTTGAATAAAAAATTAAAAGAAAAAGAAAATTTCCATGTATCTCTATTTCTTTTTGTCATTTCATAAACATTTTCACTTCATTTTCTTTCATTAGAAGGATCTTTTTTAGTCATGTCTAGGTGCATGTGCTGACAGACCATGTGAAGTATTTGAGCCAGCTGGGCACAGATGTAGATTTTAGCTCAAATGCAGGTTCACAATGGCAGTTGAAAGGCAGTAGAACAGAACAGCATTTTAGTCTGAAAAGGACAAATAGAACAGAATAACACAGCCTTGAAGAAGTAGATTAAGTATGTAACTTAGGCAAACAGGAGTAATGAAAACAGCAAGCAGGATGCCAGCTCAGCTCTGCTAGGCCAATGAAGCAGAAGTTGTGCAAAACAATGATATTTCACTTACTCACATTCAGGGCTTCAGGAGTAAATACCTAAAAGAACATGGGACATTGAAGACAGATCCCAAAGAACCACAAAAGGAATTGCAATAAGGGTACAGTCATGTAAAATAAAGTAATACATATATATCAGATAATCAGGGATAGCTGTTGAATATGTAAGCCTGTTTATGATAAAAGCTCTGTTTACCCAACGTTCAGGGGACTCAATCAGAGGAAGGAGTGACCAGTGTCCTGCAAAAATGAATAACTGGTTTCTAATACTCAAAACAGTGTTAGAAAGCTTCTGTTTGGCTGATCTCTGTACCAATGGCAAGCCTTTTTGTTTAACCCAGATACATGGTAGTTTGTAAGATTACATGTTGATTCTGTGTACAATTGAGGAGCACAAAGTGAAATCCAATAGAAAATTTTTGAGATGTCATTTGCAAAGTGAGGATCTAGAAATATGAACAGCAACTAGCATAATGAATGATTCTGGACTACTAATATAATCCATATGAAATTTTTGTAAATATGGTTGTGTGACCATGGCACTATGTGGATATCTGGATATTTCAGGACAAAATTCCCCTTTATACCAGAAACGGTATAAAGTGATTAAACTACAAACCAAAAATTAATGTTTACCTCTGATTTACAATTACTGTACATCAGGAGTACCAAATTTTGCTCAAGAGACTAGTATGTCAATACTCACAGTGCTTCCTTCAGTCACTGACCCCATATTAAAGTATCAAATCCTACTTCAGGAGTTGTGGATTGTCAAAATACAGGTCTGCTCACTTAAAAGACAAACCTTTGTGGAACAAATATTGGGAAGTTGTATTTTTTCTTTCAAAGACCCAATTCAGCCTGTAGCAAGTTGGTTTATGTCTAGAGCCTTCTGACTTAGGTCATCTGTTGTATCTATAGTAATTTATTGCATTGGGATTAATTTGTTGCATTTATGCTTAGCTGTTGTTTAAGCCACCTTGAAGACACCCAACCATCAAGCCTCAACCTAGGTTAAATTACTCCAGTGTTATTCTTGGGGTATGAAGCATCAGACTCATCACAGATGTCAAAAGGCTAAACCAGGAGACCTGGGGCTTCCTGTTAAGTAGAAAACAAGTCCAAGTGAAAGAATCAAACATCCCAAAGCAATAAGATAGAAGCAAAACATTGTGATGATAAAATTTCATGGGCACCAGTATGGCCAAAAAAAGTTCACCTATCTATTTGTAGTTACCACATAAGCTCACAGATAACTCAAAAAGGACAGAAATCTTGCTACCATGCTCGAGGTGTTTTCTAGTGCTCATTTACCAGTAATTTTAAACCTGCCATTCATTACTTGGGAAAGATTTATAACAACCAGTTGATTATCCAAATGTGATCTTGGATTTTTAGATTACTTAGTTTCCTCTCAGAATCACAATTTAAAAAAGGATGTAGGGCAGCGAGAGAAAGAGCAACAATTTCCTAGCTGAAACTGAAGCCCCAGTAACACAAGTGAATGGGCGTTTCTTTGTATAGACAGATGTGTTACCAAACTATTTCAGCCTAACCTTGTAGTGTTCTTTGTAAATACCTCTGTGCATTGGGTCCCCTGAACACCTAAGTAAATCTCTTTATAGCAGTACAGTTCATTCAGGAAACAACAAATTCAGGAGCTTGAAGAGAGAAAGGTACATTTCAGAGCCTAATTGCTTTTCTTTCCATGTTACCTGTATAAAGTGCATGGTCTCTGTGCTCTTGTAATTTATCATGTCTCCTTTCTCCTTTCCCTCTGAAATTTGTTCCACAATAAATTGTTGCTAAATCCAGATACCTCAATGACTGTTCGAAATGTTGATAAATAAAGAAATACTTTCTAATTTCTTTGTCAGGCATGCCCGGTTTCTCAAAGAGGAAAAAAACATAGACTCTAGTACTAATTTGTCTTTGATGAATATCGAAACAATTCAAAATGAAGTACATTCCATTTGAGACTTATAATGAAAGAAAGTTCATTAGTTCCTTTGCAAGTAAAATAAGTTTTCAAAGGGTTCATGAATCTATAACAAAAAGCTGTGGCATCTGATTTATCTTCTTGTGCACAGTGTTACAATTTACCTTGACTTAATTAGGATGTATCACTGAGCATTCAGGATCATTGTTTAGTAACATTACAGAATAAATCTAGATTGATTTTAATTTCATTTAAACAAATAAAAATTCTGGAAAATAATAACATTCTGATTATTTTAAGAGTACTTTGCCTTGGAAGTGTATATTTAGTATAAAATGCATATTTGTTTTTTAAGGGCAGTAACTAAAGGAGAGGCGTATGATGTATTTGGAATTGTATAATTCTTTAAGACATAACTACTCCAATATAAGTATTAGATGTGAAATATTTCATTATTTCTACAGCTATGAAAAGTGTATTTCTAGAAAAATTGGATACAGTAGTCAATCAGTATAGCCCAATTTTCCCATACATGTTTAAGTTGGTTTAATGCACATATGAGGACAAAAGAATAATCACTTTTCATTCAGCCATCTACTGCCTGTTCAGTCCTGGTGTTCCTTTAACAAGGGTACCTTAAATCTTCAGTCAATAAAATGTAAACCTTTTATATTTTACATTCTTTTCTAAAGGATAAAAAAAGAAACCTGGAAATAAACAACCCATCAGCCCCACCTCTGTGCCTCGGAAAATCATGGAAAAGATCCTCCCAGAAACCCTGCTAAGGCACATGGAGGATAGCAAGGTGACTCAGGAGAGACAGCTCAGCTTTACCAAGGGAAAATCCTGTTTGACCAAGTCAGTGGCCTTCTATGGCATGGTCTTTATATCACTGGACAAGGGGAGAGCTACAGATGTCATTTATCTGGACTCCTGTAGCCCCATTGACATGATTATCTAAAATATATTTCTCCAAATTGGGGACATATGGGTTTGATTGATGGACTGTTTGGTTGATAAGGAGTTGGCTGGACAGGTGCATGCAGAGAGCAGGGTCAATGGAGTCATGATAGACATCTATGATAAATGCTGTCCCTCAGAGATCCACACTGTTTCTGGTGCTACTCAAAAACTTCATAATGCCATAGACGGTGGGATTGAGCATACCCAACAACAACTCTGCAGCTGACATCAAGCTGAGTGATGTTGTTGAAACACCTGGTGCTTGGGATGCCATCCAGAGAGACCAGCACAAGCTCAGGAAGGGGGCACATGGAAACCTTATGTGATTTAACAAGACCAAGTGGACCAAGTGGAAGGTGCTGCACCTGCATAAGGGCAACTCCACTATCATCACTGGCTTGGGAATGAACAGATTGAGAGTAGCCCTTTGGAGAAGGACTTTGGGGTGCTGGTTGATGAAAGGCTGGCTAAGAACCAGCAGCATGTGTTTGCAGCCCAGAAAAACAATCACATCCTGAGCTGCATCCAAAGCAGCATGGCCAGCAGGGCCAAGGAATGAATTCTGCCCCTCTCCACTCTTAGAAGAGGGGCAGAATTCTCTCTTAGGAGACCTCACCTTCAGTCCTGCATCCATCTCTGGGGTCACCAACACAGGAAGGACATCAATGTGGTGGAAAGAGCTCAGAGGAGGCCCCCAGGATGATCAGAGGGGTGGTGCACCTCTCCTACAAGGACAGACTAAGAGAATTGGGACTGTGAGCTTGGAGAAGAGAAGGCTACCCTACTGCAGTCTTTTTAGTACCTGAAGGGACCCTTAAAAAAGTCTGGAGATGGACTTTTTACAAGGGCATGTAAAGATAAGGGGCAATGGTTCTGAATTGAAAGACAGTAGGTTTAGATTAGTATGTTAGGCAGAAATTCTTTGCTGTGAGGTAAGTGATGCAATGGAACAAGTTGCTCAGAGAAGTTGTGGATGCCCCATCCCTAATTCAAGGCCAGACTGGATGAAGCCTTGAGCAACATGGTTAGTGAAAGGTGCTCCTGTCCACTGCAAAGGGATTAGAACTAAACAACCTTTGAGGTCTCTTCCAACTATAACCCATTTATAATTCTATGATTCTCCACAATTTTCAGTGGTATCTCTGCTTTGACAGGAACACCTCTGGAATAATTTTCTCCCCTCCTCCTTCTCTGTTCAGGTGTCTATAGGGCTGTTTCTTTCACTATTTCTCTCGTGACTTCCATGCAGCATTTTTTAATCTTTTCTTTAATACAATATCAGAGAGGCAACACCACCTTGGGTGAGGGGCTCAGGAGTCTCCTATGGTGTGTCCACTGGAGCTGACTGGAACCACGTGTGCCAGGTTATAGGGAAGCTCCTGGCCTCTCCTTATAGAGGCCACCTCTGCAGCATAACTCCTACCACTCAAATACCTGGGCAGCAACATGCAATACACATAGGTTTACAAGATGCAGCATCTAAGCACACTGGAACAAAATAAAATACATTTAATTCTTGAGAGCTATAGCTAACTGTTGGAATATTTTCTTTATGGCATTATAAATGATTTATATGCTGATCAAAACTGTGGAAGCATATTTTGCTGCTTATCTGAGAGCATTCAGCTACACTACATGCTACTACAAATATTAAACTATTTTTTTAAGCTAACAGTAATGGTTTCACTGTTTCGCTAGCCTGAAAATAAGTGTGCTGAATATTTGCCATTTCTGGGGGAGTTTATTGTAGGACCAGTTACAGTAGTTATTAAATTGTGAATAAGTAGCAATTACAATTGTGTCTCATATCAGCAGAGTACCATTTTGTGCAAACAGCTTTCATCAGTGGAGTTTTGCTGCTAATAGTCCTTTCTCAACAGGCCAAGTGACACGCTGACCATGGTCAACTTGAGCTACATAGTTTCTATAGCACTTAAGTCTCACCTTAACCAACAATGATTGCAAATGATCCAACAACAGAAGATCCTTTAGGCAATGAATTTTGATTGTTCTGTTCATAAGAGACTTCAAACTATATGAAAAGAGGAACTTTAAATGTCCCCTGATCCTATTAGACGGTCATTATTCCAGATCATGAAGGCATTGCACTGTTAATGTACTATAATAAATGCTGACAACTATAAAGTACCAATCATGGAGAGAGGAAAACAACCACTTAGGTTATGCACTAAATGATTCATTTACAAAATAGTGCAGGAAAAGTTTGGTATCTTTTCTCCATGTCTTGTATACAAGCTTAGGTCTTGACTAACTAAAAGGACTCTTCTGTAGAGTTTGGGGTATTATTAATTTTTTTGCACATTTTTTGGCAAAGGTTCCTACAACAGCAGATTTAAAACTGCTAGTTGTTTTAAGACAGTATCTGGCCTTTCCTTTCTAATGTTATTACTTCATAAAAATAAACAATTTTTTATATATATAATGCTAATTTCCCACTCTGATTAATGTGTTAAAAAGACTGGCTTTCCCAACAGTATCTGGAAGTTATCTGCCTTTTCATCATAGCTACACACTTTAAACGCAGAATTTTTAAAGCAGCACAGCTATTCCTTCTAGTGCTTTGGTCATAAGGACAGACATTTAAACTTATTTTTCAACTTGGAATAATTTCTAATTTATTGACATTATCCCAAATCATGCTTTAGAAATGTTCATAATTTCTTATTAGTTATTGAGAGTAAAACCAGATGTATTAGAAACAGGGCTTTTTCTGAGTTTTCCCACTACCAAGACAAAACAGGAAAGTATTGATTATAGAATTAGGAGTTGAAATGTGAAGGTGTATTCTATTTGTTGAACAATCATGTCTTTGCTTCTAGTTACTGTGACAGCCCAAATCCATGTAAATTAAATGTAGCCTTCAAATTTTCTGTTATTTAAATGGATGAGAACAAAACCCATTTCTTTCACAGGCCTTACAGTACAGTGCAAATATGACTCCACTTGTGCCTGTCCTTTCAGCTAATATTTGGCTTTAGGATATACTAAGAAACATTAGACATCTTACTTGAAATGAATTAATAATTCATTGTTCTCTTGTTTAGATTTTTTATCCTCCAGATCAGTGCAAAAACCCCCTACACTCTGACGGTCCAGCTGAATTTTGCAAAGAAATTAAATGCGTCTCTTGGTTTATCTTGCTGCATCAGACTGGAGTGTAACTTCCTTACTACCATCTAGTTCATCGTGAAAGGGTCTCCAATTAGAATTTCACCTACCATCTACCTCTGTTTAAAGCCTTTTCTTAAGTCAGGTTGATAAACATGTTTCTGAAGGAGGTTTTGGAGGATAAAAAGTATCTCCATCATTGTTACCTTGCACAAAAGCATCCAGGAAATTGGCTTTCAAGAATCAAGTCTAATAAATTACAGTGTAAATGTAGAACAAATATACTTCTAGAGCTTATAAGAAATGAAACAAAATTGCAAGGTGTAATCAAAAAATAATGTATGGAAATAGGAGCAATAGCTATCCAACATGATAATCACCATTTTTGCAAATACTGTTAAATGAGATGTGGACAGAAATATCAATGAATTGTGATGAATGTAGGGTTAGAAAGAGAAAAAATGTGGGTGTCTGTTGGAAGTGTGGTCCTTGAAGATTACAAGGGGTTCACAACAATCACATGAAGATTTGCAGGTTATTTCCCTAAACTAGACCTAGCTTTGAAGACAAACATTAGTGTAGTGTCTGACAGCATTTCAGATGTTGTTGAATATGTGAATTATCTGGATAGGTAGAAAAGAGTTACGCAGAGAAGCACTCAGCTCCAGCGCTGTTACAGTTTGGCTGTGAGGAAAAACATGGGGGTGAATAAAGACAGCACAGCAAACTACCAGAACCTTTATTTTTTCCCCAGGGATATTTTTTCCTGAGCTTATTTTTAAAGAAAGGCATGAATTTTGGAAAGGCTTTCTTTTTCTTTCTGTCTTGTGACCATATAAGTGAGAATTAGTGGGAAAATTATTTTCAATCTCCAACTTAAGCTCATCTGTACCCAAAAGGAGTTAGGTGAGATATAAAGGTAACATATGCTCTTTCTCCCAAATGCCTCATTCTCTGCTTCTTTCCCACAGATGTTTTATTTTCTTTTCAACTAGCACCTGTGAGAAAATTGAATTAAACCTTAAAAAATTGCAACTATTATCCCTCCTGTGATTCAAGTACTGGAAAGATGTGCAGAGTAGCACTCAAAAAATTGTCAGATATGGACCTGTACTGAAATTAAGTTAATGCTTTTGTCTGATTAACAATAATTAAAGGCTTATTCACCTAGAATAAAAAAACAAATAAAACATATAGAAGTGGAAAAATTAGTCTGATAGTGAACAGTCCTACTGTTATACTGTTGAGACTGTCACTGAAAACTGGAAAACAAACTCTCCAAACAATTTAAGAGGTTAGAAAGCCAACATTACTTTTTTAGTAGCTCTGGATACATGGGGAATTATTCTAAAGCACGCATAAGGAGCAACTTAATGGACCAGCTTATAGCCATGAAAGTAATACATATCCATCACATTTCTATTAAATAATCTTAACATTTCCCGAATATGTACAAATATGCTAATTATTTCCCTGAACTTGTTTGGATTATGAGTAAGGGGTCTTTGGTGGTCATTTTGAGGGTCTTTGGTGGTCATTTGGGAACATCCCACTCTTCAAATTTTCCTTTCACAGTCCCAGACCTTCTGATGAATCTGTTCTTCTTGTGAGTTTCCCAAACATATGACCAGGTAAAGATGCACTTCTTTTGTCATTCCTCAGACTGGCATTCTTACCACTGTTCTCAAAATCAAAACATCTACTAATACATATTAGTCACTGATAGATGTAAATAGGCTGACACACGACTATCAGTCACAAACATAGGAGTTAGCACAAGGCCACATTAACTTCTGGTATTTGTATTAAGCAGTCTATGGCACAAAACTAAGCATTCATCCCAAATATAAGCATCATAACTACTATGGAAAACTTAAAAATAATTTTCTAACATCTTCCCTGAATTATGCATAGATTTCTTCTCAAAGAAATACAATCTATTTGGTTACAAGGGGGGTTTTCGGGGCATTTTTAGATTTCATTTCTTCGAGAAAATTTACTCTCTATTACTAGGCTTTTGTCCACCAATAATAATTTTGATGCTGAGTAAACTTGACCAAACATGCTGGAGATTATTAGCTGCACAGTTCCACTAACATCTATGTCTTTAAAGAAGGGAATGCTATCATTTAAAGACCTATTTTGCCAATCTCTTTCAACTCGCCCTTTCGACCCTCTGAGTTTCACTCAGTAATTACTGAACGGGAACATACAGTGCAGACATAGCGCAGTACATCCAAAATATTCAGTTTGATTGTTTATATGATAAACCATTGGGCTGCACTTGCACAGTAAGATCAACAGATCCAGAATGCATGGCATTTATTACAAACTTGCTGGCATCTGTGCTTTCTCAAAAAGTTTATGAGGGATTGCTCTTTCATATAGCAACTGGATCTGATATTTCTATCACAAAAAAATAAAGGGGGTGTGGTCGATATTTTCAAGGGATCAACCAGAACTTTAAGATAAAACATCTGTCTTGATCTTCCATTGAGCAGAAGTCCACATTGAGATGATAATTTTAAAAGTTGTGCTCAACAGAAAAGAGGTCCTTTTAAACTAAACTCCAGTCACACCTCCTGTGAAGTTAGCAGTAGAACTAGCAACTGAGTTCTTTGGTTAGATACATGAGAATAAAGATTATGTCACTTCAATTCTGTATTTACTTTGAGTTTCTCTTTAGTAGTTTTGTGCTCCCTGTGTAGACAGGGCCAAATGTCACATCTCTTGCTGAGTGGCATGTGCTGACAGTAATTCTGGCCAGCAGTGAGACTAAATCTGCATGCTGCAATCTAACCTCATTTGGTCTGTGCTTAAGAGTGTAATTAGTGAGTAGAAAGTGTCAAGCATATCTAATTGTAATTGTGAAACATACCAGAGATCCCTATCACACATACAGCATGTACAGTCCCATACACCACACCCAATTCACTTTTTCCTCCTCTGGTATCTTGTCCAGTTGCAATAAAAGGTAATGTGCAAACTCATGTAACCTTCATTCTCTTTTTCAGTGTTATTCTTTTATTGTCAGTTTCTGATTACTGTTTCTACAAGTTGTGTTAGTGTGGGAGACAGCACAGAAAGCGGACATCAGAATAAACAGCTTTTGTATGTTCCTCACACTAACTTCTGTACAAGTACATGTAACTCAAGCACATTCAACTTGCATAGATGCTGTCTTGCTACTGAACATGAGAGCAACGTCTCTTTGCCTTCTTTCTCTAAAAAGAGAGAGGACCCTGTAAACCCAAACATGTCAGTGTAATTTGTCATAGATTTGCTGTCCTATATTGGTGATGCCTGCTTTCTCTAGGCTACTGCTGCAGGCTATGTCATTCAGCACTGCAGAAAAAGAAAAAAAAAAAAAACAAAAACAAAATAAAAAATAAAAAAAAAAAAATAAAAAAAATAAAAACAACCACAAAAACCCTGTCTGAAACATAATAAAAGGGATAACAGCATAAAAGAATCTGCTCATGACCAAACCTTTCTGTCAGTCCACTTCCCATAGGCTGCTCTGCTGGGTTTGAATTGTAAAGACAGCTAACAGAGATGTGCAAGCCAGTGCTGGTGCTATGGTTATTGCTTCCTGGGTACCTCAAGCACTATCCTGCAAAATGACTGCCTGAAGGGAAGCCTAATGGTTACCGACCTACAAATGCCAATTCCATGATGGGACAAGCCATGCTGCATCCTTTCTCTGCTTTTCATGGCGGTGTTAAAGCACACAGCACAGGTAGAAATACAGAATATTGACTATTTTGGCTGTCCACAGGCACTCTAACTCCTTTTCTGGTCTTATTAATTTATTTACCTGTAGGATGAATAAAGAATAAGGGCACAAAGCTTGGGCTATCCAGTATTGCGGACAGTGAAACTGCTGAGAAGGGGAAATACATTTATTTCCAGGGCATCAAAGCTATGGTCCTACTGTTCTTTGTCAGTATCCAATAGTGTTTTATATATGAATACTAAGTGATCTTTCCTTTAAAACCTAACACCTTTGCACAGCCATTTAGGTGTACATGACACAGCTGATCCATCTGTAGTTCAGGCCATTACCACAGGGCATTTGTACTATGAAGAATTAATTTGTAGTGGGATCCATTAGAGTCTAAAGCAATACTTCAATAAGTTACATTATTATTTCTTCTATGCTTTTACCTTCTCTCCAACCAATCCTCATGCTTCAGGGCATATTCTGATTAGCAGCTGGGAATGGGGAAGAAAGAGATTCCCAGTTGTGTAGATTTATACTATTAGATGAATTTTGAAATTGTGCAGTTTCCCTGGAATATCCAGCAGAGCTAGGAAGAGGATACTAGATTAGATGAGCTGCTGATGTGGTTTTGCAAATCCTCTGGAATGGGGAATGGGTTCTAACACTGAAAATAGTTTTCTCTGGTTATTAAGAACAACTTGTCTGGATCTATTGAAGAGAAACAACTGGAAGTTTCCCTCTGGGTTTTGTTGTTCGTTTGCCTTTTTTTTTTTTTTTTTTTTAATTAGACATTGCTCTGTTGGCTCTCTCCAAGTTATTCAGATGGGGTAGGCACTCTGATGATTTACCAACACAACTCTTTAGCCTGTGGTCTTTCCTAAACACAGAAAAGCTGGCGGGAGGCAGCAGTGGGGGCTTGAATCTATTCATTGATTTTAAAGGACTTTGGATCTGGCCAGTAGGCGTGGATCTGTCAGGATTTTAATTTAACTGACATGTACCATTATAAAAGGCTTCATCACTCGAGGGAAGTGGATGAGACCACAGTTTGGTGCACTGGAGACTAGATAAGATGTGATTTGATATCCTTCCATGCAAGCAGTGATTATAAGGCCTTGCACAAGCTTCAGAAGTTCCTTGATCTTCAGTGTAAAGTAGGACGGAATTTTCCCCCTCCTATTGCTCCTTTCCCAGTTTTACGATAAAGCAGCAACATTAATGAGGAAAGCAAAAATATGGTGCAGGAGTTTTTTGAGAGGGCATGAAAGAAATTTATGTCTGTCAATTTCTCTCCTCTGCCATGCCTCTTCATACTCTACTAATGGCAAATTCTAACTCTGCTTAATGTGGGATCCATCTAGAGAATGGAGATCTTGCCTGGTTTTCATTAAGCATTTTATGTGGCATTGCCAGTCAGATAACTCCCCAATGAGACATGATGGCACCGGTACAGTTCTCGAAATTGTTCAAATTGAATATTTGTGGGTAAACCTGCCAAGAGTAAATCATTTTTGGAACCTTCAAGTGCAAACAAGATGTAATAATTTAGCTTTGGAACATATTTTTGTAGTCCGTGTGGACCTGAGTGACATGTCTGCTGAGTAATGTCTTTTTCTTTCCAGTGAAGTACATGCTGTTTTTTCAAATATATAATCTTTCTGGCAGTGCACAATAGAAGCTCTTTAAGCAACTGATCTGCTATCAAAAGTGATGAAGGTCACTTGCTTGGAAGTACTGAAACCTTGTTAGAGTCAATATGTGCAAATAGCTAAGTGAAATACATTTCCTATGACAGCCACAGCCCTAGCAGAAATGCCCATAGAGAAAGTAAGAGATCAACAAATATAGTTGCTTTATCTATCATTGAATGCAGCTGAAGCTGTGGTGTGGAGGAGAGCAGTATTTAAGCCCATGTTACATTACTTTCCATTCCAGAAGTGAAGCTGTGATGGCTCTGTGCAGAGGGAACAGAGATATCAAAGCCATTTGGTATTTCTGTAGCACCAAGTGCATTTTATGTTAAAACCAAGCTGCTGAGGAGCAAATGCAGATCTTCACTTCAAAGATATAAATTACTTTCAGGCTGCTGATTCAAAGATTTTATTTTAGGGTTATCTTACATCCTTAATGCTTACCAAGTTTGTGAGGTAAATAGAAAAAGTGGTTGTAGGCTTTTTGCTTATGGATTCATTGTATCTTCTAGTGACCACTTTCCTAGAAATAAGAGAAGTCTGTCTGAAAAGCCAACCAATAAACTTTTCTTTCATCTCCAACTCACTCAGCAGTCTGTTTACAGTAGATATATTTGTTTGAAAAAGAAGCCCTTTCAGCATTATCTTTAAGTGCCACTGAGAACACATACTCAAAGCAATATGAACACTCCCAATAGGACCAAGATTTTTTGATTTGTTGGTATTTTTGAGATTTGTCTATATGACTAGCTGGCAAATGGCAAGAAATTTTGTAGGGACATTATCAAAATAGACTTGAAATTTCTATACGTCAGATCACTGAGTTACTGTAGACTCAATACCACCTACTTGCATAATATGATACTTACTATGAAATTTTCCTTTTAAAGTTATTTATTATGAAATGCAAATAAAATTATTCCAGAAAAAAAAAGAAAAAACTAACTTGAGATTGCAAGCAAATTAATTTACTCAAAGTCTGTATGTGCTTCTTCCAAATTAATTTTCTAGTTATGTTCTAATTTATATTCTTTGAAGATTATTTATAGTTAACTATCCAACATTACATATTTCTTCCTCTTGGGCCTTCACCTTTTCACACAACAGGCAAAAAATCATCGTTTTATGTTACATTTTATTGTTGTTGCTCTCATCTATTTACAGCTCTCTGATGAATAATAAGAAATTATGTAGTTTTCCTATGAACACATACTCCATAAAATGAGACCACTGACTTTTTCTCAGATAGTACCGGAGAAGTTATTGATCTTAGAAGAGATTGTCAGTTTTCATGCCTTAATTCAGCATGTTTTCAGTAGTCTTGAATGCTTAGCAAAAATAGTTATAAAAATACAATGCTTAATTTTTTGTCACACATAAAAGATTAACCACTACAGTTGATCTAGTGCCAGGAAAGCACATTAGTGAGGGGGGAAATTAGAAAAATGCTGTGATTAAAACCTCTCCTTCTGCTTATTCAGTTTATACAAGAGGGCATCCTGCTTGTGGGACCAGATTTCCTTCTACAGCAGGATAACCCATCTAGATAATTTTGCAATGCCAGCAGTTGTAACATTTTTGGACTTCAGCAAAGCTTTTGATACAGTCTCTCTGTACCCTGCTGGACAAGTGTTCAGCACACAGCTGAGTAATTCAATGGGCAAGCAACTGGTCATGGGTCTGTCACAAAGAGCTATACTGAGTGGGGTGACATCAGACTGGGGTCCCATCACCTGTAAAGTGCTACAGGACTCATTTCAACACTTCATTAATGACTGGGACACAGGACTTAAAGGAATACTAATTAAATTTGCCAACAGCACTGAATTGGGAGGACCTGTTGATTTCCTCAAGAGAGAGAGGCCTGGGAAAAAGTCATGGACAAATTAGAGACGTGTAATCCCCAACGATATGAACTTTAAAAGGATAAATCTGGACTTCTGTTAAGATCCAGTTATTGAAGTTATTAGAAAGAGGACTCTGCCTGAATTAAAGTGCAAATGACACCCTCTATTCAATAGTATGGGGTTTATTTAACAATAAATTTGTGTGACAGAAATAGAAAGAAATAGAAGAGAGGTGGAGGAGAGAGAAAGAGAGACAGAGACATAGATTAAATATAAAATAACCTCACTCTGTGTATCACAACAGCATCCTTTTGATCCTCTTCTTCTAGTGTTCTTGGTGGTGGGAGTCCTTCAAATCATAGGGTTAAATGGACTGACATACACTCAGGTCAGGTAAGAATGCCCAGGTACCTTCCCTGGAAGAAGCAAGTTTGACACAGTATCTTCCAACAGACTCTGGATCAATTGCATCACATGCAGTTGTCTGATGCAAGGCCTCTTGAATGAGTCTGGGAGGTCTTTGATGGGTTTTGATTTCTCCTCAGCTGCCTCTCACTTGAATGTCCCATGTAGATGTGGCTTCCCCAGGGTGGGGGTTTTTCACAACTGACCCAGTTTGTGTAAGGGAGGATGGGTGCTATTTCCCTCTGCCCAGAGGTTACCTGCACAAAAACTTCTTCTCACTCCCCAGGGCTGTAAAGGAGTGTGTGCAAACCTGGCCACAGCAAATGAGCCTGTGACCTGTGGCCTTCCCCCACTTTGGATCCAGACAAAGCTAATTTTCAGGACAGCTGCTGGGTTTGGCTTTCCCGTAGATACATTCTTCTTCCTGAGCCTTGTTTACTTCTCCCTGTTAGACCTGGGATAATTGAGCAATAGTGTCATCTTTATCTTATCTCAAGATAAGATCTCAGATCTTATCTGAGCTGGCTTAATTCACAGTCCAAAATTCCAGTTAGAAGGCATATTGAGGGAGGGGTGGGCTTTGGTGGTTGCAGCTCTTTATATAGCTTTGCCATAATGGGCAAGAATTTTTCTGTAACAATGTTTGAACCTCTAACTGTAGCTTTTCATTCTCTCACAACCTGATAGAGGAGCAGCTGAGATCACTTGGTTTGTTCAGCCTAGAGGAAATTGAGGAGACCTCATCGTGGTCTTCAACACCCTCACAAGGGGAAGTGGAGGGGGGAAGTGGGGTGCAAATCCCTGCACTCTCATGACCAATTACAAGATTCAAGGAAACAGCATGAAGCTGATTCAGGAGAGGTTAAGGTAAGATACCATGGAAACATTTTTTCATCTGAAGGGCAGCTGGGCACTTGTTGTGGTTTGAAAAAAAACCAAGTGAGAGGCTCTAAGTCAGAAAATACAATTTAATGAGAAGTAAAGGAAAAAAATAAAATAAAATAAAATAAATGCAACAATACAAAGAGAAAAACCACTGACAGAGTCAGAATACAACCTGATCAGGGTGATGGAAGCAGTCCAGATGAGGTGGTCTTCCTGAAGCAGTGATCTCGTAGAAAGGTCTGGTAGCTCTGGTCCTGTGGCAATCCAGTAGATGAGGGCTGCTTCTACTGTCCCAAATCCCAGCTTATATCCAGGTGAGAATGCTTGGCTCCTGCCCGTGGGCAGAGCATCTCACAATGGGATGATGAGTCATACAGGAGGTCCTTGATGGCCCATTAAAGAGAGATAACTCCCTCTGGGAGTTATCTGAGTCATGCACAAGGCATTGATGGGCCATTAACTGAAGACGGTAATAGAAGACATCCTAAACTACAACCCAGGACAGCACTGTAACGCTCCCAAGAAAGTGGCCACAACGCCAAGCCTGTCTGAATTTCAGAAGTGTTTGGACAATGCTATCAGGCACATGGTGTGATTCTGCTGGTGTCCTGCACAGGGCCAGGAGTTGGACTCAGTAAACCTGATGAGTTTCTTCCAACTCAGTATATTCTGCCATTCTACAGTCCTATGGTGTTGTCTTACTAATCTTTTAGTGACCACTAGGATAGCCGGCCTGAGCAAGATTTAAATTTATTTAGACTGTAAACTAAAGGACTGAAAAGGAGACAACATAAACAACTCATGTCAGAGAACTGTTTCCTTAGTTCATGGAGAAATATATTTGTCTTCCTTTCATATTAGGTGCTGGTATATGAATATTCCAGCAAATGACAATGAAAGAAAAAGCATAACTCCCAAACATGTTTGATTAAAAGTATTTTCCTTCATCCTCCCTTAAAACCTCCATACCAGCTACCTCCTTACCAGCAACCAACACAACTCCAATACTGTACAAACTAGAAATGGACACAAACAACATACAAAGAATATCTCTTGTAAAAGCTTCATTATCTTTCTCCTTGGTGACATAATGCCTGAAATCTTCAAGTAGCATTCAACTAAATCTAGAAGTGCTCCAACATAAATGTAGGCAGAGAAATCATCAGATATTTGCCAGGATCTGCTAGAAAGGGAGGCTGCAAAATTGCTATAATTGAAGCCAAGCAAGGCCAGATTTGACATCCATCTATTAAGATCAATTAGGAATAATTAAATCATGATGCATGGTGGAGTAGATTAACTCTTCCAACCAGGTGATAATAACATCATTTCCCCTTTGACCCAAACAGCCAATATTGTGGATTTGTTTTCAATAAGAAAGAAAATTGATTATGTGAGCCCACAATTTTCTTTGACATACTCAAGTTTATTTGCAGAGTACACTCAGTCTTGTTGGTTTGAAAAACTAGAAACAAAAAATAGTAGGCAGTTTTATTGCATGCAAAACTCCAAGTCTGTCTTTTGGGCGTGTTTGGGGTGTTTTTTTAACAAAGCAAGGGTGCACACATTCCTCCCACTTGCTGACACATACACACAGAGTTGTTTTGTTGTTTTCAAGTGTCTTTAAACACTCAGATGAGCACTGTCTCTCCTGTATACAGAGCTTGTCACCTATTCCCCACCATGCAACTTCAGACAATAAAATAACCTTACATCTAAGCAGCAGACTACTGAGCAGGAGCATTCAAGCTGCTAAGTGACTGTACGAGGTTGTGCTGACAGCACAGTCCTGTTCACTAGCAAACCCTGGATGAGTGTCTGAAATCTCTGCTTCAGCTGCTGGGGCTGTCTCTTGCAAAACTTATTTGGTCTGGTTACATTTTAAAAGGGAATTCACCTTCCTTCCACTTACAGGGAACAGAGAGTGTTTGCGTGGGTTTTAACATATTCATCTCCTCTTTGCAAGACCAAAACCTTAAAAATGGCGGATAATAATGCCTAGCGTGATATAAGAGTGAATAGGAAACTGAATTGTTAAAAAAAAAAAATTGATCCTTATGCTTGGTGGGTGGAAATATTCTGAGATTCAGTAGATACAACTTCTGTTTCAGTCTCCAGAATAGACCCCAAAAAATGACAGCAAATCACTTTAATCTCTCTGAGCTTTTGTTTGCATAGATCAAACAAACAGAATCTCACACCTTTTGGAGAGATCAAACCTGTGGCTACTTAACTCAAGATTTAAGGAAATCAATCAAATGGTTTCTGTTGACTTTCTCAACAAATTAATCATATTTTTATGCACCAGGTACTTTTTTTTTTTTTTTTTGTGTGTGTGTGTGTGTGTATGTGTGTGAGGGGGAATGAATGGTATGTTTCCTGCCAAAGGACCTGAGGTAATAGATGCTGTACAGATCCAGTGAGAGGAGGCAAGACAGGTCTTGGGAGAGTTGAGGAACAGAAGGAAATGCTAGCTAAGATATTAACTGTAAAAATCATCATTTTTAATCAGATATTTTCCAAATCATATGATAATGAATTAAAAAAGTAACAGAACTGATTAGCAAAATATAATGGGCATGTTATCTGCTAAAAAGTAATGCAAAAAGCATCCTTTCTCCTTGCTCTCAACCCCACCTCCAGCAGGGCTCTGTTCTGTACAGTTTGAACAACATGTTAACTTTTCTGCACATGCATAAAATACACAAAGGGTTCCCCAGCTGATATGTAGCTGGGTCTTGTGAATGCTACCCAAATTACAGAAAGAATGTCCTATAAAATATACTGTCTACAGTATATTTTATGTAAAGTTTGTTATAAAAGTAATCCTATATTTTTCATCCAATGTAATATTTATGGATGCTTATCCAAATGTTTTTTCCCAGTATACCTAGTCTATCAAAACTCTGGTGAAACATGTGCAATCACCTCTGCAGACGAACATTTCTACTGAACAGGATTTGATGTGCTGAAATTACTGTCATGCACAATTTTTTCCTGAATCAGAAAAATAATGTCTCATACACAAAACATAGCTAACCAATTTTGAACAGTTCTTGACCATCAGCCTTCCTCAAGAGCCTGAGAGTGTTCTTTTGTGCCTTAAGAAGCATACAAAATGTGCCTTGAGTTTGAAGTTAATAAGGTCTTATTGTTCTGTAAAACAGAACCAAATTAAGAGACTGAAGAAAAATCACTCAGGGAAGCAAAATTTCTAACAAAAATTGAATGCAGAAACTCTGTGACTATCAAACATGCCAGTAATTCAGAATTTCTATTTCTTTTTTCTTTCTTTCTAATTAATAACTACTACCTATGTTCCAGAGGTTAGGAAGACGAAGCAAAGTCACATGAATTCTTTCAGAACTGTAAAATCAGTTGGAGGTTGAGCAGCATGCTGCCTGTCAGGACTACTAAATAAAGCCTGGTATCAAGAAATGGCAGCACAGTAGAAAAAAGATAGTTTCAATTTTGTTCTCTTTCGGCTTACAGGGAGTGACTGGAGGATATGTAATGCTCTGTATACATTCTCCATTTATGTAAACTTGAGAAAGCGTGTCTGTTTTAAACTGGCATGGAATATACATATTAGAACTGAAGGGTAGGAAGGAAAATGGTATTTGTTCCCTGATAACTAGCTTTTCATAAGCATGGAACGTATTTCCAAGTTGCATGTCTATTTTATTTAAGAAAAAATCTGGAAAACCTTTATAACCAAAATACACATTGTGCTAACATCTTGTTGAAATTGAAGTGTTTTACATTGTGTTGGAGACTCAAGATAAATAAACTTCTATTTTATTATATGGAAAAGTCAAAGATTGGAAGCAACTTTTTAAAAGGCGTAACGTCTCAGATACTAAATACAGTAAGAATATGGCTAAGAATAATTCTGTGGCCTTGTTAGTAAAGTAGAAAGCAAAAGTAAATGGACCCCAGTTACTTCTGCTGGAAAGAGCTTGTCATCTGCTGGAGGCAAGCAGAAAGAAATAGTCACATGCAACAGATGAATACTGCATTCAGATAACCTGATGATAGGCATTCTTATTCAAACCAGATTTTAAAACAGTAGCAAAAAAAGTAATAAATAAAATTTGCTTCTGAAAGACATAACTTTCTTCTCTTAACCTTACTGGGTTACTCCAGTGCTTATGAATACGTGTTTTGATTTCTATAAAGACTCTAGGCAGATTGAATCCTTTTAGACTCAATGTTAGTCCATTGTTAGCTCATCAACCACTCTTTCTTTTCAAGCTGAGAAATACACTGAAGGATAAACCTGCATGCATGCACCATTCTTTAGCGTTGTTCTCAGGGGCAGAGAAAGCCTAGTGATCATACTCCAAGGAAGGAATGATTAGTCCGTGGATAACTTTGACTATATTGTCATGATGAATAATATCTTTGCTTGTCTGCAAAATGTACGCAAATAAATATGGTATAAACATTGTTAAATAAAAACCCACTGCATTAAATAATATGACCTTGCTACCTTTTAGTTGCAGTGTTAGAGTACAAACTTATTTTAATTAGCAGTCAGCAACCAGACTGTAACTTCACTGAAGGAGCATTGAAGAATCACTGCCTATTAACAACCCAGCGGTAAGTAAGCCAGTACAAATACTTATAACCAAATAGTGTACATTTCAGGAGTGGAGAGGATTAGCTATTGGGCACACAACACAGTGGAGGAAATTGCTTTATTCCCAGTACTGCTGGGTACCAGGAGGCAATCACTATGCCTCTAGCCCATTAACAGCATTTGGAGTGTTGCTTCCCATAGAAGGGGTTATTGGCTAACCACTGGGTGACCAATTAAAAGCTATGAATAAGTCCCAAACCAAACAGCATGAGGCCTGTTTGTGGCACAGTGGTATCATTACTAAAGTGAAAAACTTGATGAGAAAGGAGCATATTTAATTATAGAACTATACAAATGGCTAATTAGGACTATAAAGTGAAATGAATGACTTTCCAGTGGATTTTTGAACGTTACTGATAACTGCTCAGCTTCTTTGGAGACCATGAAAGTGATCTACAGTGCTAGCCTGCATGTTACAGTAATGAATGGATCTTCATTACTGGGGACATGTTTGACCTGGTTGCTCAGGTAGCATGGGCAGTCCTCAATTCTGCTCCCTGCAAGGGTTCTGGTGTAGTCTCTGGTCTGCTGTGAGCTTCACTTGCTTTCACCCCATTCTCACAGGTTTAGAGGCAAAAGCATTACCTGCAATTGAAAAAGCCCCTCTCACTTTGAAGTCAAGTGTCTCACTAATTTTGCAGAAGCTTAGACCCATGCTTAGATTTGGCTTTTAAATCACTAATGGGTTTGAAAAAAATCTTTCCTCTTCACATCCCTCCCCAGGATCTTCAAAACTCTTGCACCTGTACCAGTTATTTTAATCTTTACTGCACAAAGTAGAGATTCCTTTAAATTACTTAGTCTAGCTTCCAAAAGGGACCCCAGAGCCCAATGATTTCTTAATGAGTAGTGAACTTTTCATTTCTTCCCTACATGTATCCTCAAAATGAGGAGAGGAATGTTTCTACTTCACAAAAATAAAGAGACCTGATTTTTTAACTGAGCTTTTTTCCAGCTGTGTAAGCACTTTGAGGCCTAGAGAGGATGCTTATCCAGGCAAACAACCCATGCAATTATTTATTGACTCGATTAGTGGCAACAGGAAAAGGAGAGGCTGGATTTTAGTTAGTGTAGTGGGCATATTCTATGGCTGCACAAAGGTGTTATAATATATCCATACCACACAAAGCAGTAAAGACAGAGCAAAGCCTGGCCATTGGAGTCCCTGAGTGCTGACAAGTACCCTTGCAAATAACAGTTTTTAGTTGTATTAGAGTTGTGCTGACATTTGTTTAGATAATGTCCCTAGATTCACTGATGATGGGGGTCTTGCACATTCAACCTGGAAGCTGAAGACCGTGGAAGGCCTGGGAGAAGTTTGTGGGCATGCATCCCTAACCAGAAACTGAACTCGTTACTTCTCAGCTTTACTTCTGGTGAGCTTTGTCTGCATTTCTCAGTCTGCAAAAGAAAATTGTCTCTCATTCCTGAAAACCAGTCTTTTTCACCCTAAATGGCCAATGCTGAAGGCTTGAAAGATTTAACATCACTCTCAATGCTTTATGGCCTCACTTTCATTGCGTCCATTGTCATATAAGTGCACACCAACTTTTCTGTCCCAACATGAAGAAATTAATGCAGTTTCTTGTTGGCAAATGGAAAATCAATTAATTTTTCCAATAAATAACAATCTCAATTAGATCAACTTGGTTAATACGCCTTTCTGCCCTAATCAAGTCAGGAGACTCCATGAGTCCTATTGTGATTTAACCATGGAGATGACAAAATACTTCACTGAGGCTTAATTTAGAGTTTGGCTAACCCATCTTTTAAATCTATTTCAAAGTAATATAAACCAGGTTTTTTTAGCTTTGATACCCTACGAAATATGAAAGCAAGCCTAGGCTATCATAACGTCAGTTTGGGTTGATGTTTTACTTTTTTGGGAAGATTGCTTTTCCTTTTTGAGGTGGGGGGGGTGGTTGGTTTGGTCTTTTTTTGTTTTGTTTTATTCACCAAGGGGAAGCTTGCCAACAGATGACTGTGGATCTGCTGTTTTATAAACCTAGAAAAGGCAGCGATCTCAGCAAAAGGAGATTTTCTGGCTTTACCTACAGTGTCGAAAGCTCTTGTCTCAAGAATTAAGAAACTTCTCAAAAGCAGAAAGTGATCATTAGAACCCATACAATGCACATATCATTACAAACAGGAATTTCTAGGATATTTTGGATACTGAGCTTTTTTCCTGAAAAATCTATCACATTTTGTCTGTAAAAATTTATGGAAAATCATTATTCATAGGAAGATAATATAAAGAATATATTTCCTTGCCATTTTTATGTGGAGTAAATAATAAAGCTGGCATGTGATTTATTAATACATGATGATATTGGACAGAGAAGCAATAGAAAAAAAATATTAGGAATTGTTCAATACTCCTTTGAATCTGATGTTTATATTACAGATGCTTATATTAATGAAAAAGATTCTTTCCATAGAATCAAGGGGTTTTTTCCATGTTTTACTTCTGATGACAGAATAATGCTGAAAGAGTATTTTGCACACTAATCATAAGTGCTATTTTTCTCTAAATCGCACTATGCAGCAGAAATCACTATAAACTTTTTTCTTTGACTTCAAACTGTAGCAAAAGATCCATCTTCAGGGATGAAATATTGTTTACAAATATTTCTTCTATTGATTTCATTCATAATTGTGAATGAAAAGCAGTGAAAAGCAGACAATAAAGCTGTGAAGTAACAAAAATCCATAGAAAGTGTGGGAATATTTTGCCTTATCATCAGCACAGGAAACATGATTCTAGTAGTGTGTTACCGTGATCAAGGGAAGAGGTGTACAAAAAAGTAAATGATCAGCTCTTTAAAATTACAATATCAGCTATGATATGCAGAATACTTTATGTCTGCTTAAAGGAAAGATCACAATTGTGTGTTGTTATAAATGTTCTCATCAACTTTTCATTGCTAGTATGTCCAATAGTCTGTAGCTCCCCCAGTCATTGATAAAAAATTGTTGTGATTGTATTCCGACATGGACTGTACCATTCCACACTATCAGAAATTTTTCATTTTTATTATGAGACTAAAAAGGGTCTCTTTTCATGCTGAGCAACTGTAGTAACAGAACAGACTGTACACAGTACAAATTCTTAAAAGCAGCAATGGCAGCAAGCATGGCAATATGATTTATCATTCTACACTAGAACACCTAGACATGATTTACTGATGTGGTATCATGCACAAGTTAATTTATTAGAGAACTAAAGTAAAAAATTCCATTCAACTCTGTAATGCCTTGTTGTCTGGATAAGTTAAAGTCGGCTAAGTTAATCTTCAAAGAAAAGGTAGAAAGGTATATAGTGGCCACCCATGGATCCAGCAATGAGACAACTGTTGCAATTTCAGTGTTTATTGGTCCAGATGATGATTGTGGTCTTGATCCATTTGGGCTGGGAGAAACACACAAAACACAAAGTTCAGTGAGTTACTTAATGTTCAGGCTGGGTGGGAACACCTGAGTACCTCCCCTGGGGTGGGGAGTTCTACGCTGTATGATTTGATGCTGTGGGTCATGGGGAAATTCAAGGGTCTGTTATGGTTTATGACACCTTCCTAATGCATGGCAGTGGCCTCTGACATCAGCATAATTGACCAAATTAGGCCCATTAGAAGGGATGAATACCTTCAGGCCAACTGTTAATGTGCCAGAAATTACCAGGGGAAGTTGTCACAGTTACATAAGGCAGGACAGTGGCATGATAGCTGATGGTAGCCTCTGGTGTTGGGTGCACCAAGGCAGTTGCATTGCATACCTTCAGAAAATCATCCACTGCTTTTGCAAATGGCCAAGTATTTTGAGTCATGAGTCATTTTCATTCTAGTCTCCTACACTTGCTACTCTCTTGTATATTCAAGCAGAGCACCACATTTAATAAAGCTCTTCTTAAAGAAAGACTGATAGATCAAATTTGATCTTAACTTAGTGGAAAGTAGATTGACAAAAGTTGTAAATTTTGCCTTTGTTGTACCCAATTCCTTATGAATGTTCCTCTTGCTTAATTTGATGAACATACTTGCCACTATAGTCCCATGCAGCTGGAAAGCCCAATCTGTGTTCTAGTCTTTTAATTTGCCATGTTTGTCAATATTCTATTCTTTAATTAGAATGAAAGGGATGGCAAATATGCAGTTTATTTCTTAAGAACTTTCATGTAAACTGAGCCTCCAGTGTAGAAATTATGCAAAAAAAAAAAAGACATGGCTAAGCTGACATACACCAAAAAATTGAAATTTTGTCTCCACCAAAATGCAGTGTGGTGGGTTGGCCCTGACTATCTTCCACGTGCACCACCAAGATATTTTATCAATCCCCTCCTGGACAGAAAGAAAAATATGAAGACAGGCTGTGAGGTTGGGATAAGGACAGTGAGAGATCAGTGCCTTGTTACTATCATAGGCAAAACAGATTCAGCTTGGGGAAAATAATAAAATTTATTGCTAATCAAATGAAATTAGGAAAATAAGAAACAGGAATAAATATTACAGCACCTTTTCTGCTCCCTTCTTCCTGGACTCAACTTCATCCCAAATTGTCTACTTCTTCCCCCTCCAGTTCTATAAGGGGACATGGAAGGGAAGCTGCAGTCTCTTCATCATGTATTGCGTCTGCCACTCCCTCCTTGCTGTCTTGTCCTGACCAAGAGTCAGGCTCCTCCCACAGCAAATAGTCTTCCACGAACCTCTCTAATGTGAGTGCTTTCCACAGGCCCCAGGTCTTCACAAACCTCCTCAGCATGTGTCCCTTCCTTGGGATCAGTCCTTCAGGCATAGCCTGCTCCAGTGTGGCTCCTCATGAGACAAGTCCTGCCAGAAAATCTGCTCCTGTGTGGGCTCCTTTCTCCACATGACCACAGACCCTAACAGCAATATGCTCCAGCATGGGCTTCCTGCAGGGTCACAGCCTCCTTTAGGCATCCAGCTGCTTTGAGTGCTGTTTGGGCTGCCTCACCATGGTCCTGTAAGAACCTCTGCATCCCCAAGGGCCTCCATGGGCTACCTCGCTGTGGTCTCCACCACAGGCTGCAGGGGGAAGCTCTGCCTTAGCACCTGGAGCACTTCCTGCCTCTCATTCTCCACTGACTTTGGTGTCAGAAGAATTCTTTCTGTCACGTGTTTTCACTCCCTTTTCAGAGTTGCAGTTGTACAGCTCTTTTTTTTCTTTCTTAAGTACTTTATCCCAGAGGTGTTGCCACTATTGCTGACTGACTCAGCCTTGGTCAGTGGTGAGGCTGTCATGGAGCCAGCTGACACTTGTCCTCTCTGATAAGAGGGGATACTTCTGGCACCTTGTTACAGAAGCCACCCCTGTAGTTCCCCCATTACCTAACCATGCACATAAACCAAATTTGTAGAGCTCTTTTCAGTTAGCAAAAAAACAATGGAGGTTATAATATTGAGAGGACTAGAGAGGCTTCTGGAAAGAGACATGAATAAAAGCCCTGCCAAATTACTGTAAACAGGCTTAAATTCGGGGAATTAACAAAAAAAAAATACAATGTAATTGGGCAAACCCCAATATCTATAGGAATCCATGTTGGTCTAAATACTGGAATGCTGGGAAGAAAATTAATTAAATAGACATCATCCCTAGAAGCTTAGTTTACACAATCATTTCTTGTGGGCATTTGCTGCTGAATAAGTGGATGTGAGACAGCTGATAAAATAAATCAATTAAACACTAGACCTCAATGTCTGAGCTCTGTTGAGAAGTGAGAAATGGCATCTTGGACACATTAAACATACTAATGCAACTACATGTCTTCTAGACAGAAACATGACCATGCCTGCACACATTGAAGTGGAAGTTCACAATTCTCTCTTGTACTGAAGATTTTTGGCATATTTAAAATTTTGAAGTTCTGCCTTTATCTGAGGAAGTCAGCTCCTACAGAACAATGAAACAACTTGATTCTTAGCTAAATGGCTGCCTACCTATGACTTCTTGTCTGTGTTTGGACCTAAAATTATCCAAGATTACTTTTAGGAAGACGGTTAGCAACAATTTTCTGTCCATAAATGAGCATTTAAAAGAAGATATTTGTGAAATGGTTTATACTTTGAATGGATTACAAATGCTTTTTACCTGTACCTGAGGCCTTCTTTAGAAAAAATATACATCATATTCATTGCCTTCATTATTGTGTTCACTTTTCTCTTAATATGCTGAAGAATGAATTTTGATTCTCTTTCTAAAATGTGCTTACAATATTAAATAATATATTATTTAATATATAAATATTTAATTATTTAATATATAAATAATAATATTAAAGATGCAGACCAAAAGCTGAAACTTGAGGAGGAACAACAAAATACAGCTGGCTTTCATGTCAAGCTACTGTGGTTCTCATAAATGCACTACTGTGTGATAGTCAAAATACTGCTTTCAAGCAAATTCAAATTATTATGATGAATTTTCAGTTGGGTCTTCAAGGTTTCAAGCATATTTTTCTGCTGATTTGCATTGGAGGTAGTATTTTTCTCATATGGTTCAATTTCTAGTGCCAGCCAGAAATTATCTTCAGTAATCTGAGAAGGAAGGAGTTTTCAAAGACAAGCACAACACCTTTCCATCTCTGTGTGTATACAAGCTCTTGCAGACAATGTGCAGTGATTGACATCTTCCTTTGCTTACTATGGTATCTTGTCTA
This sequence comes from Sylvia atricapilla, assembly GCF_009819655.1. NCBI lineage: Eukaryota > Metazoa > Chordata > Aves > Passeriformes > Sylviidae > Sylvia > Sylvia atricapilla. The sequence continues at coordinate 30,949,328 of NC_089174.1, forward strand.
AAGTGATGGAAAACTGCTGTGTGGTTGTTGGGATTTTTTTTTAATTCCTTTTGAAAACCTAATTTTGCCTGTAAATTGTAAGTAGCATAGTCAACTTGGAATATCCCATCTAATATAGTTACAGTTCAACCTGAAAGTAATGACTGTGATTGTAAGGTAAGCTGAATAACAAGGACGATGGAAGTGAGATTTCCATCAGTTTGCTGTTGCCTCAATTTTCACAATGATTCTCATTTTCACATGAGTATTTTTTTTATTTTTGTCCTTTAAAAATATCCAAGATCCTTGTTTCTTATAGAGAGAAATATTAACTGTGTTTTAATATTTTATATCTATTTAGAAAATATTTTTATGTCATTTCATGTCAAAGAAATTTTCATTTTGGTGTTGATACACTGTTGTTTCATGGAAGAGTAATACTGGTATACTGCCTTTTTTTTCAGATGGAGGTGGGTGAAACGGTGATGTTTCATTTCTTAGCAACTGTGCTAAGTGCAAATTAAAAAGTGGGCTCATTTTGAAAATTAGGGCACTGATACTTTAAAGGGTAATTTTGTTCTGTCCAATTATCTGCTTGCTTTAGCCGATATTACTGTGTTAGGGAAATACTGACATTTCTGTCAAAATGTTTGGCATTTGACAGCCAGAATAAAAAGGAAAATGTATCATTTCCCCCTTAAACTTTCACAGAGGTACAGTTATTTCAACATATATCTTTATTTTAAACATCAGATTTCTACCTAACATAGTGGTACTCTTTCAATACCTATCCATGAAATAATGTCACTGGTCAAACTCACATTAAGATAACGACATAGCAGGAGGAGTTTTGCTCTTTTTAAGGCAACTTCATGGACTGTGGTGACCTAAAACAAAGAAAAATTTACCTCTGAAAAAGACAACAAACAATTTCGAGATACTGTGCCTGGTAAGAGAAGCTTAATGGCAGTCCAATATCATTCATATTTCATAAAGAAATTTAATTTTCTGCGTCCTCAAATCAAGGCCAAAAGTCAGAAAAAGCTCACTTTTCCAGGCCAGAAGCTCTAACTGTGAAAAAACACCTTTTCCTTTGCAATACAGTGACTGTTATTTGCCTTCAAACTGCAAGAGTTGATTCCAATTCAGTGCAGATAACAGTATGGTCAGAAAAATTCCAGGTAAAGGAAACAAGACTGATCCCACAGATCAGTCCTTAGGCATTCCAAGGCTTGCATTATAAGATTTTTCTCACATGGAGTATGGGCTGTTAATACAGGAACTTTATTCAAATTTAAGAAATTGAACTTTCTGGCTCCTAAAGCAAAAGTGAAGAAATCATGAGATTTCTATCTGTACTGCTTTAAATAAGGTTGAAGGACTGTGGGGAAAGAATAGAGAACCAGAGAGGAAAAGGACTGCGAATACTCCTTGCCTTCACAAGACCTAGAATCTTTCTGCTGCTTCTGAAAAAACGTTGGTATAAGCAGTGTGGGAATATTTTATTTACGTTAAACACTCTGGTGTAGACAAACTGTTCTGTAAAATACATTTCAGTAACAAGTCTCTCAGGCATTTGTAACAAGTACCAGGAAAGGTGCTGCTTTCATTTGAATGCATGCACTGGGGGATTACACTGGCTAATAATGGCCCACAACGTCCTGGGGACTGTGTCAAAGGCATCCAGAGCACTTTTTTCAGCCTGAACTCCAAGAGAAAGAATTTAATTGGCTTTAGCTATCAGCCAAGACTGGTTAAATTCATACTCTGTTTGCAGACACTGGAGGCAAAAGACAGGCAAAAGGTCACTGGACAAGGCACAATATTTTCACCAAAGTCACATTTGGAAACCATTGTAAACCTGTGATTTTCAGGTTTACAATGAAAATCACCTGTGATTTTCTTCTGTGCTTATTGCAATAGGGCCTTGTATAAAAATAATAAAAGCCATAAAACAAAGTAAAATTAATGGATCTTCTTCAACTCATGGTAATCTTCCAGATTTTAATACTGGATTGCTTCTTGGGAAATATGTGACAAAAATAACTCTTGTAGAATTGGGTGGTCAGGAAGCCAATGCACTTGGGATGCAGGTGTTTAGTTACATGTGCAATTAGAGCAGTTAGCCACTGCAAACTTGTCATGAGTTAAGTTAGGAAAGGTTTTATCCCCTGAAAACATAAATTTGACGAAGTACAACTATATAAAGGTCTTCACATACATTCTGAAAGTAATTTCCAGCTACTGAGAAAGGTATGTTGCTAGTAATTGAAAGATTACATCATCATTTGTTATTATTCTTGTCTGTCCTCCTGTTCTGTTCACCTGAATGCAAATGAAAAAGTAAGATATAAATCAATTAAGATAAAAATCTTACAATGCCTAGCAAAATGCATAAACCCAAACAAAGCTTATTTAGAAAGGCTACGTTAGTTTACAAAAACGAAGAAATATATTACTTCTCAGATGCTGTAGAAAACATATGAAATACTGTTGTAAATGTGAATTAAGTTAGGAAATTTGCATGCATGATCATCTATAAATTAACATATATAAAATAAAATGAACCCAACTTTGAAAGTTCCAATTTTCAGATTAAGACCTGGTGTTCTAGAGTTACGCTAGAAAACATCATTGCAACAGTAGACTCAAAACAGGAAAGGAGATTGAAAACTGGAGTCCAAAGAAATCTTGTTAGTATTTGTCAATATGGACATCCTGTCCTTTTAAGGAACTGTCTTAGATCCTTAGGAAAGACCTATACTAGAATATACGAATTTTTTGAGTTATTATGTCAATATCAAGGGACACGCCAAGGAAAAAAAATACACCACAAAGTGGTATATGCTTGTTCATAGTCTCCCAAGGAAAAGGGATTAACTTTGCTGTAGTCCTTAATTTCCATTTTGCCTGAGAAAAAATTATTACCAGATGGCACATGGCTATTTTTACATATTGTATGACAAGATTCCAGCTGATAATTATTACATTACACCAAGAGTCTATGTTTTGTGTTATGAATATTTGGCACTTAGATTAGTAATCACTCCTTAGAAGTGATTTATCTTGCTCTCTTTTGTCTTCTGCCTTTCTCTCCTCTCTTCCCTTCTTTGCCCTCCATCATGTTCAGCTGAAGCAGAAACAAAATTCAGGAAACTATCTGAGAAAGCAAAAATTTTTTAGGGAGTCTGTACTTAAGACAGGAAAACCAGACAACTTGCAACTAAAAATCTTTTCCATTAAACACTTCTCACTTCCAAAAATTGTCTAATTTCAGATTTTGCGTTACTCATTTCTTTTTTGATGTCTTAGAGTTCATCAAGGGTAAATCAGGAGAAATTCTCATTCATTGAACATCAGAAGAGCCAAAGACTTCAGTGGTGAATTTGCTGCTTGTGCTTTCAGGTCTCTCATTTGACAATTATGTTACAGCATTCACTCACCTATTTTATTAGCTATTTTGCTTTAAAACCTCCCAGGGAAGCTGTGTGAGAGAGGGCGAATCTGAAAGCAAAGATAACTGTTATTACAAAAATTTTGTACTGCTATGTAGAAGTAATACATCTAGAATTGCAATGTAATACTGGAATAGAGATGAGTCTTAAAGAATACTGGAATTAAGAGCTGTACCTTGTTAATGAAACAACACACATGCATTGAAACAGGGAAAACATTACAATATCTTTTATTTCATGTGTAGAAGCCTGTCTTGATTACTCAGCTCTTCTGAAGATCATGTACTTTACCTTGAATTTCTTGCCATTCATTTAACACTCTTCAAAACATATTTTTAAGGAAATACATCCACAAATGCAATAAATATGTTTGCATATACAGCATAAGTAAGAAATGGGAAGGATAGCATAACAACAAAATGAAAAGTAATTATTTTTTAGGATAGATGCTTTGAATAGAATTTTTTAATTGCAATTCATGATTCATGTATGTTTGTCAGTTTGTTTCTCAGTTTCAACAATTAAAAAAATTGCTATGTGTCTCAAATGAAAACTAGTTACCTTGTGAATAAAGAAAGGCTTGGTTAAAGGCTATGCATTTACAAATAGTATTGCTCTGTGTAGACAATGTGAATCGGAATTATGTACAATTTAGCGCTGTTGCTTCTCTATTTGTTTGCCTTTAGCACATACTATAGGCTAATTACTCATGTAGAGTACCCTTTGCTATTCTCCACCCCAAATAAATTAACAATTTGCTTTCTAAAAATGAAACTTTCTCTGAATTCAACAATGAATTCAACAAAGCAAAGCGAAGCATTAAAAAGTAGCATTAGAAGATTGCTTACTTATACGTTACTCAAAAAAAAATTCAAAGAAGCAAAGCTCCACACTTCTCTTAACTTCCTGGTATTTTGGGAGGTCAGGGGAGCAGAGGGGGAATGGAGCATCATCCAGTAGCAGACTGCATATGCCCAATCCAATTTGTAAATGCACTGGCCAGATGTAGAGAATAATTCTGAGGGGAATCGGGAGCTCTAGTTCTATTTCTTTCAGAAAGCAGGGGAAAGGAAGTTTCAGAATGAGGCAATCTTTTCAAAAATCCAAAAAGAAAAAACATCAGAGAATAGTAGGAAGAGTCAATGTAGTCAGATTCCTTTTCTCGTTAAAACCAACCAACCAAAAAAAAAAAACAAAAAACAAACAAACAAAAAAAAAAACTTAGTATCTGTATAAATTGAAGCTACAGTGCAAGTATCTGCCGAAAAATAAGAATAAAATGAAAATAATAGGCAATATATAGTGACAGAATAATTATTCAAAATTCTTGTCCTAATGAAAATTTTAAAGTAAAAGCATTTACACATGTTTGCCATCTCATGTCAATGGACTCTGTATTGCCTTTAGTGATTGATCTCATTACAATTGAATGTGGCTTTAATCCCCTTGTCCTTTGCTGCACTGAATTTGAAGATTAGTTTTCTGAGAGACTGAGTCCTCAGGTTATTCTGAACAAATTGCTATCATGGACGTTGAGACAAGTTCTGATCAGTGCAATACAAGGTTAAGGTAATACTTGCTCTTCTTGACATTTTGCCTCTCATTCTCAGTTAAGGAGACAATCAGCTGGCTGTGAAAGAATTCACAAGTGAAGGTGTTTTAAAGTATTCTTTAAAACCAAATTAATGGCACAAAATAATGGGGAACCAACCTATTATAAGGCCTAATTTAAACATATTTTGCCAAAATTAAGTATAGCCTTTCACTGTAGTGCTGAACATCCTATCCACATTTGTCTTTTCATTTAATTTCTGCTGAACAGCTCAGTCTTCCACTTCCAAAGAGGAAGCAATGTAAGCCTAATAGCAGGCCATAAATCTTTTCTAGTAGCATGCTACCTTACTGGAGACCTGTGGAGGAAGTTCATGTTTTAGTTTTGAAGGTGAGAGAGACTTAAATAGTGGTGGTTTATGCAATACCTTTGCATACCAAGATTTGTTTTCCAAATCAAAGGCCATTCCTCATCCTGGTGTTTAAAAGTTGAATCTACTTTTATACCTTAACATGAAGAAATTTGTTTCAGGAAAAGCTTTCATATCTTGGCTTTGTTATACTCAATGTGTTTCGCAGGATGCTGATTTCTTCTGAGCATTGCTTCTTGTTGCATTTGCATCCTGATCCTTTCCCAGAGAGGTTTTGTAGGCTCCAATATTTTTACTTTTATTTTTTAGTTGATGCCCCTGCTCTCTGTGTAGTTCCTCTTCTGGAAAAAACTCTCCATTTTCTTGGTTCTTGTCTCTGGTGCCAATAATTGAATTGTTGTTTTCTCTGCTCTTCAATAAGTATCATAACTGCACACCTATGTGCTGACTATACAAATATGCAGATCACTCTGTGCAAATTAGTTCCTTACACTTTCTTAGCAGGCATCACGATAGATTAAGGGATGTGTATATTCATGCTCTCAGTTCTTACATGCGAGTAACCAGCTATTATTCAAAAAGAACCCTCTTGAAAATAAAAATAATCCTAATGATGTGTTAATATGCATCTACTGCCCTATACTATTATACAAGAACATTACATATCAATAAATGTATGTTAAAGATTATGCTCCTTACTAATATGTTTTCAAAACTAGTAATAGATACATTGATTAGATAAAGCATCAAAGACAAGTTTGAATCAAAATGTCATTTTACTGCAAATTAACCTCTTCAAAGATTCAGTTGTTCTTTGTGTCTCACATTCTTGAGTTATTTTTTCTAGTCTGACACCTAGCACTGGAAATTGGAAGATCTAGTGAAGAGGTAGATACTGGCAATAATATCTTTATTTTACAGATTCTTCTTCTCCAGAATTGCAAAATTATTTACATATTTTTAAAGTTATTGAAGAGAAAAAGAATAGTGGTTAGATAAAATTTTTAAAGAGGATACATTCTGCAAGGAAAGCTCAATAGAAAATAGTAGTGTTTTCTAAAGCACACTCCTTTTATGTGCTTTATCTCTCAAGGACTTCTTATTACAAAAACTTTTTTGACAATGAAGGTAATTTCAAATCTCCTAACTGGAAAAGACTTCTTTAAAATATTTTCTGTAAAACTTCTAAAATACTTGCTTCTCATGGTTTTGGAGTTTGTTAAAATAATTTCCTAGACTAGAACTAGATGTTAATTACATTTAAAAAAAAGAGTTGAAGTAGTTCAAAAACATTAAGATTTTAAAAATCAAACAAAATTCTTTATATTTTTTTCATTCATGAATTTCAGGTGTTCAACTTTTCAGTTGAACTGGAATAGATTTTTTGAAAAATCTTACATAGCAGAAATACTGACTCCTTTATCTTATAAATCTGACTTTTTGCTGTGAGGATGTTAATAATGTTAAATTCACAGACACTGCCTCTGTCATGATTGTCTATAACTGACTCAATTGTCATTATCAACTCCAGCAGTTGCAGCTGAGAGTGAGATAAATCAGATATTTAAACATAAAATCTTAACTTGTGATAGGATTTTTCTCCTTCAGCATTTAGGATTGTCTCGCATATGATGCAGAACGAGACTTTTATGACAAACCCTTATTATTTTTCTCATAAACAGATAGTGAGAGAACTCTTATAAGGAAAAGCTCTATATGATTTGGTGAGGCAGGTGCCTATCTTGCTGAGTTTATACAGATGCTGTACTGGGCAAAAAGCTTGTCTCATCCAGAATTTTCTGGTTCTTGAAGCATCAACTATGCTGACATCAGATAATTTTGCAACATAACAAGGAATGTACCCAAGCAAAATATTAAATCCATATAGCTGAGATATATGTGTATTAACCTTTATATTGATCTTCTATTGTTCTGTACTCCTTTTCCACCTTTTATCATCCTATTCTCTCTGTGATTAGTTGGTCAAATATCTTTTAATAATTTTTAATGGCATATGCAATTAAACCCCCAATTACTTGACTATTTCCCTGATTTCTGTGATGTATTATGTCAGAACACAAAGTGTGAAAGTCAGAGTTACACATACTACTGTCATTATTTGAAACTTCTACTTTTTTTGTGCATGAAGTCTTTTGTGTGTTGCATTTTTATTACCAATATTCATAAAGCTGTATGTGTGTGTGTGTTTGTGTGTGTGTGTGTGTACCTTCATATTCCACTCAAAACTGCAGTGTGATTTCTGTTCCTGTTAAGTGTTAGCACATATACCAAAATTTACTTTATGGCAGAAACCTAGGCAGAGTACCACTCCCATTTTAATGTATTTGCTGATAATTGTAAATTTCTCAGTTTTCCCTTAACTGTCTTTCAAATGTACTGTCCCTAGGAAAGAGGTTTAAATCTGCATGTACCTACTGGTGGACAGGTGGGTGCTTCAGCTTAAAGGGCAGCATTTACAAAACCTACTTTATCATCAGATGAGTCTATGAAAATTTCATTCTTTGGAATTTCTGGACTGAGAATGGGACAATTTATGAAACAAACATTCCCAGCACACAATTCCAAATGCACTGTTAAGAAGCTAAGTAATTAATGAGTCTAATGTGGAGTGAGTTGTTTCCTACAGCCAGTACAGAGACTGGCCTGACAGTGTCTACAAAGACATGCAAACACATGCAGGCTGAAACTGTATATGATGCTCATCATTTCCACCTGTCTTTGTACATCTACATGGACAAGGTGAGTTATAATGCATAACAAGCCAAAGTTACTCTTATACAAGTCTGTATATATATATACACATACGAATTTATGTATGGAGTATGGAGAAGATCCTGTTTCTGACATCACTCAGATATCACCCAAATCAAATAACAAAACATACACAAAGGTAAAAATTTAGATGTACTAAGTTCAGATAGGCTGAATTTTTATGGTTCATGGCAGTTAGGTTTTATCAAACCTATATGAAAATTAATTTTTATTATTAATTCTGTAAACTCCTCATTGTTTGTATTTCTGGAATATTAAAGTAAAATCAGAATACAAAAAAGAGAGGTCAAGTAAAGTACATGCTTAAGGAGCATAATGTAGATAGACATAATTTTATTCCATATACTTTACTGAGAGATTCCAAGTGATATAATCTAGAGACAACTAAGATCAGGAAATTCCAGCTCTAACTGAACAGAACCTGACTGTATATTGTCTGCTGCAGGGAATGAAAAATGTGCTGCAGTGCTGTATGTGGGTGGCCCTTGGGCACAGTTCAGCAGACTTACGTACATGGATTTGCTGCTCGGTGCTGAACAAGGCTATGCTGTCCAAAGTAGCAGGGAGCTGCTGTGCTCCATTCTGTGTGTATTTAGCTACCATGCCATGGGCCCCATAGAGATAACTAAAGGAAAAAACTCTCCCTTTGTTTTGCAGAAATTATGCACTCAGTACCACAGAATCAGTCAGGTTGGAAGGAACTACAGTGGGTTATCTGCTCCAATCTCACTGCTCAGTCAGGATCATCTTAGAGCTCATGGTGTAGGATTGCATCCAGATAGTTCTTGAATACCCTCAGTGAGGGAAACTCCTCAGCAATCTATTTCAGTGTTTGGTCACTTTCACAGTAAAGAAGTTCCTCCTCATATTCTTGTAGAATTTCCTGTGCATCAGTTTCTGTCCATTGCCTCATGTCCTATTGCTTGGCACCACCAAGAAGAATCCATCTTCTTGACATCAGACCCCTTTAAATATTTGTACATATCAATGAGCTTCTCTCTCCGTTGTCTCTACTAGAAGCTGAACAGGCCTAACTCCCTCAGCCTTTCCTTATAAGAGAAATGCTCAAATCCCTTAATCATCTTTGTTAGTCTCACTGTCCACTCATCCAACCCACACTTCCTGAGTTCGCCTACAAGTATGCTATGAGACACAGTGTTGAACGCCTTGCTGAAGTCAAGAAAGACAATGCCTACTGCAATACCTGTTGCTCTCCCTTCATCCACCTGGGTAGTTGTTTATTGTAGAAGGCAATCAGGTTAGTCAAATAGGACTTACCATGAGTCAACTGATGCTGACTGCTCCTGGTAACTGTTATGTCTTCCATGTTGATAGACATGGCCTCCAGAATGAGGTTCTCCATCACCTTTCCAGGGACTGAGATGAGGCTGGCTGTAGGGTAGTTTCCTGGGTCCTCCTATTTGCCCTTTTTGAAGATTGGTGGCATTTGCTTTCTTCCAGCCCTCAGGCACCTCTCCAAAACCCCATCACCTTGAACTGGTATGGCTACGGCGTCTGGCAGCTGTCTCAGCCCTCATGGATGTATTTTATCAGAGTCCATGGGCTTTTGAATTTTGAGTTTGTTTAGGTGTTTTTCAACCCAATCCTTCATCAAAGGAAGGTCTTTACTCAGCATTCATTTAATCTGTTCTCCTGGGTCAGAGATTTCTGAGAAGTAGTCTTATTTGTGAAGTCTGATGCAAAAAAAAAGGCATTTAATAACTCTACCTTTTTTGTATACTCTGTTACCAGGTTCCCATCTCTGTTAACTAATGGGTCAATATTATCCTTTCTTTTTCTTTTGTTATTTGTGTATTTAAAAAAACCTTTTCTTTCTTCTTGACATCATTGGCCAGATTTTGTGCTAGATAAGCCTTGGCCTTTCTAGTCTCAACATTGTTACTCTGTCCACCTGGTTTTGGTTGCAATGTAAGATCTAACCAAAAGCATGGATTCTATTACCATCTGTTAAAGCCAGGTGGGACAGCGCTCTTTATCTTTTCCGTGACCCATCCCTCATAACTCCTGGGGGACTATCTTCTGTTAATGGGCCAGCTGTTAAAAGCAGGTGGGGCAGTGTTCTTTATCTCTTCCATGACCCATCCTCTCTCTGGGGGATATCATCTATTAATGGGCCATTAAGTATCACCACGTGTTTGATAAAATTACATCATCCTATTGTGAAATGCTCCACCCAGGGGGAGGAGTCAAGCCGTCCTACCTGGATATAATCTGAGGTTTGGAACACCACAGTCAGCCTTTTCCCAGTGTGTTCCCAGAGGAAGACCAGATCCTTCTACACCACCACTGGACCTTCAGAGGAAAACTACATCCTTCTACAGGATTGCTCCTTCAACAGAACACATCTATCATCCCAAGAGGACTGCACTCACCATTTAATAGGACTGCTGCCAACACCCTGACTGACACAGTGTCAGGTTTTTATTGCATTTATTTTATTGTTTCTATTAAATTGTATTTTGGACTTGGAGTCTCTAACTGGTTTGCTTTCAAACTAGTACACCACCTCTTTATTATTCACTCCAAGTAGCCTGATTCCATTTACATGTCTACACATCCTGTGTGTTTCTTGCCTGTACTTGAGTAAGGCAGCAGTACTTCATCCTCAGAGGTTTCTTGCACCCTTGACCTGATTTGTTCCTCATTGGGATGCATCATTCTTGGGCCTGAGAGAACCAAACTTTTAATGTTGACCAACACTTTTGGATCTCTCTTCCCTGCATGTTCCTCCTTTTCCAGTCACTTGGGACTTCACCTGGCTGCCGTGATGTTTTAAATATCATGGAGAGTGCTTTGGCTACTACATCAGCCAATTCCCTCAAGACTCTTGCATGCATCTCATTGGTTTCCATGGGTTTCAGGTTTTTCAGGTGGTCACAAACTTGGTTTCTTCTCTTAGAGTGGGAGAAATTTTGCTCCCCCAGTCCCAGTCCTGCTGTTCATCCACTTGAGGCGTGTGGGATTTTCATCTTCTTGATTACTTTTGCTTATTAGACACTCACATGACAAACACAGCTAACAAGAAAAGCATATAATTTGCAGTTAAAATGGGTAGATGGGGGATGTACAAGATACATTCTGTGACTTGGCATGGCCATCCATTGCGGCATTTCACAAAGTGTAGCTCACTGCTCCCCAGAGAATTGCAAAGGTACCGAAAAGCAGGCCCAAAGTATTAAACAGTAGCCATTATTACCAGCACATTAGTTTCCAAGAGGTAAATTTTAAGTGCTATAACCAGCTTTAAATATTTTGTACTGTCTGGAAACAGTTAACTATCCCTTAGTGCTCTCAGCAGCCAACGGGTTTCCACCTGCACACTGATCCTGACATGGTCCCATTCTTGCCACATGGGTGGGCATGAGGTGGCTCAAAGCCTCTAAGGAAGACTGATCTAGAACTGCTTTGAATGTTGTTTTGCATCAGCAGTATGTTTGCAATTTTCCTCCCTTTCAGCTGTTGATTTTTATGTATTCAGTATTCATGGGTGAATGAATGCTGGAAGTAAAATGACAGAATATATTTGATGCCTTGAGAGGCTACCTAGAACAGGAATAAAATAGATATTTATTAAAATGACCTTCAAAGAATACATCTTGGGCTGTAAAAGGCTAGCCAAGGTTACATTCAGGCTGGATGATGAGTCACACATTTTCACACTTTTATGAGTTTTGGTCAATTTTCATATTGGAGTCAATTGTCTAATTAAAACTTCAGGTTATGAAGTCCCATCATCCCAGATCCACTGTTTATACTTTTTGGGTCTGAAATTGCAATGGTGTCCTTGGTTCTCAGGATGGAAAAGGATTGTTTTGTCTAACTAAACTGTGAGGAGGTCTTGCTAACACTTTAAATGAAGTTCAGAGTTATATATTAATGCAATACAGAATCTGGATATTATGAAAGCTAAAACTTGAGACATCACATTACCATTCCATTTCTATGCTTTTGGTATCATGCAGTCCTTTTAATCCTCCCTTCATAGCTTTAAGTATAGGGGTTTTTTAATTACACATGAATGCGGTGGTGCCTGTGTCACCAGTCCAGCCAGCCCTGGCACCACAGCAACACAGCGGTCTTGGCTTGCCAGGAGTGAAGCGTGGCTGTGGCAGGAGGAATGAAAGGAGGGACTCTCAAGGGGTAGATCCAAACGAGTTTATTGGCGGCATGGATGTGGAGTCCTCACCTCAGGACACCAACCTCAGAGAGACCACGAGGGTCTTTGTGCAGCAACTTTTAACAGGGGGGTGTTACACAGGGGAAGGTTCAACCAGGGGCCAATGGGCACAGTAAGGGTGTGGCTCTTAACATAACAGACAGGTGAGACGACCATACAGGGGACAGTGGGCGGGGGAAGCCTGGATCCAGCCCAATCACTCGATGCCTTCCCTGGAACTTTCTGGATGCAGGAAGAGGGCCCCACAGTGACAGACAGGACCAGGAGGTTATATAACCAATGATTGACATAGAACCGAGACTGGGGAAAACCACATAGGGAGGAACATGGGGGGGTTACAGAATGAACCAATACACAAAATCATATTAAACAAATCATGTACATGAAACCTAAATAAACACATCACCACACATGAATTACAGACTTCCATTTTCACTTTTTTCTGCCTTGTTTTTTTTTTTCTTACACACTCCAAAGTAAGGCCTGCCTTGCCATGTTTCCTTCAACTGGAAGAATTAATCACAGCCATTTTGACATTATATTTCTTATCCCACTGGTTCTCTTTCATCCTTCTCCACAACACATATCTTGATTTTTTTTGTCAGAGGAGGTTAAGGATTTGCTAAAGACAGCAAAAGGTGTTACAATGGAATTCAATATGTGTTTTACTCCAGGGGGTAATATTTCTCTTTCTTCAGATTACCTAGGGTAATGAAGGCATATACGACCTTCTCTTGTTAGAGGAAAATTTTTAGTTTTCCTGACAACATTGCTGAAGACTGACACCTCTCATTGGTGTCAGTCCAAACTGCAGTTTCATATCATTCTTGTTTGCCTGTGTTCTAGTGAGTTTATTTTATGTCATTGCTTCAGGAGATTTCTAATCCCATAACTATAAATTAGCTTGTTTTGGTCTGCCTTTGTCTAGAGCACAAGAGGTTAAGGCCATCTCTAAAATCTGTATGGAAATATACAGTCCTCATAGTTATCTAATGTATCTCTTTGCTTTATCTGAGTTATTATGTGTAATGAGTGTTTACACTAAGACACTAATTTCTGCAATCACCTGAAATGGAGAAAAATACAATGATATTGCATACTACATTTTCAAACTTCTGAGAAAGATAAAATATATGCCTAAAAAAAAGATAGCCCCAAATCATTATATATGAGTCTGAAACAACAGTGAAAGTCATGATGTTAGTTTTTGTTAATTTGAAAAATTTTATTTCAGAGAGAAATGCTGTAGACGAAATCTGTATCTATATTGAAGCAGACATGCTTTGTTGGTCTCCTGCCTTTCAAGAAAGATGTCGTGAACAGATGGTCTGGAAGAACAACAGCAAAAAAAGAGGCTGAAGTAGGACAGAATAAAAGCATAGGGCTGTACAGGTTTGTGAGTAAAATTAACCAGTACTGATTTACTAAGCAGAACTGTTCATATAGAATCACAGAATCACAGAATCATTTATGTTGGAATAGACCTCTACTCCATTGTGTCCAACTATTAAACTAACACTGCCATGTGAATTGGAGGGGACACAGCCTGGATACCTGGCCCAAACTGAACAACGTGTTATGTATGTCTGCTCAGGAAAAAAAAAAAAAAAAAAAAACAAACAAAAAAAACACCTTAAGAGGAAGATACACAGATTTGCTATTTACAGTCTTTTCCTTCCAACATCTTCTTCCCAGGATGTGGGCCCCTGCTGATAGAAAGGAGAGAATAAATATTTTGTTTTCTTTTGCTTCTGCATGTGGTTTTTGCTTTTGCTTTATTAAATTGCTTTTATTTTGACCCACAAGGCTTTTTTCCATTTTATTCTCTCCCCTCTATACTGCTAAGAAAAGCAGTAACAATACAGCTTGGTGGGCACCAATCAAGGTCAACCCACAACAGAAGTCAGTTTATGTGGTGATTTCTGACTCAATGGAAAACATTATGGAGTCACACAAAAACAATGTTCTTTTTTTTTATTACTTGAGCTCATGAGATATTTATTTCGTCCCTTGTTGATCAACACATTGACCTCTAACTTCAGAGGGAACTAAACAAGTTACAGCCTCGTGGTCTAACATCACTTTGGTTTACCTCAGTGACGACTCACATCAGAGAACCAAAGAGAGGTCAAGAAATTCTGCCCTCAGTCACTGGGGAGGTGAGACACTTTCCACTACAGAAAGCAGAGGCAAATCTATTTAAATACAAACAAAATGTAATTACATATCTGGTAATCAGTGTTGGTGCAGGTGTTGCTGGCATAAGATTCAAGCAGATTAATTATTTACACAGATTATGTCTATGATTTGCAATGGACTTATGGGAGGCTTCCTGGCAAGGATTGAAGGAGGTTTGTTTGTGATTAACTTAAAAGCAAGGATAAAGCAATGCTATTATTAAGTAAATACTGCAGTCTGAATCAACATTTACTAACTGCTTGATAAGCCTTGCATGCTGATTGATTCAGCAGGCAGCCTCAAGACGAGGCAGAAGCATGGGCAGCAGTTAGGGGCAAGAGAGGAATGCTGCGAGTATCCTCAAATTCTGTGTTTGTGTTTTCGTACACACTGCCTAAGAATGACTGTCCAGCAGTGAGAGAGTGGCAATGAATTAGAATTCTCTAAACACTGAGATTCTGTTGCCATAATGTGCTTATAGGTATTATAGTGGAAGTGAGTATCTGGAGGCAGATTGAAAGGCTTGACCTAATGCCCTTATCTCTCAGTCCTCCAAATCTAATCTAATGAACATATACCCATAATTATTTCTCCAATAGTTTTAATCTAATTTTAAAGTAGATAATTTATAGCACTTGTAGAAAAATTCTGTAAGTTTTATTAAAATGTTCAGCATTAGGAGAGCTTTGAGCAGAATATATTTCCTTACTGTTCTACAAAATCATACATATTTATAATATTAAAAACTCTTCAGTTGCTTTAATGATAAAGCACAGATTCTGCTTTATCATTAGATGGAGAGGAGAGGAGAGGAGAGGAGAGGAGAGGAGAGGAGAGGAGAGGAGAGGAGAGGAGAGGAGAGGAGAGGAGAGGAGAGGAGAGGAGGAGAGGAGAGGAGAGGAGAGGAGAGGAGAGGAGAGGAGAGGAGAGGAGAGGAGAGGAGAGGAGAGGGAGAGGAGAGGAGAGGAGAGGAGAGGAGAGGGAGAGGAGAGGAGAGGAGAGGAGAGGAGAGGAGAGGAGAGGAGAGGAGAGGAGAGGAGAGGAGAGGAGAGGAGAGGAGAGAGGGTGCCTAAGCAGGTATACATTTCTTCAGTGACATAAACCCATGAAATTCTTGGTTTAAAGTACACATGCAAAAAAGTATCTTGTAATAAATTTGGAAAGGCTGTCTGCAGACAGAAACTTCAGAAAATCCTGATTGAAAATTAAATTTCATCACAGTATCAGCCTGGTTGTGTTTTGATTGAAATCTTCAGTTCACTGAGTTGTGTGATTGTGGTTGTGTCTGTGCCTTGGTAGGTGGGTTTGGGCAATACGGCCAAATGAAAGGTGGAAAAAGCAATCTTGAAAGCAGGACCTTTATTACTAAAACATTCAATATTTGTTAAGTGCCTTATTCCAGGTTTGGTTTTTTTGTTGTTTTGGGTTTTTTTTTTGTTTTTGTTTTTGTTTTTTTTGGTGTGTTTTTTTTTTTTTTGTTTTTTTTTTTTTTTTTAAGAACATGAGCCTACAATCTTTTGAGAATGCTGTAGAATGACTACAAAAAAGAATTGTGGACAGTGTGAAGTCAGAAAGCAAGATGACCCAGGTAGGATAATCCTTACAGAAAACAGGAAGTTAGAAGAAAAAAAAATTTTTTTTTTTTCACAGAGGGATTAAAGGAAACAAATCAATCTAGCACAAATATAAAATGTTAAAGTAGGATGATGGGAGCATAGACATCCCATTAGTATTTATATAAGTGTATGTCCACCCCTCATCCAACTATCTGTTTATTTAGACATGAACAGGGCACAATAAGTTTAAAAATGTAGGAAGTTTTGAAAATGTTTAAAATGCAATTAACTGAAAAAGATGAGTCAGCAGGGAACCATGTCCATTGAAAAAACAAAACAAAACAAAAGAAAAAAAAAAAAGGAAAAGAAAAGATGCTTAGATTCACAGTATTACAAAAGGTAATACAAAGTCTACAGTGTAATTTCTTTTTTTCATCCTCCAGTTCCTGTAAGCATGAAATTACTGAGCAGTTTTACACATCATGCTTGTCTCTTCTGGCAAAATGTGGAGGCTTGATAGAAAGCTGTTATCTTTGTTGTGAAATGGCAGTTCAATAGAACTAGGATTTTCTTAGCAGAAGAGAAAGAATTCAGAATAAGTTTTCAGCTGGAGAAATTTTAAATATCATGTTCTCCAAATAGCTTTTTTAAAAGGAAAAATGAGGATTTATGACTTAAAAATGCACTAATTCTGAACTACTGTATTTTAAATATTCAATCTAAAATGAGGAAAATCTAAATGAAAAATTTCTTAGGTGTTCAAAATGGAAAAGAAATGGAAAGCAATAAAATTGTTTTCTTTCCATGTGCTAAACCTCCATAATTTGTCATAATTTTTTTTCTGAAACAGTGTTAATCATAACAGGTCTTCTGATTTTAGGTTAGGAAACTTTTAGACTGAAAACTTTGTGGGATTCTTTAGACTCATATTTTTACACGGACAAAAAAATTGCTTTTACTCACTCCAACCTCCACTCACTGTTGTGAAAAGACCAACTGTTAATAGTGTTAGCAAGAGAAACATAGAGGAGAAAACTCATATATAGAAACACATACAGCTATGGTGCAAGATATTAATAAAAATCTTGCTTTAGAAAAGGATTTTTTTTTTATTATGAGTTAATAGAAAATGCATTTGTTGAAAAATCAAAATTTTGGGGGAAGATATGAGGTATGCCTTTTCTGGGCAGGAGGAAGGGCATTTTCCTTTGGTTTCTTTCTTTTTTTATCAACCTCAAAAGCATCACAAAAATGCAGCTCTCAAGCAGAAGTGCAGCAATATGGAAAAGTAAAAAGTTTACACATAGTGTAGTGAAACTGACAAATCATTAAGAATCCATTTTGAACCTGTAATGTCAAATTAAAACATGACACCTCTTTCTCTTAAAAATCAGAGGAATTTTTCCTCTTAACATAACTAATTCAAAATTTTTGTTATCTAAAGTTATAACAAATTAAATGCTGAATAGCAGATATTGCACAAAATTGATGGCTGCAATAAGGAATGTGTCCGTGGAGTATTGATGTCAATTATCTTATCCATTTAAATGAAAAAAAAGAGGCAAATTTTTGAAAGATTTACTATATATACTATAAATAGATATCTCAGATATACTATAAATAGATAGCAACATTATCACAGTCAACATTGTACAATTAATTACTGAATCAGAACAAGCCCAAGATGATACAACACTTTCCATAAAGATTCTCCAAGTAGAATTTCTCAAGGAAAGGATAACTGTAGATAAGAAGAATCAAAAGTCAGTGTTTCATATCTTTAAAGTGCAGTAGATTCTTTAAGTACTGTAATAAAAGAGAGGATAGCATCATCAGAGATTCCTCATAATGTTCCTTATCCATGAAAATCAGAAGTAGTAGAGCTGACCAAGCATAGCACTGGTGTCCTATGTTTTTAAAGATTTGCAAAAACTTTGGCTTTATGTAGATCATTTAGGTCTGTACATTTATCTCAAAGCAGCTTATGAAGTAATGATGAATCAAAACCAATATAATGCTGAATCTATTTGAGTAAACAAAGTCTTAGTGGGAGCAGGATAAATACATAGAGACATTTTTGCAAGTAGGCAGCCCATCAAGCTAACCCACTAATCCATATTTGTGTTGAGTGCTTAACTTATTTCTTTCACCCACCACCCCCTCCATGCTCATTGTTTTGACATCTGGATAGAGCACAAATATATATAGTACAAAAAAAAAAAAAAAAAAAAAGGAGGACTGCTCAGAAAACAGTAGAGCAATAAATTACTACTTCCATTACTGCAGACAGACAAAACACCTGTAATAAAATCTTTATATAAAGTCCTGTTGATACAAACAGAGATGAAATCAAGTACCTGCTTTCTACCTGCTCACTAGAGCCATGTAGAGGAGAACAGATGTTGCAGATGAAGACTTCTGAAAGTCTCCTTTTGTCATAACCTTATTGAGAGCAACCAAGCCAGGAAGTTCCTTGTGTGCTAAGAGGTTTTGTCAAACATGAGGACTTTTTCATATGTTTTGCTTTGCTGAACTCATGTAAACAAGAATTCGCCTCTGATTCTGGTATTGTGGTTTCGTTGTCGGCTTTTATTCTGTAAGAGATGAAAAAGAAAAGGCACTTCTATTCGTTGGTGAAAGACGTTAAAAATATCTGAATTAAGACACACAGAGAGCATAGATCTTAGCAGAACGAGGTCTTAATTAGGCCCATGTAAAATCCTGAAGGAAGAAAACCAGCTTGTCACTAAGGCACTGTTTGAGATAATAATTTATACAAAACCAGAGATAATAGATAGATCTAAAAGAAAGGATTAATCTATAAGCAGTTCAGACAGAATTTCTTTATGCAGAGGATTACTGAATAATGGAACAAATTGTCAAAGGCAGCGATAGAAGCAAGTGTGAATTATTCTGACACATTTCTGGATGAGAGAATTGGAAAGTACAGTTGTGGGCTAGATTTCCAAGATAAATGATGATATAAGGATTGCTTGCATTTCAAGTTGGTGAGGCTGAGGGAGAAAGCCCATATTAAAAAGTCACAAGGTTAGTTATGGGAGATCTTAATGAGCCATGCTTTCCTCCTGATTCCCTTAAAAGTTCCTTTATGGTATTATTTAAGGCAAAGTTTAACATAATTGATAATGAAATGGCCTGGCTTGAAAGAGGGGAACAAACTACTTATTGATAAAGACATAAAGAAAGATAAAAGAATCACAAAATTTTTTTTTGCTTTTTTTTGTATAAACTCTTTTGAATGAAAGGGCTTTCTAGGTATGATTCAACAACTTCAAGAACATAAAGAGTGAAAACCTTGCATTTAAAAAAAAACCCTCTAGTCAGTAAAGGCGTTACACAAATCTTTCAAATGTAGCATGTGTTGTCATATGGTCACTTGTGCCAAAGCCCTCAACACAATCACTGATAGACTTGCAGGTGTTCTTAACACTATAAGCCACTGTGCACAAAAAGGCCTAGAACATTCAATTCAAAAAAGAACATGGTAATATTTAAAACTAAATCAGCAACACTATGGGTTAATCATTTTCAAACACAGTGAGCCTAAAATGGGACAATCATTTGGCTCCTTTTTTCTGAAAGTTCACATAATGAAAAGTTTAGATGGAAGAAAATAAAAGCTGAATACTTTGCTTAGAAATAAATAAAGATTTCACATGCACCTTGAGGGAAGTAACTGTCTTCCTTCTCTACTCCCTATTTGAAATAATGTTAAATAGTAAAGTTCTGGACAATAAAGACCACGTATGATACATATATCATACTAAACCATGGAAGAAAAATGTCTCATAAGCAACTTGTTCATCTATTGTTATGACTTCTTCAAATAGTTGTGCTGGTGTTGATTTTTTCCTTAGGGTATTTTTTGGCATTTAGCTACCATTATGGGAAGAAGGTATATTAGCACAGTCATGTCACTGCTACAACTTCTTTGAAAATAAGTATGGTTTTATTCATATGATAGGTTTATGACCTTTGACTTTGGGTAATCCCAAGGTATTAGCCAAACTCTAATATGACATACTAGTGAGAGAATGCATCCTTCTTTTGAATTTATATAAAATTCAGTATGACCTAATTTCTCAATGGAAAATTATAATCATAGCTCAATTGAGGGATATATATTTGCTGGTTCTTTTATTAGCTTTACTAGAATGTCATAAAATGCTTTGAAATGGGCAAAACAAATATGCAACCAATCTATACCCATTAAGAAATAAAATTGTTTAAATTACAAAAAGTTAGATTTGGGAAACCCAGAAAACTCTCCTCCAAATTACTATGGGAGACTATTTTGTTTAATCAAAAGGAATGTGGAATAAAACTACCATCTAAGTGAACTAATGCATCCCAGACTACACAAGAAGCAGATTGCCCAAACCTCTGTTTGAACCACCTCAAGAGCAATCTTCAGTGAGAGAGACTGGGAAAATGGGCTTTGAGACTTCTATATGGTTTTGTAGAAGCCTCAGCTGGTCTGAGACAGGTTTAATGAGGCAGGCTCATAAGTTCGGGCAGCTAATGAGGACAGTAATCATTAAACAGAATTCTGAAGAATTAAATTTCTTTCCATCTAAATTTATTCCATTACTTGAAATATTTTCTTTTTAGTAGAATGTAATTTTTTGTCCTAAAACTCTTTTCATAAGAGGTGCTACTGGATCACTTGACACAAATGAGATATTCTGGCTTCCTGAGGCTGGCATACCTGCTACCAGGCAAAGACAAATTTCTAGAGGCTGTCTAGCCCAACAGGTTGTCAGATGCTCAAGAGTCTCTTGGACAAGCATTAATAAGATGAAAGCACTCAACAAAAGATGAATAACATTAGATATTCTGGGGAGGCATCTTCATTAGACATCAACAGTGTCTCCTAATTATACTTGTGTTCTATTCACAAGAATTGGATACATGGAATTCCTACTACTTTTTATTCTGTCCATCACCAAATGAAACAAATAAGACCATTAGTTGCTCCACTAACCACATTAACTCCTAAGGAGACATCCAGATGACCTGAGTCAATTATTTGTTGTCCTCACAGCCTGGCTTGGTGACAGCAACACCAAGGATATGGCAAAGAAAAACAGGTTGAGGTTGCTCTTTTCTGAGCCCATTCACGCAGGTTTTTGTTCTCTTCATGGAATGTATTTCCATATCCCAGTGAAACCCATGATATAGTCATTATTAATCATATCAAATATTCCTTTTTTTATTTTTACTTCAATAGATTCTCTTCTTCTTTTTTTTTTTTTTTTTTTTTCCCCACAGACTCCACCCCTCCTCTCTGTTTTTACAAAGTTATATAACCTTTAGGGAAAAGAGAAGTTGTTTACAGTTTGTAATCATTGTGCTAAAAAAGAAATCAAACCACAAATTCATTGCAGAGTGTTTGATCCAGAGTATTGCTAGAAACGTAATTAATAGCTGAAAGTATTTGAAACAACAGTCCTCAACTAATTGTCAGGCACAGAGAAAAATACAAACACCAAGACTTTAATGTTCAGATATTTGTTTTTCATTTCAGTATTTGAAAAATTAATTTGGTGGATCATTTTATTGATGGAAAACAGAAATTGCCAACACTTTATAGTCTCAAAACACTGCACTTGTTTAAGGGTTGTTAGTAAAAATGTTGAACGTCACTGCAGCTCTCATTTTATAACACTCACATTCTAATCATCAGGGAGCCTTCAGACCTAGGAAACACAGAGGGAACAAAGCACAGGCTGGAATCATTCACTGAACAGTGAGCTGCATACCTGAACAGGGTTCAAATTACATAGCAGAGTCATCATTTTTAATGTGTTTCTCTGGCTGGTGCAAAGCAGTGCAGGTCTGGATTTGGGCAGTACAGTGTCAACTCATGGGTCTTTGGAGCCTGGGAGAATGTTTTTCTTCATGGTTTCTTTCCAAGTCTCTTCTGTGTTGGTTTCCACAATTTTTACTGTACAAACGCAAAAAAATTGTTATGGACCATTAGGCTTCATACTGTTTATCACTGCTCATCTATTCACTAATTTTTATTAATAATGTTATTTTTACTAGTACTTTTGGCTTTTACTTTGTTTTCTTTCATTTTGAATTCACACTACATACAGGTGTGTTCATCTCAACAAACCTCACTTGTTCAGCAGGATTGTTTTCTGCCCTTTTGCTTTCCTCCTTGTGTTCTTACTTTCTTTGGTTTGCTTACATCACAGTAATGCTTCCTCATGGAGGAAGGTCTCAAGGCACACAAGAAGGGTGTCTTAGTGCATGAATCAATATCCCTTACGTATGAGTAACTTAGGTTTGCACCAGCTATGTGAAGGCATACTACTGCCAAAAGTATACTGAGAAGGCTGGGAAATGTCTGCATTTTCTTTTTGCAGTACTGAAGAAGAGAAGTAGGAGAAAGACTGAGCACAGTGTCCAGTCACAGCAGCCAGGCTGAATGCTTTAAACATGGAGTTTAAAGAGCATGGGTCTAGAGCAGGTTTCATGGGCCCTTACACAATGAATTCACACTCAAAGTAGAGAAAAACACTGGGTTTTCCTTCCTGTCATACCCATGTCTAACGTTTCTGAGGCAATAGCATTCATCTGGCCCATAGAATGTTGTTCCTCCACTGCAAGAAGATCATAGGCAAAGGACTATCTCTTTTGGCCCATGCAGGAGGCACACCTTGGGAAAACAGTTTTCCCAAGGGCTACGCTGTTCAGGTCTGCCCTGCACACATAGCAGGTCTGTCTGCTGCTGGTTTTGCTCATCCTTTCCAGATTATCTCTGTAGCATAGATCTCAGCTCAGCATTTATCAAGAATTTTCAAATATTTGAAGTCTGAATTAAAAAAACAGAGGAGAGGAGAGCTAGAAAAATTGAAATCCTCTAGACAATTTTATTTTAGTTGTGAAATATAGTCTGTCAGTTTTTTTAGGAGTATTCTTAAGAGATGTGTTTCCTCACAAAAATTTTGAAAGGGCTTGTGTCTTTTTTTTAACTTTCAGATTAAAGTTCTAGGGATATAGACAGTCCAAATGATATCACCTTTCTAGCTCATTTTCCATTTCAGTTTATCTCAAAATTGCCTTTGGACTGAGAGGATTTAAAAATTTATGCTGTTATGCTGTACTTATCTTAAGTAGGTATATGAAAGTATAGTTATTTGTTAATTTTATCTTCTATAAACCAGCTAAACTTTAATCATGATATGCTGAGCATAACTAGCAAGTCTTAAAAAGCAGATCCCTCTTGTCTTTCTCAGAATGCTCTATTTCAGTGGAAATATTTATATTCCACTGAAATATTTTATTTCACATCTATTTCACAAATAAAAATGCTGTAAAAGGTCAAATTATAGTTAAAATTCAGTTGCCAGACATATTTTTTTCTGATACAAGTATGTTAATGATGATCCTGTGTGTGGAAGTAATAATGATTCAAGTGTTCCATCGGGATTTTATGAAAATATATGGCTGAATGGTTTTCTATTCATGCAGCAAACTGATGGGAAGTATTCCTGTTTGTTATTAAATACAAGCAGATACTGTTACACAATAAAGGCAGGAGTCAGGTTACTTTCTTCTGCTGCCTTTCACCACGCAAGAAAGGAAAACAGCAAGTGCCTCCCAGCAGCATTGTCTGTTAAACAGAAAAGCTGGAGTCTAAACATCCTGATGTCTCAGTAAGACACTAAGAAGCGTCTAAACCAATTAGCAGGAATGTCCAGCTGCTATCTTTACTAATTCTAGTCCAGACTCTGTCTGTCTGTGCTGGAAGCAGCAGAGAAAATCCCAAAAGCCTGTTAAGTGTCTTCTGTGGAGGTCAGCCATGCATCCCACATCATGCAGATATTTTGATGAGCTGTTGCAATAAATGAGAGAATATAGTTGACCACTGTAGGATTGAATACACACCCCTTGACCTCCAACTTCCATGGGACCAGGATGTCAGTGGGGGGAGAGTTTTTCCCATGGTTTTTAGACAAGTGGCTTTAATCACAACCTGAAAGAAACTAGAAGTCCTAGACCTTCCAGGGCCATGATCAACACCTGGTAAAAAGTTCCAGCTGGCTGGGGAAATCATTAATAAGGTGGTAAATAAGTAGCTTTCTTGTCTTTTTAAAAAGATATTCTTTAGTAAGCGAGTGTCTTTGGAGCTCACAAAATCCCTGAGATGTAAGAGATATGGAAAAAATATTCCCCATTTTTTACTTAACGACCATGTGTTATCCTTTCAGCACAGGTGCTCATGCAGTTGTAACTAGGTGCTCTCTAGCGGTTGCTGTCTAGAGTACACCATGGAGGTGAGCCTCTCAACCAGAAAGCCTCTGCTATCAGACTTGTGAATAGAACACAAACTATACGCAGCCAGCAGCATTTTGGACCAATAACTTTTAATCTAAGAGGTTTGCAAGATATATGGATATGATCAGTATAAAACTGTTTTGCCAAAGTAGTTTTCAGCATGAGGACTATTGTCCACCCTTGCAAACCACTGCCTACCTATCACTTCCATTGAATCCTGATACTAACCCTGAGAGCATTGCAACTTTTCTGTATAAATAATACTCAAAGCTATGTTCTTCTAGATGATTCCATTCCTTTTCCCAGCACAAGTATTTTTTTCTCCATTTCTGGCTCATCTCTTTGAGTCCAATATTTCTTCACTGGCAACCTCAAATCCCTCATAATGTACCAAATCTTCTGTAAACTTACTCAGGCCAGGGGCAGGAGGAGGTTGGGGAGCAAAGAGAGAATCAGGAGAATTGAGCAATATGAAAATGGCATGCAAACTGTAGGAAGTACTTTTGCTCACAGTAGTTTCAATGAGAAAATTCTGTCTACCTGGAGTCTTTGTTTTAGCTTCTAATATATTAGGTATACTTCTTCTCTGGTCCTGTAATCAGAAACAGATTTTTGTAAGTTGCTGCATGTTCCATGAAGTTCTTGTGGAACTTTGTCTGTATTTATTATGAAGAAATTACTTGCCATTTAAAATAAGATATCACCTTAACTCAAGCAAAGAACCTTTGATAGTCTCAATCCTACAAACAGATATATGGTTTGGAACATTTTTCAGGAAAAAAAATGCTTTATTTTTTCCTTAGATTATAATTATAAGAGTTATGCTAATCTGAGTATAAACTGCATGAAACTAGATTCTTCATTTTTTATTATCCTAAAATCTTTACTGACAAAGACATTTTAAAGAGTATGCCATGAGACCAATCCTAGACCTTCAAAAGTACATGACAGTTTTGAATCTACTGCCTTTGAGCAGAAATATGATCTTCAAAAACATTTCTCTAAGCTTTTCTGCAGGCGCCTCCACAAGAAAATTACTATGATCCTATCAACAATTAATCCTGTTTTCCAGGTGTTTCATATTTTACAAGATCCACTATGCATTTTAGAGGGGAAATAATGGAATATGTGAAGTGCTTTACCCTGCAGAAAGATAAATAATTAATGAAAAGAAATGTAGAGTGCAGCTCCTCTGTATCTTAAAAACACCAAGATCCTAAAGTGACTAATTTCATTGGATAAATGGAAATAAATATCTCATTTACAAAAAGGACTGGACAATATACAGAACAAATTTTCCATGGTAATAACTGGGGAAGGAAGATTCTCAGATATGGCTAAATTTGAGGAGGTGTGTAATATTTCCCTGTCCTAATGACACAAAAAAATTAAATTTTCTCTCTCTCTTCTTTAAGCTTATATATCCATTACTATCAAATTTGCAGCACTGCTGGTTAGAATTATATGAAGTCCAGTGTGATTAGCTTGCAATTTTACCATGTCTGAACAACTTCACTGATAGCAGGCTGATAACTATTTATGAAACAGTTTTTACTAATGTTTTCATGTTTCTGGTTTATAATGCCATCAAACTCATCTTTTGTCATATTATAAAGAGAGGTGTTCTCAAAACAAGCCAAGCAGAAATTTAGTATAGCTTTTAATGTCAGCAGAAATTCCCATATTACATAACTTAGTCAAAATATTAATGGTATTGTTTGCATTCCCAAATATACATTTAATCTGAACAAGTACAGCATATCCCTCAGGCTAGCAAAAATGTCCATTGTCTGAAAGTCAGAGGGAATTCGGCTGTATTTTAGAAAAGGGATTCTGGGGCACAACTCACTGAACAGGAAAATTATTAATTTGATGATGGTGTGTAGATAAAGTAGATACCTATATAAAAAGCTCAGATTTTCAAGACACTCAACACCTAACAGTTCTCTTGAGGATATTCAAATCAGGTCATGCAGTCTAAACTTGGAGCCAAATATGCATTGTCATGATACTCTGATCCTGGTTCATAATTAATTCTGCGAAAAAATAAAAGGCCTTATAGCACAGAATTAAAAATTATTCCATGTTGGTTTATTCTGGTAAGCCTATGAAAAGTTCTATTAGTGTACCAGATATTCATCTTTTTTTGTATCAAGAAACTTGGGGGATCCAAGCTTGGTTTTTAAAGGATATTATGTACAGCATTAATATTCTGTCTTCTTTGTTAAACTGATATCAGAAGGCTGATGAAGTGTCATGCATAAAAGATGATCTCATGCTTGCAGAAGAAATAGATGTTGAACAACAGTACTTTTTATTGCCAGAGTTGTTTGCTATACTGTTTTCATGAAAGAGAAATCCTTAAAAGCAGGCTGGATGATAAGATCATCCTGATCTGGGGGAAGAAACCTACAAGCTGCAGACCTGTGGAAAGCAGCAGCTGCAGCTGTGTAAGGCACTTTTTATTCAGTGTCATCTGTACTGTAACTTAGATTATGGAGCTTGTCAGGTATTGGATGAGAGAAGTCTAAATAATCAGAGAGAACCACATCCTGTACCTTGTCATTCTCCTTTATATTATGTGGCATAGTTCAATATTTCATGTTAGCTTTTTATTTATAGCTTTATTAACAGTTAAAGCTTGTTTGCACTTTCATCTTAGAACCGTTAAGTTATTCCCAAGTTTTACAGTGTTTTGGTGTTTTTAAAAAAGCACTGGAAATATGTTTTAACCTCATTTCAAGTTTACAAGATTTCAGATGATTATATTTAAATCCAGCAAAACCTCTCAGCTATTGATATTTCACAGTATTTGCACTACTTGCTTTTTACAGAACCATCTTCATCAAAGCAAACCTTTACACAAACTGAGTAGTTACCTCTAAGGTAATTCCTGACTTAGAAAATACTACTCATCTGTTTTATGCATCATTTATGTTTTTGTATAACATTGCACAAAGCCTCCACAGGACACTGTAACATTACCTATAAAACTCACATGTACTGTATGTTGTTAATTTTTCATAATCTTTCATACTACTGAAACCTGTTCCATATTCTTTCATCTGAGCTTGACAAATAGCACTTCATGATAAAGACTCTTCAGCTAATTTCTGTCATGACAGGAATGTGGAAAGGCTTAGAGGAAAAAATTGTATCAATATTTCCAGACATGTAATATGTGAAATAGAACTTACAGTATCAGAATATGTGTAATTAAAAACTATCTTCTTAAAAAAGATACATTGTCACAGAAGACTCCAAAATTGCCTCACTTATTTTGCACAAAATTATAGGCGAAGAAACTGCAATAATGTCCAATCTGCAATCTGGGAACTGGTAAAAACACTGTAGCATGAAAAAGTTAATGATTATGTAGATTAGACATAAGGGATCAAAATTTGAACTGGGATTAAAAGTTTTCTGCAGAATAAGCAACAATTATTTCAGAAGTTCTCTTTTAGTTCACATTTTAAAATCTGAAATCAAAAACAAAATTTGGAAATTATCTTGCTGGATTTTAAAATAAAATTAAATGGTAGATGTATGAGTGTACATAGAAAAAACTGGATGATCTTGAGGAACATTGTGTATATATATATATATATATACATATATATATATGTATATGTAATGTATACTCATGAGAACTACTATTACGAATTGTTTGTGCACCATTTTGACAAAGTAAGAGAAAGAGAAAAGTACTACCAGCATGAATAAGATTTTACAGCAATTCACCCAGGTTATGAAGCCATGGAGGTAAATGTGCTAGGAAAGATGCATAGTTCAGTATATTCCCGTCATATTTAGTTTGTTTAATGCTGCAGAGATTGTGGTAGCCATTTTCAGAATACCTACTGTACAACTGGAGAAAGATTCAAACATCAATGAAGACAAAAAGATGATTGAGAGTCCCACAAAGAATCATGTTATGTTATGCTAGAAATTGTAGACTAATTATGAAATATACTGGCACATTATTAATAGATTTCTTGCACAAATAACATGAAGGAAAAACAAATACTTCAATAAATATATATATAAAATAAATAAATAAATAAATAAATAAATAAATAAATAAATAAATAAATGTTAATTTCACTTTAAAAAAAGGTTTCCCTCTTGAGGTCACAGAAGTGAAGAATCAGTAGGACCCCTCTACTACCAGAGGAGTTCTGAAAGAGTTTTCCATTACAAGTTCCAGGATTAAAAAAATTAAAACTATATGTGGGCAGATATAGGTATAGATATAGGCATAGATGATATAGATAGATACAGATAGATATCGATAGATATAGATATAGATATAGATATAGATATAGATATAGATATAGATATAGATATAGATATAGATATAGATATAGAGATAGAGATAGAGATAGAGAGAGAGATAGATAGATAGATAGATAGATAGATAGATAGATAGATAGATAGATAGATAGATATAGAAATAGAGATAAATAGATAGATATAGATGACATAAATATAGATATCTGCAAGGCACAGGATCTTATGGACTGGATAATATGTCTAGAAAACAAAACCAAAGACACTGTGGGATTTTAGGGAAGAATTTCTTCACTGGTACATTCTTGGGAAAAAAGTTCCCTTACAAAAAAATAGCTGTTTAAAATGCTTTTCAATAAGCAAAATCAAACCACATATTTTGATATGTTTCTCCTCAACTATTTCAAAATCAGAACTTTTTTGCAGGCATGCTGAATAAAACTTATGCTGGTTCTTGGAGATGCAGAAGTAATCAAGTCATAGGCATATAGTCCTTATGCATGTTTATGCTCACTGTTTCATTTAAAATGGAGGGTTTGTGTACAGAGGTACATTGGCTTCTCCAGGCTTTTTTTCTGTGTCATGTGCTCTGCAATCTGTGAAATCAGTACGTGGTGCTCTTTGCCAAAGATTGTGATTCCTCATTGTGTATTGCTCATGAAATAATTTCTGATTCACTCTGTGGTGAAGCTCAGAGAGATCATTTTGAATCTTATGAGTTCTGTGCACAGTTTGGAAATAGATTCATTTGAATATACAAAATAATTTTCATTAAACATTGAGCTATGATATGAGGTCATTAGAATAACTTAAAGTCATATCTTAAAGCTACCATTGGGAGATAACATATTTCTGTTCCAGCCTAAAAACTGACTTAAAAATTGGCTGGCATCCAAAATGCGCAGTTGTTACATGTTTGGCTTTCTTATTCATTCAATACTTTTTAGCTCTCCTCATTATGGAAAAAGAAAAATAGCTTCTGAATCTCTCAAGATGTTTTGCTATATGCAAACAAAATTAGTTCAACTTAACCAAGGTGTAGGCTGATGGAGACCTCTGAAACACATTTTGAGAATTCCACATTTATCGAGCAATCTTTTTCAAGAGCCATTTTCAAACTGAATGTTACTATGCCTTCTCATTGATTTTATGACAACCTTTCAATAAATTCTCAAGTACATGTTCAAGGTTTTTTGACACAATTGTTAAAATGAATGCATATAAAATATTACATATTACACTAGGAAAAAGCTATTTTGTATTGTGTAGTAGTAGATGACAATGGTAACATTCTTCTGCTTTGATAAATAAAAATAATAAAAATGGCAATAGCAAAATGAGGCTGGCAAAGAAGTAGAATAAATCAAAATATTTCTTCCACAGTCATCTCTATTGATTCATCTCTGATTTTTCCCTGCAATCTCAAGAAAAATTAGTCACTGAACTTATTATCAAAACAATCAATATATTTTCTGAAAGGCAGACATGCTTTGAAAGAAGTCGAGAATTTACTTCAAGGGCCCCTTTGCTGTCCAAGCACTGTTGCATGTGGTCTAGACAAAGAAGGAACCCTTTTTCCAATGCCAGTGGAGCTGGTGTCACAGCCAGAATACTGATGTGGGATAGAGGAGATGGGAAGCTGAAATCAGACACGGAAGTGAGGGCTAAGGAATCCATAGCTATCTAAATGAACAGTGGCTTTCAGTGTAGCTTCACTATGATGAGCCATATGAGACCGGCACAACACTTAGAGGAGATAATTAAAGGTAGGAGGGATAAAAAGAGAAAGGCAAAACAGTATAGCCCAAGGCTAATGTTGGAATCTGAATAAATTCTTCTCAATTCTCCTGTGTTACAAAATCATTTGTTGAGGGAGAAGGAGGAAGTTGAAGTGTGAAGCAAGAAGCAGTGGTCAGACTGAATTCAGGAATAAGTGATGCATTTTTGTTCCCAAGAAATAATAAATAATTTCAAACTACTGAACCTCCAACTTCTGCATGAACAAAGTGCTATTTCAATTGTAAGGTTTCAATGTACAACTGGAAAGTTAAAGCTCAGCATATGCCTTGAAACATTTAGTTCCATACAATATAATCTCGAACTGTACATTAAAGTCAGAGAAGGAGAGCAAGACATGAGTGAGTGGTGCATGTATTGGGTCTTCAGTACCTCCTTAATCTAGCAGCCTGTGGCAGTTGTGGGTTGGCTAATCTCTAAACAGCAAAAAAAAAAAAATTGCCTTCCTTAAGCAATTATTTGATTGCACTTCATATCACTGGGAACAGAATACTTAATATATTAGTCAAAGTCAAGAGAAGAGCTAGTAAAAAAATCTATCCATGGCAAATATAACATATAATTGAAACAATGACACAGATTTCTGTCATTGAATTTCCTTTTGTTCCTGCTGCTACTCTGTAATTCACAATATCCAGATCCATTAAAAAAATTCAGCCTGCAGCTTACTCTGTAAAGGACAGTCCTCAGAGGCAGAGCTAAGCTGCTGAGCAGTGCGGGGGGCATGGTGTGTACCCTGGAGAGGAGCTCTCACTCGGCAGGAATGGCTGCCAGCAGAGGTGAAATGTGGTTCTGGGTGGGTTTCAACATGCAAGTCACCTGGCAACCTGTGAGTGAAAGCAGAGAGGCCTGTGCTGAGATGCCAAGACTTCTGCCCAAAGCTCCTTGGGTCAGAATGTCATCATATGAACTGTGTGAATACACTCAGGATGTGGTGGATTTTAAGGAGCATTATTTGTACAGTTAATGAGAAATCCTTTGCAGAATATTAACATCATGAATGCTACAATCCCTTTTGTTGTGCACAGACAGTCAATAATGACTACACTCAGATCAAAATCAAATGAAGTTATGCACCACTTCCCCAGGGAGCTTGTGTTCTAGTTCAAATACAAAGTGTTTCAGGCACAGACGGTACATTGTCTGTCAATGCAAGGTGTTTTGAGGTAAAGTAGGAGCTGACCTGTTCTCCTCGTTCTAGCTATGATAAATGTTCTCTCTGTACGCTAATTTCCTCATTAGTACTGAAAGAGGCTCAAAGCAAAGACGGATTGGTAGCTCTTTTCTTCTTTCTTTTTTATTTTTTTTAGTTACAGAGCCATAAGAAATATCTCAGTTGCAGAGAGAATATGAGCGGCATGGTGGGTTAGCTAGCTGCAGAACTCAGCAATGAATCCCTATGCAAACTTTCTTCAATAAATCCATGTAGTTAAGTGCGTGATGGATTTCTTGTTGCAACAAATGAATGGTCGTTTTAAAGATAGGTTCAGTACATGGATGACGTTCTCCATCTGGTTTTAGGAATTGTGACACCTCATTAAATTAGAAGAGATATCTAAGTTAAGACAAAGTGTAGTAAGTGTATAGATTATTTAAATACAATAAAAAATATCATGTACCTGGCACTCTTCTCATTTTATAATTTATAATTTCTCACATCCTTTTACTAATGAAACACTAGTGCTTGAGAAGGATTTTTTTTATTTTTTTTAAAGATAAATTGGGAGTTAAGTATGGGAAAATATAACACATCTTACACAAACTTGGTTTCATCCAGCAGTCTCCAAAATACCTAGCAAAAAAAGATAAGACATTGAAAATTAAAAAGAGAACACTAACAAGAATCTTTATTTTCCTCTAACCTAATATTATGGCTGATACTAGGATAAAGGTTTTGGCTATATCTTGAAAATGCACTGGTAATGGCAAACTGTGACAAATCCTGCCATTCATTTGTCTGAATATATTCTTTTCTTTGAATAGAAACTGTTAAGGTGGCTTTATGAGTATTAGCTCTGGTCCTTCTATCACAATAAGGGAAACAAAATACGTCAGAGATGGTAATAGTAAACTCTTTCCTTTATAGTTTGTATTTTTTCTTTTGGGAGAAGATGTACATAGAACCTGTACGCCCCTTTACAAGTGTACTTTCAATCGAGTCTTTATAGAGCTTGTATTTATTTGTGAATGGATCTCAATGGGGAAAAGAGAAGTTCAGTAGAGCTATTTTATTTATAAAACAGGGGCAAAAAAGGCAACAAAACCAAGTAAAACAAGTGGCAGTTATACAACATATATTTTTGGCTAAAATGGTGTGAGGTGTGAATGCTGCTTCAATTACAGGGAGTAAAAAATAACTTGGTAAAATCACACAGGAAGTCCTTATTCAACACTTTGCTTTACTCTTTCCATCTCTTTGAGCAAATCTGACATTATAAGCACAACTGACTCTCTAAGGAACTCTTAAATAATTTAAAGATGCTGAGCCCCATATTCTACAGGCAAAAGATGCTGACATTATTTTAAATTAGGTTTTTATACTTAAAATATATTGAAGTGCATTTTGGGAAAATGATGTTTTGCTACCTGTGCTTTTTCTGAGAGCTACTATGTGCAGAACAATACTGACACTGTGGGTAGGATAATATGCACATGTACTTTTGTATATTCTGAAAAATATTATTAAGTACAATGCTCATTTTTCAAATATGAACTCAATATATCCATGCAATCTTCTGGAAATGTACAAGGTCACATGGGAGTTTTTGCAAGTGATTGTACCTGATAAATGTACAGGGTTTATATCAAGTTTTGTGAATAACTAAAAATACACACCAGGTAAAATTTTACACTGGCCTTTTTGAGGGATCCAGTGACCTCAGTGAAAGTCCAATTTTTGCCTTTCTTTTGCTAATAGCCTGAACACAGTAGCATCATTGTTATTCTTACTTCTAACTCTTGATGCTTTAAGTTATTTGCCACAAGCAGCTGGCTCTATCTTACTCCCCCACATTGTTCTCAGATGTCCTTCAAGTCAAAAACCAAGTGAGAACATGTAGAGAAGAGACTCATGGATAAACAAAATATAGGGAACACTGAGACAAACACTTGACACTTGTGTGACTTGTTTGAGAATTTTATCTTATGGTTGTTGTGTAATACTGGTTTAATGAACAGAACAAAATAAACTCCTTGTAATTCTCCTAAACCAAAACCAAAACTGACCCCAAATTGTTCTGACTGTGCTGCTTGCTAAAACCTAATGCATGCTGGGATTAGGCATTTGCCAGTTAGCTTATTGATCATGTCTGATAGTGCAGACTTGATCAATAACGCCAAAAGTCATGTATCTCCATATCAGATGCCATTGCATCATCCGTGAAGCCCTAGAGATGAAAGCATTGCACAAAAGCTGCATCCTATGATCCTTCTCACATTTGCCTTTCAGCTTAAAATAAGGATCTTTTAAAATCATAGCAAAGTCAGCATTACTGTATTTGCCATCTGATTTTGGAGCCATTGGACTCTACTCACTCTGCATTTTCAACATCTGCTCTGAAACCTGAGCAGCTAAAATTGTCTTTTCTTTCTTTATAAATTGGTATAACTCGCCTGTATTTATTGCCTGAATAGGAAAGACATAGGAAATAGGTCTACCACTCTGGTTTCCGCATTGCAGGAGAGTGGAAGAACCCATTGTTTGCCTGAGCTAATCTGTCATATTATGAAATAACATAATTAATTTCTTGTTGGCTACTTTGGGAAATCAAATTCAGGGACTAACAAAGACTTCTGCTGGGCAGTTTAGTTGCTCTCCACCTCCAGCTGCTCTTCAGCATTCCTCAGCTACCATCACTGTTCAGTCAATTCTAGATGACCTTAAAGACTGACGGCTGTCACTTATTTAGAAGTTTGGAAAAGGGAATTATTTCCATCATATCCAAAAATATGCCATGTCTACATGGCACATTTTCACACTGGATAGGCTTGGACTAAACAGACTAAAGAAGACCAATGTTTGAAGGCTACAAGCTCAGTGAACTGTAAGCTGCAACTTTTTGAAGTTACCCAAGAGGGTCTTCCACTCTGGTCAGTGCAGTAGAGCTGCAATTATAATGTCTTAAATGGTGCTCACTTTTTTGTGGTAAGTAGGCAAATATCTCATATACATGCTCATACACACAGGTAGCATTATCAGTGGTAGGCATTCATCCTGCATGCATCAGCTGGTGAAATGGAATGGAAAGCAATCAGTACTTTCTCATAAGAAAAGGGCAGAGACTGTCAAAGAGGCTGAAAATCTGGCTGAAAGTCTTGGAAGTCCAGACAGGAAGGCCAACAAATAAATTATTGGACATTTTTGTCCTTTGTTAAAGTCTGTAGCAGAGATGGGAGTGAGAAAAAAGAATCATTGCCTTAGGCATGCTTTCAGTGTACATTTATTTTGTTGTTGCTGCCTGGTTCATTGAGCTGGTTTGTCTTTAATGGTTCACTAAGTTTTGACTACTGTAGAGATTATGGTAATTTATTTTACTGTAGTAACGTCCTGGACTAGGACATATGTTGAGGCTTTCAAAGTACCAAATTAGGTAAATATCAATAATATACAGGTTTTCTTAGCTGAGATTAACTCCTGGACTCCAAAATCACAGCACTGACAAGTGGAAGATGACAATCCAGGAGGACAAGGGATACAGTTTATTGCTTTCTTCTGAATATTTAGTGTTTCAGATACCTTGACTTGAGATTTAAGTCATATAAAATGCAGAGATTTTTCTGAATTAGAATTGAAATACAGAGAAAATGTTATTTTGAGCCACCAAACTCTCAAGTTTTTAAAGCCAAACTATGTTCACAGACATTCATCTTAGGAGTAGAGAGACCAAGGGTGTTTTCTCTTAAAGTTAGGGTTCTTTTGAGAGGTCGGACTGAGCTACGACACGTCCACACTGATGCAGTGATAAATGCCTTACTGACGTTTATTGTTTGTGCATCCATATTTCCCTACAACTTTATTGGCATTACAAGGCACACAAAGAATGTACACATTTGCCACCTTAAGGAGGCCACTGTATAAGTGCTATAGATCTACATGTGAGCACCCGTTAGAACCCAGAATACCTTAAGAGAGAGAGGTGAATTTTTGCTGTGCCACAACCTGAATTCCCACTGCGCCACAAAGGCCCACAGGTCCCACAGACCCAAGGAGCCCACAGGCTCCACAGGCCAAGGGGCCCAGTCTGGAATTGCACACACCTCACTCCAAACACAAATCATGTCCTCCATCTCTTAGAAACTCTGCTACAGTCTCTTTTGTTTGCAAAAAGGTTTTTGTGATGAAATTATTACAGTTATTAGAGAGGCACTTCTGTACAAATTAAGGTAAAAAGGAAATCACAAATGTTGAAGTCAATAGTGTGGACTTTATTTAATAGTCATTCTGAGTTAGAGAGATAGTAAGAAACAGGAAAAATAGAGATGCAGAGAGAGAGAGTGACAGAGACTGATTAAGTAGAAAGATATCACCACCCCTGTGGATCTAGGGGTGTCCCATTTGTTGTCTTCTGCTCTTCTGGTGGTGGGGGTCCCATGAAATGCAGAGTTCAGCTACTTAGTACATGTTCAGTTATAATGGAAATGCCTAAACATCTCCTCAGGGTGGGAAGAGCTTTTATGTGGTCTTTTTCAAGACTGGATCTGTTCCAGCCCTTGGATCACACATAATCCTCTGGTGGAAGGCCTCAGGAATGAGTCTGGGGGTACTTTGGGCTTCTCCAGTGGGTTATGGCACCTTCTAACATGTTCCAGCTGCCTCCTATGTGAATGTTCAGTGTGAATGTGACCTTCCCAGGGTGCCTGTGAGTTTTACAGCTGAGCTAGTTTTTTGTAAGGGAGGACATCTGGCATCCTAAAGCACTCCATTCCATCTCCACAGTGTCTGAATAGAGGCTCCAGGTGTGGGTGTTCATCCCCTCTGTCTTGTGTGGACCAGAGACTTCACCATCACACACCCCAAAACTCCCAAGCTCAGCTGTGGGGGAGTGTGTATGGCCTCTGCAAATGAATCTGTGGGCTATGGCCTCCCCTACCCAGATCCAGCCAGAGCAGATTTTCAACATAGCTGCAGTGTTTGACTTTTCTTCTGAACACATTCTTCTTCCCAAAGGAGCTATATCACCATAGATATGAGATAATCGGACAACAGTCCTACCTTTATCACATCTCAAATTCTCACATGATTTAACTCCCAGTCCAATTTCCTGAAATCCAGAAGGCATTTTTGGGAGTGTGGACTTCAGTCATGCAGATGAGCACTTGCTGCTTTGCACATTTCGCTACTATGTGCCCGTGTGGGTGACCAAACATTGGTCCAGAGTTGTTGCAGAGTCTCCATCCCCGGAGATAGTAAAAATCACCTGCACGTGGACCTGGACAACCAGCTCTCATTTATCACTCTCAAACAGAAGGGCTGGACCAAGTGGCTTACAAGCATCCCTTCAAGCCCCAACAATTCTATAGTCTTTCTCTCTGTGCTCAGCTGGGAATTTGGCTGAGAGATTCAGAACATGAGAACAAATCACTGAGGTGGCCCTGTGTATTGCCACCACGAAACAATGACTTTTTCAAACATACCCTGACTTGAAGGGCAGTAACAGGTAAGACAATACATTGAGATACTGTTGAGTTCTGTAATCTGTGGTTTCAATTCAGGTAAGTCTAGAGGAATTCTTTCACACTTCAAAATTGTAAAAATCTTACTGCCCCAGAAATGGTAGTTTGGTGGGATTATTTTCCATTGACATCATTAAATATCCCATTTGGCAAGCAATTTAAATTAGGTTACCTTCTGGTGATGCTGAAATCATGGAGTACGTGGCACACAGAGTTCCAGTATTCTTGAAGGTCCACCATGTTTCTCATTCTACTCTAGCCAATTATCATACATGTAGACTTAGTTACATCTGAGTTGTTTTTTTCTCACTATGATCATTATTATTTTTCTTTCTTACAATGGGTAGAAGTAGGGTAAGTTTTGTTTAATGTTATATATTGTGAGGATGTTTTGTTTGTACTCTACAGCTCTTCAGTATCCTAGGCCCGCTGACTGCTAATAGGCTCCAATTTTTACAAACCATACTTTTTTGTGCAGAAATTAACAAAAAGAATAAGATTAATCACCAGAAAAGTGTCATCCCTGCAAAGACATTAGCACATTTTTATTTTGCCATAAACATTGAAATAAGTCTCCTTTAAAATTAATATGGTAGATAATATTGTTCATTCTGACCAATGTGCCTCAAAATACTTGTAAGTAACTTGTCCTGACTAAACAAAAAGGTCATCTAGAAGAAACAAGTTCTAATAAAATCAACTTCAAAACAAAATTCCAGCTCTTTCAAGACCTACGTCAATAATATGACTATGAATATGTGGCAGGCCTGTTAGTGACTATTACTGTACTGCTATTGCCCCAAAATGTATTTCCTACCCAAGGGAAAAGTAATGGCAAGACAGTTTTCTAAATCCCAAGATCCCCAGAAACCCCATGGAAGAATAAAGAAATAAACAAAATAAAATCTATGCTACTTTTGATATCTCTTGCCTTTTTCCAGCCTGCTTCACCACTACCTGTAGAGTTCTGTCACAATTGGTTTTGGATGGCATAATTGCTGCCCTTGTGCCATTTAAGCCTTTAGTTTCATAAAAGAGAAGCTACAATTAGGAGGTTGCATCTCCTTGTTTTGTATTTAGAACTACAGTTTTAAAGCAATAGGCAGAAGAAATGAGTTTTGAAGGTATAACAGTGTTAATATTAGATCTTGACAGATCTCTAAAATTAAATCTATTTTGGAGTTAAATCCATCTCCTTCTTTCTGTAAAACATTATCTTTTATTTTAAATCTAGCTTTTGTTGGAAAGATTTAGTGTTCATTAATCAAATGATTTGTGCACTGATTCATCCTTTCTGATCAAACAGGATTGAATTTCAATACACCACAGTCATGCAGACTAACTGCTCCTCATATTCTTCAAGCCTACACTTAATATTCCAATTTAACAGCCTCACTTACATACCTCAGGGGTGTACAACTAAAAAAGAAGGCAGAGTCAGCAAATACTTTACATGACTTTTTTTTTTCTTAAGAAACTCATGGAAAAGTTTTGAAAATTTTAGGAGTACAAAATTATTTCTGACAAGGGCAGAAACAAAGTTTGTTATTTTTTTATACACTGACATGATTCTTAGTTCTTCTTTTCTCCCAGTAGAGAAGTGAGATAACCGCTCAGCTGGTGCTTTGAAATGATCACCAGTGCTACACACAAAGCTGTGTGTTGCTGTTCTTTCTCTTCACTGTTCTTTCCTTATACAATTTCTGATTTACACTGAGCCAGATCTTGGTCCTAATGAGTTCTCACAGTGATTTAAATGGAACCAGAAGTTTTCCAGGAGTTTTTTTGATACACGGTTTGGTGAAAGAGAACAACATTTATTGTCTGGTGAGTAAATGCCTCCGTATCCTATTCCAAGTCCTCTGGAGCAAATTTTCTCATTGACTTCTGCAGGAACAGAACAAGATCACAGATTTGACTGCATCAAACTCTATAAAAATATAGATTAGATACCTAAAAGCTAGAAGTACTTGCACACAAAACAGTGCAAAGCAATAGGCTCTAAGGATGGAGAATAAAAGTAAACAAACTATATCCAACAAAAGGGTTTCATTTTTCTGAAAGACAGCCTTTCATTCACAATAAAAATTAATAAACCTCATAGTTCCTAGACTGAATTGTGGCATTTATCCACATGCAAATCAAGTTTTCCACAACTTCTAAAGAAGGCCACAACTAAGCACAAAGCTCTAACAAGACTACAGGACTATGTGGCTAAATTTGTGTCTTCCAGTCATTACCAAGACAAGTTTCAAAGTCAACACACGACCTCAAATAAAGAGAAAAATCATCTCCTCTTACAAGGACATCCTCTTTCACAGTTTG
Organism: Sylvia atricapilla; assembly: GCF_009819655.1. NCBI lineage: Eukaryota > Metazoa > Chordata > Aves > Passeriformes > Sylviidae > Sylvia > Sylvia atricapilla. The sequence continues at coordinate 30,988,803 of NC_089174.1, forward strand.
CGTTTTCCTGGACTAGAAAAAGCTAGGTGTTACACAGGTCCAACTCTACTTCTACTTCTTTTTTTCATCAGTTTTTTCTCTTCCAAACTTTTGAGGTATAAAACAGGACACATGGAAGGAGAGTCATTCCCTAGAACAGAGAAACAGTATAATTATACTGACTGTTGTTGTTTTCTGTGTAGTATTCCAGTGATGATTGTTCCTGTACTCACCCTCAGTGCAAATGTCAAAGCAGTCTATAAGCTTTGTGCACCTGTACTTTAACAGAGCACAACCTTTTTGCTGCAATAGAATGCAGTTACCAGTCTCAAAACACTGTCACTCAAAACACTCAAAGACACAGGAGTGGCTTCCCATATGATAAGTACCAGACAAAGAATTCCCATTGTGAGAACTTGAGGCAAGTATGGATGGCAAAAACAGGAAGATGCTAGTTTCTGGCCTGGTGAGGAAGATCTGGATAACCTATCCCAACAAAAATTCGTGCAGTGGCAAACTGTGGGGAAGGAAGCAAGTCCTTACACACATCCCAGCCCAAGTTGTGGGAACAGCATCTATGCCCCATGGATATCTGGGGCCTGTACTGTATAAATGTGGTGCCTTCAAAAGAACAACTCTGGAAACCCCATCGCTGAGAAGACCTGGGTGAAGAAGGATCAGCTGGACACTAGAATTCACTTGGTGGTGATTGTCTTTCTCCTTAATCTCTCTCACATTCTACTTCCCAGCCCGCTGCACCTGTGTCTTCTATCTTTATCTCTTCCACCTTTTATATCCTTCTGGATTAGAAAAATTAATAGAGCTAATTAGTCTTCTGGGCTGGTACAGTAATCAGGAACATTGCCATCCAGAATTTGTCTATTTTACTCTAAAAATTATTTTAATACATTAGGAGCAATATGAGAAAAGTTAAACAATAAAAAATATTAAACCCATTAAACAATAGGTCTCATCAATCTATTTTTTTGTACCTTTACAGTGAGACTTGTTTTGTTTCTGGCCAGAACAGGATTAACTTTTGCAGTAGCCAAAGGCAGGAGGGAGCATGACTAGAACACAGAAATTATTCTATTCCACCTCTCAACATTGCCAGAGGCAGGAGAAGGGATTCTCCTGCTTCTTCCAGTCAGGGTAACAGGGCACTGTTCCCGAGCCAGAGGGAATAGTGGGCTGGCACGGCCATGGTTGGTTCAAGATCAATGAGCATTCTTGTGAGAATCACTCTCTTTTGTACAATTTTGTTGTTACTATTGCTGTTGTCACTGTTTGTTTTCTTATCTCATTGCTGTTCCCAGTAAACTGTTCTTATCTTAACATGTGGTCTTTGCTGTTTGGAGAAAAAAAATGGGGAGAACCATTCTTAAACCAAAACAATCTCCCAGAGTAACAATAATAAAACTATCCTCCCCCTACACAAACACACATACACAGAGGCATACAGATACATATTTTTAGCAAGACACTCTTAGAGCTCTAATTTAAAAAAAAAAAATCCATTTACTTTTCAGCAAAGCAGAACAATCTCTCAAAAGGCATCTAGATTTTACTCTTTTTCATCAGAGGCACTAAGGAATAAATTTCTTGGAGATCAAATGTATTCTACTACATGAAAAAGGTTGTGATACAAACTTATTAAGGTATTACATGAAAGATGTAGAGAAGTATTTCAATTCAAAAAGAGAACAGACACCATAGATAATTATGTCCTTGCTTCCAGGTAGAGTGGAAGATGTAAATGTCAAGATGAATGTGACAAAATGTGTACTTCCCCAACAAAATTAATAGGTGCAGAAAAATCTGGTTTCTTTTTGTCTCCTTTTGCATAGGTTGAGCAAATACAAAGAAATTGTTAATGCCAGTATTTTTCTGATACAGCCACATGACCTGCACAGACCATTTGCTTTCCCTTGCATTTTTTATTCGAATACCAGATACCATAAGCTCTGTACAAGCACATCCATAGCCTGGCAATGGATATCATTTTTATTCAGACAGTTATAAGTATATCCCTGTCATGGTCCTGCCTTCTGTGACAGTCAGTGTCCTCTAACCCACTTCAGTGGCACAGCCTCACACTGGAAAACATTAGTCCTCTACCCATGTTACTCAATTTCAGGGTGAATCACCTGATGTTTTTAGCACAACAATGTTGTCACCATTATTTCCCATTTAAAATAATCTCCATTAATTGCCACAAACACCATCCTTATGATATCATTACAAGTGTCACTTATCTAAAATAATTTACACCTCATGTAACTTGATTTTAGTAATAAATTTGCAACATAGACATGAAGGTGAACTTGACACTATATCTGCTGCTTTCACTATTATTTGGTGTTAAATTTAATCTAAAAAATACTCATGGAATCATCAAGAAAAGACCTCCAAGATCATCAAGGCCAGACTAGAACTTTTTACATACTTTAGTTTTTCTCATTAACATTTATCATTCTTTTAAGATAGCGGCCTGATTTAGCTGGTATTAGTAATCTAGTGGATTCCAGATAAATCAGTTTCAGTAGTCCACTATTTTATTGCTTCATAAGTAAACCAAAAAAAAAAAAGCATGAGGTTTCTTAAAGTCCTACAGTTCCTCTGTGACTTCTTGGTTGTGGAGCTCCATAGACTTCAGATTAATCACTTTTAGAGTTGTTAATTTGATTTTGTAAAACTAGGATAATATGCAGACTGCATGGTCCAGTGTTCCAAAAATTTCAATCAACAGGCTTGAGAGCAAACAGCCTATTTAAACAAAAACCTTACACTGAATTCAGTGGGAATATGTGATCGTACTTGAGAAATCGCCCAAATCATTAACTGTACCTATTTTTCATCTCTAAAATGGGGATTAGTTGCCTGTCCCCAACTCATAGGTCTCCTACATAGTAAATCATTTGAATGTAGCAACACACAGTTGCACTCTGCTCTCTTCTCATCTCAGCTCCACAGACTTCCCACCCGTTCTAACCACTTTCACATATTTTAATTCCAAGATAATTTAGTGGTAGGACACAACACCTTGACCATTCCAAAAGAGATTAGATGCTTAGTCATGCTTTAGCCTGGAAAAACACATAGCCAAAAAATGATAAATTTTGACCTGCACGTACAGGAATAGTCATAGAGAAAATAATTCTAAATACTTTACAATGGCTGTAGATTACAGGTACAGGTACTAGTTACAGGTACTTTGGGAGACTTAATTGCTGTATGAAGGGAATTTTGCAAAGAACAGCTTGAAGATCAGCAGGACAAAAAGAGAAGGATTACATGGGAGAATTGACAAGCTGCTTGCACATAGCTTGTGCAAGTGCCAAATGATAAAATACACCAAACCATTTGTGACCAGTTGATATTGTAACTACTGTCACAGAACTGAGGTTACTCACGGGTTTTGAGTTTAAGGATATCAGAATAAAGCTGGGAGAAGGATCAGGATCAGGAACACTACTCTGGAAGTGACACGTCACAGATTGCAAGTCTCCCAAGAATATGGGAGAGTTTCAGCATATAAATAATTTAATACTCAACTGGCGAGGTTCTCAAGAATATCGTCATCTTGTATTAGCACAGAGAAAGGCTGGATAACCTTATAGAGCTTTTTTTACAACACTAATGAAGGATAATATAGGATTATATATTCGGATACACCTTGAAGCATATTCCATCAGGAAATGATGGCTATGCAACTCCCCTTTTGAACAAATCTCTCAGCAAATAAGTCTCTATTGAAAGTTCACTCTCACACATTAAATTTCACCTTCCTATGTACTTCATGTAATTATTTTTCCTATGTTGTAACAAAACATCTGTTCAATATCTAACAAATTCATCAAATTTCAAGTGTAAAACTTACACAGCATACAAGATTTCATATGTGTGTTTTCTGAGAGACACTAGAAGTATATGATAACAACAAGAAAAACAGAAAGATAAGATAATAAATTGAGCATGACATTTTTTTAGACTTCGTGTCTCCAAAAATTCATGCAAAATTCTGTATCAGTGCATTATGTGCAAAAGCTTCAGGTTTTCACAGGAATCTAAAATTATGACAGTTACTGTCTAGTAATATTGTTTACTTTAGCATTAGCTGTGTCACAGTGCTTGATACCACTATTTCTGAACAGCTGTACAGTGATGTGGATGGAAATTTTCATGGACTGTGTTGTTTCTTCTTTTTCCCATACAGATGTGCATACTGTGTGGCTGCTTTTCTCTCTTTGAAAGAATACTTTTAGGTTAAAGTTGTCTTCAAAAGAAGGGAATGTATTGAAGGGTATGTCAAAGGTAGAAAACCCAAATGGGTCAATATTTGATGTTCCGGATGAAGCAACTCCGTTATGGGGTCAGTGAGATCAGCACATTGATTTTGAAGCTTGCAGTCTCTGCAAAAGTAGTCAACACCAGCTGGTGTGACAGTGTTAGGATTCTACATCTGAATTATTGTTTGATTTTCTTATACATATTTCAAATTAATTAGCCAACATTTCTGCTGCTTATAATGAATGAGACTTGAGCTGTGAAGTGCTCCTTACAAGCTGAAACTTGTGAATAATGACCTGTCTCAAGGTTACTTTATTCTGCCCTTCGTTCTTCATCTACTCTTTTGCTGGGGTACTGTCAGACAGAGAGAGAAAGGGAGTTAGTTATTTGTGAGAGTCCCCAAGTATGGCTATATTGCACTTGTAGAGCATGCAGAACTGTAAATGCTGCATAGCCATGCACAATTTGCTGTAAATAAAGCATTTTAGTTTAGAGTGCCTGCGGACATTTCTTCCTCCAACAGAGAGCGTATTGTGGACTACTTCAAATATATTCAGCTTATGTGATCAGTAAATCTCCACGTGTTCATCAAAGCTATGCCAATTTAGTTGACACTGAGAAAAGAATCCAAAAAGTTTGGACAGTTTGCCCCACTGATTTCATGGCCAAAACACTCATTGATTTTACTCTGTAGCTTAAGAAATAGAAACTGCTTTAAAGTACACACCACATCTTGCATTTGCCACCATTGCCTTTGCATGGATACGGTTTGGAGAAGGTCAAAGCTATTCCAGAGTGTGTATGTTTCCTGGGAAAGGGGGTTCCAGCAATGCATTAATACATAGTCTGATTCATGCTGAATCAATTAAGTAATTTCACTATTGTGAGCCCACACAATAGTGAAATAAGTGGGCCAATGATACATAAATCAACAGATGGTGCCTCAAAACATTCATGCTCATACTCTGTCAACATGATCTCCACTGAATTTCCCTTACTTATTGTCATCTTTTTCAGGACTGTTTTGATGGTTTGTCTAGTGTAACTAACTAGAAAGTATTTTGCCTAAAGAGACTACTCTCCAGACAGCAACACAACATATCATCAGTTTCTGACTGAGAAAATATGGGCATTCATAAGTTACAGTTTGTTGATTTTAGCCACTGAGTGGTGGTTTGGCAATTGGTTGTCAGCACTGAAAAGTCTGAGGTACAAAGTGCTGTGCAACTTTTTTCAAGCTGTGTCTTGATGAGATGAATTCTAATGAATCTCTCCTCTAAATGCTGAAGCTTAATCCCTATTCAGAAGGGATTAGTATTCAAATTTATCATAGAATCAAGACTGATTAGCGGTCTAACACAAACAATATGTCGTGGAATATTCACTGGAAAGCTTGTGACATTTCTTGTTTATTTATCAATTTTTATGATATTCCTACAGTTAGCAGGGTGTCCTTTCTCACTGTTGTCATTTGCCATTAGAAATTATTGATTAAAATGCTGCAAGAAGCTGATGGGGGAAACTTCAAGACTGCACTGAGCTACACTTTGCAGCTGTATGCAAATTACGAGAAAAGTTCTCAGTTTCCTGGGGGAAGGTCAGTATGAAATCTGGTTGGGTGCATTGGCTCACAAGATGTAGTTTTGATCCTGCCTGCCTAAAGAAGTTTCTACTGGGACATTTGATCACAGCCATGAGCTACATTGGCAGGCTTGTAATGGAGCATTTGACTGAAGAAGTCTTGCGGATAGAGGGCACAGATAGTTACTCAAAGTACTATTTTCAAGCTCCTTTCTTAATAAAATTGAGCTAGGTCACTTCCATAACTTAAATAAGCCTGAATCATCTGAGGAATTAGATAGAACTAGTTGGAAGAAAACAGGAAAGGTAATACAACTAAGAATGTGCACCACCAATTAGTTCAAATTGGCAGTGGTTGCTAATGTTAATCAAATAGTTCCTGAGTTCAGATTAACAATTTTTAAGCAAAATTTCATCACAGGGGTTTGTGTTCACTAATGACTTGGTAATGGGCTCCAAGATTTCAGATGTGCATTTCAAAAGAATCTTTCAATCTCTTCCTTTTTCTCCACAGTCCCCATAAACGAAAGAATAGGGAAAATGTTTTCGATTATCTCAGAGAGATAGGGGTTATGGAACATAAATAAGAGCAACATTTTTTTCTCATCTCTACTAGAATTTAAATGTATACTGTTTAATGACATACTTTTAATAAGGTTTTTTTTCTTTTACTTCTATTGAAAGTCTATTGAAATCAATGGAAATCTTCTTTTGATCTTGGTATTTTGTGGGTCTTCGTGCTTAGGAATGCTGAATGAGAAGCAGAAGAATGGGGAAGGTTTTCAGAAAAAAAGTGAAAAAGCACCTGATTAGTGTATATGTTGCTGGATTAAAATGAAAAAAAAAGAACAATTGTATTGTCAATATATGAAAAAACAGCCCAATATTTATTACTTGCATATTGATACTATCAAGCAATTGCAACTCCATTCATTCTTCTGCTGTACTATCATGTAGATAACCAGTCTGAACACAGAGGAGTCTAGTACTTTATGGATGAAATATTAAATATTTCATATTACAATATGAATATTCTATATAAATAAAAAGTTGAGCATGGGACAATATGGAAGGGCATAGAAGCGTAAATATTTCTGCCCACTTAAGCTGGAAATTTTGATCTGTCAGTAATATGATGCTACTTTGCAATTTGTTTTAACGTAGCTTTTGGTATTGTGATCTTTCCTAATCTCAGATGCTAGGTGAGTATGAATCCTTTGTCACTCATCACCACATTTTTAAGAGTTCCTGTCATATTGGCACATTATAGGAGCAGTAAGAAATAAACTTATATTGTCCAATGTGTCACAAAAGTACCTCAAAAATTTGGTTTGCAATATATACTTAATTTTTACTGATTCTTAAGTTAGATGTAGATAACAGTCAAAGTGAACTACAAGTTTATTTACAGAAAAGGAAATCATGTTCTTAAGAAGTCACTATTTTGTTGCAATGATCTTCAGCTCATTTTGTGATCTCACTGTTTAATATCAATGCTCTGAAAGCAACACAGTACTAAGAATCAGACTAATGAAGTAGCCTAATTTACATCAGCCAAGTGCCATTATCATCGACTGGTGATACCACCTCTGCAAATAGATGATTATACTGAAGGAAACAAGGCAGCCAGGCAAATTGGAAAGCCACAAAAAAGATAAGAAAAGTTCTGGGACCTGTGACATCCCTATTATAACAAACAATGCTTTGTCAACTCCCTGGTCACACCAAGTCAAAGTTAAATGAGTGAGGACTAGTCATGTTGCCTCCCCCTGTACAGACTCCTGTTGCAGTCTCATTCAAAAGCTATGTTTAGCTAAATAAGAAATATTGTGCAGCATAAGTCTGAGATTGGGAGCTATTCCCTACTACCAGCAAAAAGTCATTCCATACATCAGAGCATGGAATCAGACTACATTATTTCCTTAGTTTTATGAATGCTTTATTCAGGTTGTGACAATCCTCCTAAAAATCACCTGAGAGAAGAGTATTTCAAACTAGTATTTCATTCATGATGATGCCTTTTTCTCTGGTCCTAGAATTATGAGCCAGACACAGTTAAGGGGATGAAAGGGGAGTTTCATTTAATAAAGATCCTTATAATGCACAACTCGACAAGGTGGAAAATGCAGCACGTGACACATATGTAATTTTTATAGACTTTGCAAATTAGAATTTCTTACAAAGAATTCACCAATGAGAAACTTAATAGATTAAGTAATGTCTCCCTATTGTGGCAACTTCTAGTGTCTTCCCCTTCAAATAAGGCTTGTATCCTGTTTATAAAAATATGTCCTGGAAAGCTGGTTCCAACATTGGTTCCTATGGGTACCAGATGCAAGATAGCATAAGGTTTGAGGCCTTCAATGGGGAGACTTTTAGAAGATTTTGCCCTACCTGCATAGGAATATACCAGAACTAAATTGCAGTATCAAATGTGTAAGCTAAGCATACAGAGAATATATAAAAGGTATATAAAAGAAAAGGCAAAATATCACCACAGCATAAACCGAAGATACCTGCTAAAAAAGTATGAAGAAATAAGGAATGCAAGTGCTCTAGAAGAGAGAGGAAAATGAGGAAGAATTACAAGTGGCTTGAAAGACACTCTGAAAAGAGGGGAGAAAAGCATTTTAGCTGAAACACTGACCTTCAAGGGTAAGCCTCAGGAAAGAAACAAAGACCTGAATCACTTACAGTGACTGGTCTTATTCTGGACAATGACATAGCTTAGCTATCCAGGGAAGGTGAGCTTCATCTTTGCTGTAAGAAAATATAGTTCAAAAAAAATCAGTGTGGTCCAGCTTGTTAATTACACCTATCTCCACAAGCCGTAGTAGGAGTGGATATGTTGATTACGGATATGTTGACCGATCTCACTTAAAAGAATGTTTCAAGGGAATGGACTAGAAGCCCTAACAAGTAGGAAGAATGAGAACAGGCATACAATGATAGCAAGATGTAGGTAGAGAACTGGTAACTATGAGGTAGTGTATGGTGAAAAAAAAAGGGAGATTTCTGGCTCCTTTTTGAAAACTGCCTTTTGACTACAGTCTATGAACTTGGTTAAAACTATATCACTCCTGACTAGTTAGATCACTTAATAGCTTCATCCCACTCACTGGAAGTTCATACATGGCAAGATATGTTCTAAATGCCTGCTGTACTGACATTTAGAAAAAAAACCAGCAAAAACAATATGCTGTCCTAAATGCCCTCAGAGCATTCTTTTGCAAGCAGAGTTTGTCAGGAATCACAAAATGGCAAAATATTCTGAGTTGGAAGGGACCCATTAAGTCTAACTCCTGGCTCAGAGCAGGACACCACCAGAATCACAGCAAGTGACTGAGAGTGTTGTCTAAATACTTCTTGACTTCAGATAGGCTTGGTGCTGTGACCACTTCCCTGGGGAGTCTGTTCCAGTGATCAACAGCCCTCTGAGGGAAAAGCTTTTTGCTGATATCCAACCTAAATCTCTCCAGACTCAGCTTCATGCTATTCACACAAGTCCCACCACTGTTCACGAGAGTGAAGAGACCATTGCCTGCCCCTCCATTTCCCCTCATGAGGATGTTAAAGACCATAGTATCAGTATGGTCTCCCCTCAGTATCCTCTTCTCCAAGCTGAACAAACCAAGGGATCTCATCCACTTCTCAAAAGATTTCCCCTCCAGATATTTCACCATCCTCTTGGCCCCCACTTTGTGTGCTCTCTAACAGGTTAATGTCTGTTTTAAAAAACTGCATACAAGACTCAGGGCAATGCTGCCCTGAGTGCAGAGTAGAGTGGGACAATCCTCTCCTTTGCTTGGCTGGTGATGCTGGGCCTGATGCCCCTCAGGACATCTTGGTAGTTTGAAGTCATATAGATAAAAAGGGGAGTAAGAGAAAAGCTTGTAGAAAAGTATCTTTTATTTTTTCTTTATAATTCAAAATGAGAAAAAGAAATTTTTAATTGTGTATTGCATCAGTTCAGAGAATTAAAACAATAACTTCTCTGAGTCAGACCATGAAGCAGAGACTGGGACATTTTATGTATTAAACCCTGCTATACTCATTACAGTTAGAAAGTTTACTACAGTGTTGTTTTCTGTTCTCTTATGTATGGTTTAAGTGATAATCTTGTTCATTGCGTAAGTGATACTGCTTATATCCTTCACAGATGCCTCACAATATTTGGAGTATGTTACCAGGTTCTTAGTTCCATTGCAGCCTCATGGTGCTACAGCTGGTTTGCTATGGATTATACTGTCTCTGTCTCCAGAACAGCTATTTATAGTTTCCTCAGTAACACACACCTGATTAATGAGATAAGAATACAAAATACTCCACCTGCCACAGCAGCCATAAAAACTGAAATAATGTGTAAGGAATAAAGAAAAACTAGTCTCAAGTCTTCAGTACAGAACAGAACAAGTACAGAAGGAGTAAGATCAGCTGCTTATTTGCTTCAGCTCTTAATGATGCTGTTTGTGAATGAGTTAGTTGCTTACTCATTTAGCCCACTAGCAGACAGTCATTCCAGGGAAAATTATGCGTTACTATAATAAATATTGCATGACATAAAAAACATCATATCTGTCTTTCGGACTGTGATCTTCAGGAAAATCCCTCACAGTCATTACTCTCCATGTAGTATTTAAGAACAGTAAATTGCCTGTTATTCCACAGAGTGAAATAAATGCATTGAGGAGAGTTTTTGTAGACTGTAGAGAATGTGCATTGGATAAAACTGACATGTGTTTCCAGTCTTTCTTGTAATATGAAGGAAAAATATTTATTTATTTTATTTTACACTAAACAATTTAACAACTGTAGACTTGGATCTAAATCATGTGACTCTTGCAAGACATTGAGAAAGTTTTTCAATCTTTATTTCAAATACATTCGTAATCTTGAAAGATACTATATGCAAACAATCACATCTTGATTTAAAAGAAGATTCATTCATTTCCCTGTTATATTTAAATCAATGTAAATCTTAGCGATCCATATCTAAACAGAACCCATGAGTGCTTTACTAAACCAGTAAGAAACCAAGTGCCTCCTTTAAGTGGGGAAGACTTTCAGCACACTCAGCAAAGTAATCAATTCAAACTGTTCAGCCAAAGGGAAATCCAGAAGGTAATACTGAAAATACAGTCACCACATATTTCCTTATAAAAAGAATGTGTCCCAGCAGACAGGTGGATTGAAATGTAAAGACTTTTACATTTTAAAATGCTCCCATTTTAAAACTAGTTTATCAACTTTTTTAAAATCCACAGAGTTTGGAGATATCATTTGCAGCTGATTTTTTAAACCAACACTTGCAGTTTTCAGCAAAGAGTGAGGAACTGACATCTGCAAGTGAGAGTTCTCACACTCAGCTACTGACTGCCAGCAGTCTTTCCACTTTCATTTCCATGGAAACTGGGCAAGAAAAGGTTGTATTTCTTATCTCTTTTTTAATTCTTATTTTTATTCACGCAACCACTTAACTTGCAAGGATGGGAATTAGCCCAGAGCATCTATGGGAGTTTATATGTGACTGATGCTTTTAGCAGATGTAGTCTAAAGCTGTCACCAGACCTAAAGTTCATTGACTGGAGCTGCTTGTTGTGACGCTTTTTACCTTTTTTGGTTTTGCTTACTGGTATGTCTCCAAAGCTCTGATGTTTCAGTAGCAGTTTTGCTCCTTAGGTGCATACCAAGCAGAGGGCTGATAGAAAGATGTAGATTTTTTTCTGTAGAGTTTTACATGCAATTTCTAGACTCTAACCACTGTATAGCTTTGAATCTATACTTGTTCCCCCTATTTATAGCTACACACCACTGAAGATGGGTTCTGATTCTGAATTAATTTATTTCTTATTCGGCTTGAGTAGTCACATGTCTTCACTGAGTTTAATTAACTAACCCCTTATTTACCTAAAAACTAGGATTAGATAAATTCCATTTAAAAAATGTGAATGTCAGCCAGTACTTCAGAAATCACTTCAATTGGTTGTTGTCTCAATGACAGTACTGAAAAATGATACTACCACAAGTCCTAGAAACCTATCTTTTATAACCAAATTTACCTCTGTGAATCTAGTCTTGTGCAAGACTGTTTACAGAAGGAAATATTTCTGAAAAGAAATGCTGTGCACTTTCTCTAACAGCCTTAATAGCAGTGCTGGATCTCATTAGTTTACTGGCCTTGTGGCCTAAGATATTAAAAATTACAGAAGTGTCTGCATTAATCAGGTGTCATTGAATATGATGAGTAATGAAAAAAGAAACTAAGAACCTATGAAAGTATTCTGATGATTGGTAATGGAAAGTTCAGGAAATATTGGGTGATATTGTGAATAATTAAAAAAATTGAAATTTATTCCAGAAAAATGTCAAAAATTGTGTTATGAATAATTCATAATGAATAATTCAGCCATCTCTACACTGTATAGAAATGTTCTTGGCATTCTGCACATACATTTATACCATTACTTTAAAGCTTCACTTCCAGCGGCTTCAAGCAGTGTTCAGCATCTGAATAAATTCAGGACCATGCGAAGCAGAAGACCAAACAAACAATGCTTGCTCATGACAGCTCAGCTGACACTTTTGCCATGCTGGTCCAGGCTGATTATTGGTGCATAGGAGCTGTTAAATGTGCTCCCTTTTCAGTGGTGGTTATTGGGCTCTCCAGGGAGAGCTTCAGGCACAATTAATGGCCAGATTTGTGAGGTTGCATTCCCTGCTCACACACAAACATTTCTAAGACACCCACTTTGACCTTCAGGGTTGTTTTTCCCTCCCTGGGGGACATCTCACTCTCTGGATCATATTGAATTCAAAAGGTTGTTATTACACACCGCCTTGTCTGTCTCTTTGAGCTGCTCCTGAAAACTCACAGGCTGGAAGCCCAGTTCAATTCAGGAACATGCTGCATGCAGTGTTTTCAAATATGGGTCTCCCACTAACTATTGAAGTCCAGCATATTTTTCTTTGCTACAGCAGATTCTAGGCTGCCATAAATCCATTAGCTATATTTTCTTGGAAAAGAAAATATATAGAATTTCTTTACAATTGCTGCTAGAGCTTCCACAGCTCCCTTTCTAGGGAAGCTGTAGCTTGAATGTCTCTTCTGACAACAGCTGTGATCTCAAAGTATGCTAAAAACTATTTTTACTTCAGCCCATTTTTTTTTCATTACTATTAGTAACCTACACATGAAGCTGCTACATAAAGTAGGGTAAAATATCATGAACATTTTCTTTACAAGGAAACATCTCATTTTTGTGCATGTAGTGAATGCAGAGGCTCTTTCCTAGATGCAGAACAACAGATAACAGAGGCCTACATATACTTCCCTTCTGCACCAATTTTGATGTTTCAATGATTCTTTTGTGATTCAAATAACTATATTTTAACAAGAAGGAAGTCTGGTCATTTTTATTTCCTTTTTCAAAAATGTAAACTGCAATGGTGTTGTTCTGTATCAGATTTCCCTTTTATGCAATTTTGTAATTTTATTATGATAGCATTCAAAAGGCTGTGCCTGTGTTTTGAAAAGTTCTATAACATATGGCATATATTTAACATTGCTTGTGAATTAAAAATAACAGCCTGCCATCTGCCTTTCTGAGCAGATTTTATCAAAGTCTAAATGAAAAGCTCAACGATGTGAATGTTGTCAATTAAAATATGAAACACTTAGGTTCATGACAGGGTAAAAGTGTTTAGACTTACCTTACTTGAACCTGAGTCACTAACAGCTTAGCCTCCATACTTGAGTAGTCACTTTACAGAGGAATAAAACATACTGTGCATCAAGAGTGTTTTAATAAAATATAAGAGTCAGAAATCAGCCTATTGTCTGTTGGTTCATCATGTATGAACTGTTTGAAAAAGTGTGATATTGATAATTTTCACTTATGCTAACTATTTAAATTATCATTTCTATAAAATGTCATTAAATCTTTTCAGCAGCAATTAACTGATGAGGTTTTAGATTTTTCAGTACTAGAGCAGTACAGTGTCAGCAGTACCTACCCCCAGTTTTTTCCACTTACTGAAGTTAGAATTGTTAATTATTGATCATTAGCTCATTTTTAGCTTCAGAATTATTGGTTGGGATATTTTTTCTGAGCATGGAGGCGCTTTTTCCTTTTTTTTTAAATGAGGTAAATGACAGTCCATTTTAAAATAGAAAGTTAAAAACATTTCATTTTTAGAATGTCAACAAGAGACACAGAGACTTTCAAAAGAAATTTCCCACTGCCTCAATCTTACTAAATTTTTAGCTAAAATTATATACTAACTCGTCAAGAGATGTAATGGTAAGCTCACTGACCCTGTCTGCCCATAATAATCTATATATTTGTGACCTTCTGACTCTATTATTGCAATTTTTTACTTGAACTAGTTTCAACTGGTGTACCACCAGCTAACAAGGGTTACAGAGTTTTGTCCTCGTCAGTACCTGTTAAAACTAGAATACAGCTCAAAACATAGGCTGTAATAGTCCATCATAAATAGGATCAACATTTTGTAGCCTCTGCCAGCTCAACTCTGAATATGTTTTCTGTTCTATGTAAATACTTTTCCATTTTTACACTCCTTTTTAAAATCTTTACTCATTTTTTAAACTGATTAGTCTTTTTAATAAATTAAGAAGAGAGAAAGGAAGCAGCAACTTTTGTTTCTGCTTTCGATACAAAACAGGACCTCAGCTGTCATAGCGAACCTGTACAGTATCTAAATGAGTTTGTAACACCCATAAAATATGTCACTGTAAAGACAGAAGCTGATCAATATTTCAGCCAGTTGCTCCATCCTTTGCTCATGTATGATACCACATCACACAGAAAGCTCGTAATTCAAGTGTAATAAATTAAACTGCATATTTGCGTGGTGTGGAACCAATTTTTGTCACCTTTGGTTGTCCTAAACTGCTGTATATTCTCTAAAAGCGGGATTCAAGAATAATGCCTGGAATCTGACTGCTACACAAAAATGTCTACTGTTGAGGAATCCAACAACTCCCTTGAGACATCATTCAAAACAGCTCATTGTTCTCATTGTGAAACAAGTTTTCCTTTTGTGTCCAATCAGAATCTCCCCAGGAGTAATTTTTACCCATCACCTCTCATCTTTTCTATGTGATTCGATTTTAAAAGGGACTCAAGATAAGTTATTGAATAAGTAATTTGAATTCAGTGCTCAGTTTGCTTTCAGCATTTTTAGTAAAACTTCAGTGACTTCAAAGAATGCAATAAAACTAGGTTAATATAAAACAAGTGTAAGCAAGTTCCAGTATTCACACAGAAAAGTCAAGTTACCTTTTGAGCAGCACCATGAAGTAAGAGAGTGTTGAGTTGGAAGCAACAAATGACCTAGTCAACCTAGGTACCTTAAACAAGCCAAAACAGATTTGATTTCAATTTCAGTAGGATTGTGTTGGAGCAATTGTTATGACTTATTTAGGTTAGAGAAAAGACGAGTCTTATAAACATATTCTCTACAATATGTAGAGTTGAGAGCACAACTCCAAAAATGTATCATTAGGGAAAAGTACAACTTCTTCATGAAAATGAGCTTTGTGAAGGTGGATTGGCAATAGAGAGTGTCTGGTGATGAATATCTTCAAATCCACAAGACAGGAAAAAAAAAGCTTCTTTCAAAAATGAAGTAACTGAATGAAGAAATGAATAAATAAAATCTTACATCAGGCATTCCAAAAAGCTCATAAAGCTGAAGGAGTTGTGATTCTTCACATGGTGTTTTGGAGTACTGTTCTGGGTTGACCTGCCTCCTATCCCATATATCTATCCCATATCTTGGATACATTGTTATGTCTCGCAGCTGCCCCCTCCCTCTTGGGCAGGTGCCTGCAGTTTTTTTTTCTTTCTTTCTTTCCTGTTTCGGTCCTTCTTTGCTAGCTTGGCTGCCTTTGCCTTGGCTTCGCTTTGCTTTGCCTTGCTCTCCGGCTGCCCCTGCCGCCAGTTCCCACCCCCCCCCACCCACCCCACCCCCCCCGCTGCTTCTGTTTGGTTTTGTTTTTTTTCTTTTCCCTCCTTCCTTCTTTCCCCCCCTCCAAGGTTTGAACTGCTCCGGACCTGACCTGACCTGAGAAGTTGGAGAAGTCCCGGGGCTTGCAACAGACACATCGCACCCTCCTCATCATCACAGTAACCCGTCTTTTCCCCCTATTCGGTGTTAGGGGGTGTTTTTTTTGTCAATAAACTGGTTTTTCCACTTTTCCTCCAAGGTATTTTCCTTCCCGAGCCCAGGGCTGGGAGGGAAGGGGTGGTGGATGTTTTGGTTTAGGGGACTCCTTTTGGAGGTTCTTCCCTAATTTATTCCAAAACAGGACAAGTACATTTTGATAAATACTTTGGATCAAATGCATTAAAATTTCACATCACACCAAGTTCAGTGTATCAGTGCTCGCTCAGAAACAATTAATTTGTCTAGTTGCAAACATTCAACAGCTTCTCTGTATAACGGACTGAACTTTATGGAGTTTTACCATTTCTCCACCTTAGTGTTGTGTAATCATTTATCATTATCTTGTTCCATTTCACCAGCTAAGTAAAGAAACAAAAGAAGAAGGAAAGCAGAATTATGTAATTTTTTGTCATGGACCTAGTATAACTTTTGTGTTACTTCCTGTGCAAGTGAAGGAATAATAATTTGAGGCAAAGAGGACATTTGTAGCTAAAGCACAGGAGTGATAGTCAGGAAATGGTCTTCCTTTCTCAATTGCCATGGATGCTCCATGTGATCACAAGCCTGGATTCTGCATATTGATATTTAGACTTAGTGTTGATTTGGATAGAAATAGAAGCAGACTCATAATCTTTTTATCATCTGAAAAATGGGCATCCTCTTTGATCCCATAGAAAAGTCTGTGATCCTCACAACTAAACTTGAAGAGCTCCTGGGAAGAACAAAACCATTTGTGATGACAAGAAGGTAGTTGATATTAATGAGATTATAAAATGTTGTACCTGCACATATAGAATCTGTAATTCAGTCTGTACACACCTAAGTAGGTAACAAACCTTTGGGGGGCGGGGGAAATGCACTACATTTACCTCCTAATTATCCGTCCCTAATCATCTCTTCCACATTTGCCTCCAAATAACATGCTTGGTTTGTTTCTCCATATTTTTTAATTTGACTATACTGAGAACATATGCTAGACTGTAAAAAGTAATTTTGATATAGAATTCCAAGCCACTTCTGTAGTGGTGCATGTTTTGGCTTTTACTTTGCTTGTTCTCATTATATGAGTTATTTCTAGAAAGTTTAATGTAAAATGGTTTCTTCTTTGTACCCCCCTCCTGTTCCTCTCCCTTTGTTCATCCCCAAGGTGTTGGTCAGATATTCATTAAGTGTCAGTCATTAGTTACATAACCCTCTGGTCCTGTCAGTCCCTCTGGGGCCTCTCCCTGCATCCAGAAAATTCCAAGAGAGGCATTGAGTGATTGGCAGAACCAAGGGGGTCCCCTTCCATTTGGTTATGATTTGATGTTGCACCTGTATGCCATATTAAGAGTCACTCCTTACTGTTCTGTTATTGATTTGTCACTGTACCCCATCCCTGAGACCCACCCCCCTTTATAAGTGTCTCCCCTCATGTTTTCGGGGTCTCTTCTGACACAGAGCCCTGGGGTGAGGATCCTCCTGATCCAATAAACTCTGTAGCCCTGTATCTGAAGAGTCCTGCCTTTTATCTCCTGCCCTCACCGTGTTCTGCTTTTGGTCAGCCAAGAACCCCCAGTGTCCCTGTGGTGCCAGGACTGGCCAAGTCAAGCCACACAGGCACTGTGAAACACTTCTGCCAGAAAAAAACCCAAAACCAAAACCAGCTGTAAACCAGGAAGTATTTTACTTGGAAATTCTCTCTTTCCTTTTCATATTTTTCATAATTTGCTGGGGAACTGGAAAAATAATGCTTCTTAGGTTTCACTGCATGTCTCCTTCACCTACACATTTCACAGAATCACAGAACTGTTAGGATTGGAAAGGAGCCCTAGAGTTCATCTACTCTGACATCCCTGCCAAGACAGAGTCCTGTAGAGCACGTTCCACAGGAACCCATCCAGGTGGGTTTTGAATGTCTCTAGAGAGGGAGACTCCATAACTTCTCTTGGCCTGTACTGGTGCTCTGCCAACCTCAAAAGAAAGCGGTTCTTCCTCATGAGGTGGAATTTCTTGTATTTTAATTCACAGCCTTTGCTCTTTGTCCTGTCACTGGCACCCACTGAAAAGAGTCCTGACACGGAGATATTTATATGCATTAATGCAGCCCCCTCTCAGTTTTCTCTTCCCCAGACTAAACAGGCCCAGCTCTCACAGTCTCTTCTCACGAGAGATGCTCCATACTCTTCAACATCTTCATGGCCTCCACTGGACTCTCTTCACTAGTCACTTGTCCTCCTTGCACTGAGGTGCCCAGAACTGAACACAATACTCCAATGTGGCCTCACTAGGGCCAAGTAGAAGGGAAGGATCTCCTCCCTTGACCTGCTGGCCGCACTCTTCCCAGTGCACCCCAGGATGCATTGGCCATCCTGGGATTAACGGCACACTACTGGTTCATATCAACTTGTCCTCCACAAATACTCTCTGGTCCTTCTCTGCAGAGCTGCTCTCCAGCAGGTCTACCCATGACCTGTGCTGCTACTTGGGATTATTCCTCGCCAGGTGCAGCACCCTACACTTGCCCTTGTTTAACCTCATTAGGATTCTTTCCTAAGAATCCAAAAACTAAAATCTGTAGCCTGTGAAGGTCCCACTGAATGTCAGCACAGCCTTCAGGGAAATCAGCCACTCGTCCCAGTTTTGTACCATTAGCAAACTTGCTGAGGGTACATGCTATCCCTTCATCCAGGGATGAATACGACAACACTTGAGACTTAACAAAATCTGTTGGTCTCTTCAAGATTTCAAGACACACTTCTGATACGGCAATTTAAAAGGCCATATCAGCTGGAACAATCTTACCCACACTAGGCTCCATAGAGAAAGTTTCAATGGCAAAGACTCTGGAGAAATACTATGAATCTGTATAAATCAGTGGAGCCAGTTGAGGTCCATTTTCTTAGTTACTTCCAAGAGTAAAGACTTTAATTATTCCATCTCTAAGGTATTGTTTAAAGGGGGGGGGTGTCATTTTTTTGATTTATGTTTTTTTGTTTTGGTTCTTTATTCAGAATGTTGCTACATTTCAGAAAATCCTCTTCCATTGGATCGAAAAGGAATCAGCCACAATTATGTTTTTTGAATCACACTGAAATTTAAATATACTTAATAATTATTTCTGGTTACTTTTTAGTTAGAATGTAGAGAAAAAAGAAAAAAAAATTCACAGAGGGAATCCTAAATGACAATGCGGCCATGGGCGGCCATGGGCAAAAGAATGACATTTTTATTTTTATAGTCAATTGTAGTTATTTTTATAGAAACAGTTATTTTTGAAAAGCAAAATACAGAAACACAAGAAAACAAACAAACAACCAAAAGCCTCTAACCAAATAACTCGCCCTGGCAATCAGAAACAAAAGGTTTAATTTCCACTCCAGTAGTTTCTGGGAACATATCTATAAAAAAAAAAAAAAAAAAAAACACCACAGAATTATCAAATTCAGGTGGTCTTGGATCATCAGTAAGAACTTGTTTCAAGTTTCAACAGTTCTCAAACTCTCTGCTAACAGCTCTTTCCCTTTTTCATATCAAGGGTGTTGACTTTGGAATGCCATGGAGAGATGGGTCTCACACAGTCCCTGTTGAAAATTCCAGCCTAGTATCTGTGGTGAAAACAATAGGTGTTTAAACAAGAAAACACTTTCCAGGTCTATTCTGAATTAAACTCTGTTGCCTATTGAACAGAAACAAGTTGAGATAGCTGTATTCCTCATCATTCTACAAGTGAAAGATATGGAGACAAGAAAAAGTTCAGAGAATGACTCATCAATAGCCAGTGTTCATCATTAGCCTTCCCAGAGGCCACTAATAAAAAACATATATGAATCCTGAAGTCTAAGTACTGGATCCTAAAAAAACAACCAGAACCTAAAACCAAATCAAATAGATTATGTATAAATTCATATATAATGAAAGATCTACATAGTCCTTCTCATCTTCCTTTGATAAATACCTGTTCCTCTTTAGAGGAATGCTTAGAATTTTTCAGGAAAAGGATTTATGCATTTCTCTGAAATTAAGATGTTATCATCCACTGACCATGACCCTTTCTTTAGCTAACCGCTGAAGAAGAGAAATTACACTGTATCATTTAATCAGTGCAAGGGGATAAAAACTGTTTCCTGAAGCTGTAGGTAGAGGCCATGGAGAATATGATGAGTGTGGCCTCCATCTTCCTTTGGTTCTCCCAAGCACAAGAAGTCAGTTCCACTGCTGCAGCTACTGGGAGAGCAGCTGGAGGTGCCATGTACCACAAGCGGGCCCCATGCCCACCCATTCTCTTTCCTTGGTGATGCCTTTGCTTTCTCTATAGCAAGAGTATCTCCAACCACATACCAGTCCCTTCGCTTGAGTTGGCAGAATTCATCTCTTCAGAACTGAAAAACCTTGAGTTTACCATCACCAAACACATTGCATTTAAAGTCTTTAAATGTAGTAGTAATGTCAGCTAATTAATATGTTATGAAATCAAAGTGATTATTTTTGAAATGCTATAATTTTTACTTTTTTTACTCTTACAGTCTCACTTTTGTAGCAACAGGTATGTTCTCAATAAAATGTTTCATTTTCATTATTTAACTAAATTACATTTCAGAGGAGGAAATGCTGACAAAAAAACCTCACCAAATCCTAGTAGCACACAACAAAATAGTTTGGGTCCAATGACAAACCAGTAAAGCCTCACTTCCTATATAAGCAGAAGCAGCAAGCTTCAAAAGCAGAAGATTTCTATTTAAGGCAAGACATTGTTTATTACTATTATAATTTTGTCAAGCCAAGCTTGTGTTGCCAGTGCTAATGACTGCCAGCTGTAACAACACGGTTTCTTTACTGCACTCATTTTACATATTTGGGAAAATGACAGCAATTCCTTTCACTTCAATTTTCTTTGCCTTTACAGGCAATAGTATTAATAAGAATACTGATGTCTTCCATTGGAGGATGAATTCTTGCTTTCCTACAATCCCTGCTTTCCAATGGAAAATGGTATGGTAATGTCTGAGGGTTCTGGTAACCTGTACAGGAGGCAGAGGCCTCCTGGACACACGTCCCAGTTACTGTGCCTTATTAAAAACACAGCATAGCTCCAGTCAATAGCTCAGTAGCTTTACTGAGTGTCCATGGCCCTGCAATACTTTGTAGTGTCAGGTGTGCTATGTCTCTGTAACCACACAGAAAATATAGAGATGGCGGGACATGACACCAAAAGGATAAAGGGAAAGGATTTAGTTAGGGATAACTGGGTAGTCAGCACTCTAGTCTCCACTGAAGGAAGAAGGAGCAAAGCAATGTGACCTGGGATGCAATCAGGATTTGGCAATTAAGACAACTGCTAAGCTCTTTTCTTTCATCTTTAAAGATGCCTGTAGGGTCCTAGCACATTGCTGAAGCCAGAAAGGGCTGCCAAGCATTCCTGACAAACAGCTTCCAAAACTGCAGATCCCCATGCAGCAACACCCACCCCACATGCCTACAGCCATCCCTGCCAAGCAAATGATAATCCAGCCTCCAAACAGGGAACCAAGAAGCCAGAAATGCATGGCTTAACAACTGTGGGCAGAAAGCAAGTGCCAGCAATCTGAGATGAAAATAATAAAACATCTGGAGCTCAAGCCTTGAGTCAAACTGCAAAAAAAGGAAGGAAAGAGATAATAATCCCAATGACACAGAAAATCCTACTGGAAGTCAAAGATATGAAAAGATGTCAGAACTCCTACAAAGAAAGAGTATCAGAAAATACTGTGTCACCACTTACTCTTGGTGTCATGTGATATTGGTTGTATGGCACAGTGTAGTTATACTGTGCTTGTTCTCTGTAATTCACCTGGACAAAAAAAAAATAAAATTATTTTTGATCTGCATAAAGTTGCATGGTAAAGGGACTTCTGAGAATATTTGCATTGGTTTAAACCCTGTAGCCATTCAGACGGAAATATTTTGTGATTAATAGATTAGTCACTAGCAATAGCAACAGATATTGTGGTTTGACTGGGCAAAGTGCTCTCTCTTTTTGAAGGAAAATTTGCACTAAAAGATACATCTATGTGTATACTCCCCTAAGCCTTACAGCAGTAATAGGTAATTAGGTTTTGGGTAGAATTTTTCCTGTATTTATTTTCCAAAAAGATCTGCCCAATAAATTAGTTTTCCTTTGCACTGGCTGAAAATGCTATGTGTATCAGGAATATATCTTTTTGAAGGAAAAAAACTTTTGTCTTTAAAGGCCATTAAGTTTTCTCTGCTGTTTAATAGTGATGAGTTTACCACAAGTTGCACTAATGAAAATGCAAACCAAGGGTTTTGAACAAGTTTAGGAAGAATTAATGATTTTCCTTTTGAGTATCTACTGCAAAACTTAAAGGACTGGCATAAGTAATTGCTGTTTTATGCAGTATGTTTCAAGTTCAAAGACACAGAAATCTATGGCAGGCTTAGCAGAAGCTGTGCAAGCTTTAATTTGCTATAATTCCTATAATCCTTTGCTATAATTCAGTATTGGTTTTGTGTGCTGCAAGATGAGAGACGTATTAGGATTTGCCCGGGGCACTGAAAATTACTGGGCTTGTTATCCATCTAAACAAGTACCATATAAAGTGACAGAAATAACTCTTGCCAGCTACATGTAAAATACATGCAAATTCCTTTAGTGGAGCACTTGCTAAGGCTTTGTAGTGTAATGTTGCACAGAGGTAAATGCAACCCATAGTGGTGGTGCTGGAAGAATGAAAATTAGATCCTAGGTCTCCTTAACTGTTCCTTAACTGTTAAACTCAATTTGAGTTTACAACATTTCTCCTCCTAGAAGCACTACAAGAAGTTGCGTTTGTTTATTACTGTTTAGTTCCTACACAAAACATTCTGTAAATATCAACAGAAAGAATCAACAGCCAGCAGAAGTTTAAATCCATCAGTAAATGTTTTTCCTATAAGTACTATTTACCTTTTTGGGGCTGCTGGTGACCGGAGATAGGCAGAATATAATCCACAAAAATTATTTTGAGGTATCCTGCAGTATGAAATTGTACAGTAATTCCATGGTGAGAGCACTAATTCCAGGTTCTGTTGCTAGTTTGTGCATTTCTCTTTCCAGACATAATCTTCATAATCCTATAGCTCTCAATTATCTTATGTCCAAGAAAGGGCTAACAGGTGAAGTTATAGTGTTATCAGTCTCATTAAAAATAAAAGGAAAAAAAATCACAAAAATCATGCAAAAGATGCCCTTTTTAGAAAAAGACAGACTGAAACACAAACATAATATATTTAAAGAATAAAATTTATTACATTTGCTCAGGAGATTAACAACATGAAACTGTTACACAAGCACTGTCGTGTTTAAATCCATTAAAATTGTGTTTAAGTCCATTTAAAATTCAGCAATATTTCCCTGCTGATGGACACACACCAACAGAAAGTTTTAACAAAAATATCCACCATGGACTTTATTAATGTGTTTTAAGAGTGGCAGTACAATACTCTATGATCTGTGATGGGTATCTGACTTCAAGTTATATGGACATGACAGAAAAATACAGTGCACTTCAGTCAAGTCACAATGTAGCATTGATTTATTACAGAGCACAGAAGCAATACCACTGGTTAAGGATCAGATAAGATTCATACGGGACACTTGAGGCTCTTGAATCTGTTTTCCTGCACTAAATAGCTCCTGTGAGAAGGAAGTATGTCTGACCCAAAGGGGAAAATGAAAGTGATCTGTTTTGACGCTTATCTGAATACATCTCTTTTGTAAGATAGTGACATTTTGGTATATATTAAAAAAAAAAAAAAAAAAAAAAAGTCAAGGAATCACAGTATCTTAGTATCA
This sequence comes from Sylvia atricapilla, assembly GCF_009819655.1. Lineage (NCBI taxonomy): Eukaryota > Metazoa > Chordata > Aves > Passeriformes > Sylviidae > Sylvia > Sylvia atricapilla. Next base: position 31,012,657 of record NC_089174.1, read on the forward strand.
CAGAACATCCAGATTTGAAAAGGACCCACAAGGATCATCAAAGTCCACATCCTGGCCCGGAACAGGACAATCCCCAAAAATCACACCATGTGAGAGTGTTGAGAGTGTTGTCCAAACGTTTCTGAAATCTGGCAGGTTTGATGCTGTGACCACTTCTCTAGGGAGCCTGTTCAGTGCTCAGTCATGCTCTGGATGAAGAAGCTTTTTCTACTATCCAACCAAATGACCTCAACACAACTTCATGCTGTTCTTTCAAGACCTATCACAGGTCCACCTGAGAGAAAGGATTGATCCCTGCCATTCTATTTCCCAAGGAAGTTGTAGACTGAGGTGAAGTCTCCACTCAGTCTCCTCTTCTCCAGGTGGGACAAACCAAGGGATCTCAGCTGTGTCTCTATACGGGCTTCCCCTCCTAACCCTTCACCATCCTTGTTTAGATGTTAACAGCTAATGTCTGTTTTGTGTTGTGGCTCCCAGAGCTGTCCCCAGCACTGAGGTGAGGCTGCCCCAGCTCAGAGCAGAGTGGGACAATCCCCTCCCTTGCCTGGCTGGCCATGCTGGGCTGATGCCCCCCAGGACACACTTTTCCCTCCTGGCTGCCAGGGCACTGCTGGATCATGTTCAACTTGCCACTGACCAGGATCCCCAGCTCTCTTTCTGCCATCCTTCTCTTCAGCCTCTCATTCCCCTGTCTGTACATACATCTAGGTTTGCCTCATCCTAGGTGCAGAATCCAGAATTTGTCTTTGTTAAACTTTATATGGTTGGTGATTGTCCAGGCCTCTCATTTGTTGAGGTCTCTCTCCAGGGCCTCTCTGCCTTTGAGGGAGTGGACAACTACTCCCAGTTTATTGTCCTCAGCAAATTTACTCTGTATACTTAGGAGTCCCACATCCAAGTTGTTCATGAAGATGTGGAAAGAGAACTGGTGCTAGGATGGAGCCCTGGGGAGTCTCAAGTAACCTGTTCAACAATCATCTGGAGTGGCAAATCCTGCACAAGTTTACAAGTAACTGCTTATTGTTCTCACAGGCTTAGCTCAGGACATATCCCTCACACCCTCACATCCTCCAGCTCAGTACACTGGGACTCCCACAGCCCATCTTTAGTTTTGAGGACTGAAACAAAGAAAGTAATAAATATCTCTGCCTTGTCCCCATTTGTGAGGTCATCAACCTCATTCCCCTCAAACAAGACAAAGTCATTACTGGACCGCTTTTTGCTGCTGACTTATTTTTAAAAGCACTTTATTTTGTCCCCTACAGTACTGGCTAACTTCAATACCAGCTGAGCTTTTGTTGCATGAAGTTTCTCCCTACAATGGCAAGCAGCATCTCTGTACTCCTCCCATGTCACCTGACCTTCCTTCCACTGGCCATACATTCCATTTTCTTACCTTGGCTCCAAAAGAAGATGCCTGTTCAACCAAGCCAGCTTTCTGCCTTGTCTCCTTGACTTCTGATATTTTGAAATTTCCTGTTCCTGTGCTCTTAGGATGTGGGGCTTAGAAAGTGACCAGCATCAATAGATCCCAGCACCTTCAAAAGCATTTTCCCAGGGGACATCATTAGTTACTTTAGCAACCTTAACTCTGCTCCTAATATCCAGAGCTGAAGTTTTTCTGGCACTTTTCCTATTGTTGCCAGATGTAAACACAATTGTTTCATGATGTCTGTGGTCAGGATGGCCACCGATGACCACTTCAGCCACAAGACCCTCTCTGTTAACAAATTAAATCAAAGCCACAAATCAAGGAGATTGCCTTTCCTTTTTCGTTCCTTTTGTTCCTTTTGTACTTGTACCGCCTGTATGACCCAGGCGTTTAGGAATCTTTCAGGAATCTTATGGATCTGCTCATGGTCCTAGAGTACTCATGAGGGCAAACCACAGTCTTACACCCTATCCATCCCCTTGCTAGTATGCCAGTCCCGTTGTTAGTATGCCAGAGAAAGCCCAAAGAAGAAAATAAGGAAGTACACAATATTCACCTGAAACTTTGAAGGAAATTTAGCTATCAAAATATCTGAATAGGCATTTTGCCATAACATTTAATATGATGTCTCAGTGTAACAAGTAATGATTGAACATTGACGTGTACTGTGAACAGTACACTGTCCACCAGTGTAAATACAAGGTGTCTTCATCACAGACAAGGGAATCACTTTTCAAGAGGATAACAAAGTAGCATTTTTTATAGCAACTCTGTAAGGTTTTTGGAATAGAAAAACTTTACAAAAGCAAGCTTTTACTCATACTTTGCAAAAACTTTTGGCCATGTCCAGAAAAATTCATTCTCTCCCTGAAAGTATTGTGCTGCTCTTGAGCAGCCATGTGGCAGACATGAGGATGGGACCAAGTATATCCAACAGGAAGGACGGACTGACCATAAAAAGAAAAAAAAAACACCTAACAAGGTTAGAGGGACATCACTGATAGTCATTTTAATTTGGACATTCTCCTAGATTGAAGGAAGTCATCAAGTTCTCTTGTTTAGTCTAAAAGTGAATAATCCAAGCTCATGAAAAATATCTCATCTTCAAGAGCTCATGATTTCATATAGAAATAAGAGAAACATCCTGTCTCTAAACAAATACTTCCCACCACACACCTGGAAGGTGGCTTGCAGACTTCCTGCAATGCTGATGGCTAAAACAATTAGGAGTCAAGCAAAGCAACCCACCCAGGTGCAGAGGGCAGAACATACCCACTATCTCTGGCTACAAGCTCAATGTTGAGCAAGATCAGCAAAGAACTCTGCAAGTGGGGTTCTGCCTCTTCATCCTTATGAAAGTGAACTCAGCTGTGATAATTGCCCTGCCAGAGACATACAGAGATATTCACTCATAGCCCAAAGGTCTTCAGCTCTGCTGATGTGCCATGATGGACTCCACTGCACTGACGTGAGCTGGCTCCTCACCCCTCAGGGGAGGTACCTGGATATTCTTACCTGAACCTGAACACTCTGTTCAGTGGATTTCATCCACCACTTTGACAGGGCTTCCTCCAATCCTGAGACAACAAGACAACAACCATCAGACACTGAAATTTCAACACCAGGCCTTGGTGTGGGATCCAATGAATAGTGACTATATACCTTCCTACTTTCATTCCTTCTCTTGCTTTTCCCTATTTCCTTCTATCTCCCTCTACCTCACATTCACTATTAAATAAAAACCCACGCTATTGACTTCAGCAATCTTGTTTGCACCTCATTTGGGGGAGATTAATCTCTCTAATAATTTTATTATTTGGATTATTATTATTAAAGTTATTTATTAAAGTTAACAGTGGACTTTTTACTATCATTTCACAAAATTCCTTTGATAAGAAGAGTAAACAAGGAAGAAACTTAATAATTTTCTTATATTTGCAACTCAACAATTAAGGAGTAAGAGGATATAACTGCCCAAGCTGATCAGCGTGTCCTACTCTGTACACTGAAAAAAACTCAAAAGTCTTTTGTAAATCCCCAGAATGCACTTAATAGCAGTGGAAAGCTTACCAATGAGAGCCAAAGACACTGATTTAAGATCACTCCTTTACATTCATTCTCAGTTGTGGTCCCTCTCTGGCTTTCTGTCTGCACTCCAAAATTTAGGTACAGTAAATATTGGTCTCACTGCAAATTTAGGAATGTCAACTTGTAGTCATACAGTGATTCTAATTCCCCTTTTTATTTTTTATGCTTTTAACTGCTATTTTTTCCATGGCATTAAAAAAAGCTTCCTTTAGGGCTTTTGTGTTTCCTGTGGCAAATGCAAAAGTCAAGTTTCCAGTAAAAATTAGTTGTGCCACCCATGGACTTGTTTCATGCCATTTTCATGAGCATTTTTCTCTGATCCCTTGTTTGCCTATTGCAGACACCTTGACAACATCATTAGTGACAGTGTAGATGACCATGAGCAATTTCTAAATTTTATGACAATAATTTGTTACTGTTGTGATAGTATAGTCCCTGTAGAGAAAGCAGAGAATAGAGAAGCATAGTAAATTTATAATAGTATCACATAATTTATTGGTGTATATATTTGATCTCTAGTAAACTGTGACAAGCCTTTGACTGAAAAGACAGGTCTCTTTCCTGAGATGTAGCTCTAGTTTGTAGCTTGTTGAATCAGATATTTACTGTGGCAGATTTTTTTTCCTTTTTATGAGGATTTTTACCGTTGTGGAGGACTCTTCTTTTAATCAGTGACTCCCCTCCAAGTACTTGCATCTTGGTAACAAGAAAGCACAACATTATGCCAAAAACTGGTAAGACAGTGTTGAATACACAGGCTCTGTTGTTTAAAGCAGAATTCACTCTTTCTGTTTGGACATGAATTCTTGCACTCCTGTGGTGCCCTCATGGTTCCATACCTCTTAGTATGACTTTTTACTAACAGAGTAGCAGATTATTCTGTGCTCACCTCTGTGCCTGAGACCCTGGGTGTCTCACTGACTTTATCTGGGAAGGTCCTCAGAGAGAGCCTGTGAGCAGAGGCTCATAATAAGACTTCCAATAAATACCAGTAAAATTATAAGTGACAAAATTGTGACTTAAATGCGCACAGTGGGTGTTCAAAAAAGTAGCAGAATGCTGACATTTTTTTAAGGGAAATATGAGGAAATCAGAGCTGCTTTCTCCGCTTCTAGGCCACTAGATTATATTTGCCATTTAATTCAGCTAAGCAAATTCACACTGGGCTGACAGTCACACTTCAATTATGCTTGTGTTTCTGCTACAGCAGTACAGCAAAAAGAGGTCTTCATTTAAGGCAAGAGCCTCAGCACAAAATGTTTAGGAATTGGTGATCGCAATTCAACGACATTTGTGTTCTTAGTTAAGACAACCCTTTTGGAAACAGAAGGCAGAAGGTCTGTAAGTAAGAGTAAGAAGAGATGTACTTCAGTTTTGTCTATTGCAGTACTTGCAATGTCCTTCAGAATGAGACGGAATGGCAAAATTACTTAAGTAAATAAGATTCAATGAATGAACCTTTTAACTTCTTAAATCCCTCTGGTGATCAGAGCTCTTTGTCCCATACATACATGTGTTTCGGCCAAGGATGTGAGGGGACAGATCCTAGACATGTCCAGGTTCTTTTTCTGTATTATCCACATCATCACTGAGGAGGCAGAAGTAACGGATACTTACTTTTGAGAAGATGGGGGTATGACGTTGGGTGGAGAAAAAAGGGCGCCCATGGGAGGCTGTGGGCATTTTACCCTTTTCTGGGGAACAGAAGGCAAATGGAGCAGTTTGTCCAGTCTTGTTTTTCATTGTTTGAGATTGGGAGGGAACAAAAATGCATGTGAAAGAGCCAGGAGCCATTCTGTTCTTTGTCTCAGAGGGACACACGGCACCAGACCAGGTCAGATGGTTTAGTGACCATTTATTTTTAATATGTAAATCACCCTATTTTTAACTTTGTTACTAATAACAATGCCATTACTCCGTTTTCTTTATCTTATTGCTATTTGCAGTAAATGGTTCTTATCTCAACTCTGGATCTCTGACTTTTGTCTCTTCCACTGGACTGGGTGAGGGCAGTTAAGCTGCTCATGGGGCTTAATTTCCAGCTGGGCTTAAACCACGACAACGCAGTTGTCTCCCAGACTTGACTGCATGTAGTTGTAACTGATTTTCTGCTGGGTTCTTGGCTGCATAAGAAATGTTGCACAGAAATGAGCATTTGTATATCTGGCTTTCAGCAAAAAAAGGTAAGTTATGGTTTAAAGTGAGGCTGTGCATTTGATTAGTTTGCATGTCAGCCACTTATTTCATGACAATGTATCCATTAATACCGATCTTTTAGACAGTGTCCTGTAGCTGGATGTCACCAGTAAAGCACAAAGTACATTGGCTAAAGTGCTCTCTCTATTTGTTATAAAGCAGAAAAACTTATTCAACAAGTATGGTAACAGCAAGCAAACTTAATTGATTGCTTTACATGTTAAATATATATGAGCAGCATGAAATATTATATAATTTTAAAATCAAGTGCAGAATTAAACAGTTGCGCTACTTTATGAGAATTTAAACCTTGATAAATATACTTGTGTTTAGTTTTTTACAATGTTTTGTCCAGCTACATCCACATATTCCTGGAGACTCAAGCACATAAAAACATTTTACATTTCCTAAGGACATTTTCAACAAATGTACAGAAGATAATGGTGATATCTTATCCTGCAACATAGTCTATTCAACATATCATCAATAAAAGGGTGTTTTTTGAAAAGCATTGTGGCAAATACACAGACACCACCAACAAAAGACTCATCCTTATGCATTAATTTAACACAAAGTCTATTATTTCTAAGTCTATTTTTGCAGAGACATTAATGTCTTTAAATGAAACTAGACTGTCTTACAGGGTACTCCTTCTTTCAGAGACACTTCAAAGTAGGGGAATAAGCTGGGCATACCAGGTAGTTTTCCTGAAGGAAGTCTTTTATCCCTCCAACCTAGTGGAAGAGAAAGAGAAGAAAAATTGCCACTTGTAGGTCCATATTGGTCTTAACTGTCCTTAAAACTTCAAAATATTTGCCTATAAGACAAGACCAAGTAAGGTAGTTTTATATGAAAGAAACAGAGAGTAAATAAACAGGGAAAATATTTACTGTTATAAATGTGATCAAACAGACAACCTGAAAGACTGGTGAGATCAAAGCAGAAATTAAAACTGTTACTTAGCTAGAAAAAGGATCCCTTCAGAGAAAAGAGTTTCAGAACACAAGATGCATTTAATTTCATAGATGCTTTCAAGCAGTTTTGTTACCTAGCTGCTGACAAATTAATTTTATCCTAAAACGTTCCTGACACCTAGAAGAAACTAAGAAAGCCATGTCAACAGTTCTATCTCTACCTGAGATGTTTCTCATCTGAGAGTTCAGGGATTTTCAATTTATGGTTTCAAGCTCTTTTTGAAGTACTTTCTCAAATGGCCCAGTTTCAATTTTCCAATTGAGCTTTTCATATGTAGACTTGGCTTTTCATTTTGATGGGTTTGAACTGTAAAGACAACAGACCAGGCAAACACCAAGGTGAATATTTTCAAATGGCTTGGGGGACTTTTTTTCCTCGCTTAATCTCTTTTTCTTATGCAAGGTTTTAAGTCAATATTTAGCCATAAATTAAATGCTTGAGGGACCTATGAGCACAATATATCATTGAGTCTATTAGGAATTGATGAGATTTATTGAAAGTGTGGCAAAATAAGTTCAGAGTTACTTCCTGAGTTTTGGTGCCTAAACATTTTGGTTATTTTCTAATGTCAGATCTCCAGTGAAAAGAAATGCCTCTCCTAAGCTAGACTGGCAAAAAATGCAGGCTCCTAACACCTTGAAAACTTTGTTGCTTCAACAGAAACACCAAAAAATCCTCTCTGGATTAAAACAATATTGAATACAGGTATTTCAGTTGATGATATATAATTAGTACAGTAAATGTGTATATGTATACATGTACTTTTGTCACTAGGGAATAGAGTGCACCAGATTTGCCTTTTCAGCATTGTGATTTAATGCTGTCAAATAGTCAAAAATACTTGCAACAATGTGTTACATAAAAAATTAGTGGTTTAAATACTGGGTAAATTGCATTATCAGATAAGAAGATAGTTATGTGCATGTCTCCTGCTATTTCTTTATGCAAACATTAATGACATGTCAGTTAATTAATCAGCTAAGAGACAAAATAGGTTTGAAATGAGTAATGGGTTTTTCTGTTCAGGTTGTTTTTTTTCTAAAACCATTGACTCACCGACTTCAGCTAAGTGGCCAAACATATTTGAGGGTGCCATGCATAGGAGAGAAGTGAAGTTTTTACCTCCTTTACATCAGAAGAAAAGATGTGATGATGATGTCTTAAGAACTGCAGCATGTAAAGATCAAACAGGGAATTTCAGACAGACAGTCAAGTACTTAGGTTTAAAAGCCTATTGTTGACATTGACATTTGGAACTGTATCAGACTAAAAGCAGTTATAGAATGGTTCCTAATTTATGCTATGGAAGTGGGAAATTAGGTAGGCCATATAGTTTTCATACCTTTTATTTACCTGGATAAGACATGAGATGTTCAGTGCTTATCAGGTTTCCGCATATCCATCAGTTCTCCTGCCCCCATGCTTTTTTTTCTCCTCTGCGGAATTTCAGTCAAACTTAACAGGTCTCAAAGACAATTAATTTTCTCTGAATACAGACAAATTACTGATTGGTTAGACAGTAATACCCCTAGCTGGAGATAGTTTGGGTGAAAAACCAGATATTGCATTCTCAATTTTTCACCTTATTTTCTGGCTAGCCAGGCAAAACAAACATAGAACTGGCAATTCACCCAGCAGGTCAATTCACCTTGGTCATTAGCACTATCAGAGAAGATAGGAGGTTGCAAAGGACTGAGATACTGTGATAGAAACAGGGATATAAGGGTAAAAGGACACAAAATACGTGAAAATTTAATTCGCTAATGTCCTTTACTACGTTTCTTGAGCACAGAGAGAGGGTGTTGAGGGTTTCAGAGCTGTCTATTCAAGCACCATTCATGCCACAGCCATTGGTGAGGTTTTGGCAGGGAAAAAGCCATGCCTACAACCAGAAAAGGGTCCCTTTTGTCTGGTTCACTGAAGTGAAGGACAGACCCTGGCACCACACAACCAGCAGGGCTTTTCCCATTTCCAAGCCTTTCCAGGACACTTCTGCAGGACAGGGCAGTGAGGAGAAGCAACACAGCCATTCCCAAGCCAAACAGTGCTGAAGTGACAGCCCCAGAACTGCAGCTGGGACCAGTGGGGCATGGGGTGCTGTTCTTTGCTAACCAGAAAGTCCATTTTCTTCCCACTCCCTCCCACCATCAGGACAGCAGCCCAAGACTGCACTGACACCAACTGAGTCCAGTGGGTGGCTGGAGGAGGCAGCAAGTGGCAGCAGTGACCACACACACACAGTCATAAACATACATGCCACCACATTTGGGTTTAAGTAGCATAAATGTCAGAAACCATATATGAATGAAATCCATAGTAACCTTGTTGGGATGAAGGTGAAAAGATTGACCATTTTTTCTGCAAAGGATTTCTTCACTTCTTCTCTCTTCAAAGAAATGTACAAAAACATATTTACAATATCATCTGGAAACAATGCTTAAAAGCAAGAGGATTTTGAATCTGTGTAAATATGTAATTTATAGTTATGAAATTACACCCACATGAAAAGACATATTGTGAACATAATAAACAAAGGGTTTCTTACACCAGGTTCAAAGAAATGTGTATCTGAGCCAAAAAAGTTAATACGCCAACCCATGTTTTCTTGATTGTAATGTTCAGTTTTGGCTATAGTGAAGAAAAATATCTCTCATTACTTAAAAAAATGTAGTATGAATAATATAATGATTAACATCTTCGTTGAAAGGGAGTACTGCTCATTGTTAATGCAGCCACCACTGTTTTTTGTGAGTGTAATGGTGAATCCTTAACATAAGAAGTACCAAGTACTATTCATTAAAATTATGTCTGTGTCTTGCATTTAAGATAGATCAATATAAGCCATTGAAGGGATTTCCTCAATCTTCATAGTCTCCCTGTAAAAGCAAATAGTTTCTAGTTCATTAGACTGCTGCTGAAAGACCAGAATATATGTGAAATTTGTGTTTATGGTGATACATTGTAATGTGCAGGCAGAATATGTAATTAGTTTGGTTTCAAGTTTGGTTTAAGGAATTCAAAAAGGAAACTTATGTCATGAAGACTCTTATGCCCTACTCTGGAGTTGCCCTCTGTGTGAGACAACACTTGGAATATATTTAGCTCTGTCTCTGAAGAGCAAGTAGAGACCTGACAGGTTAAGGTAAAAGAGGGGACTTAGAAAAGGTGACACTGTTGTGGGTGTGTACTACAGGCTCCCTGATTAGGAGAAGGAAGTGGATGGGGCCTTCTACAGGCATCTCCAAAAAGCCTCAAAGTCAGAGACACTGATTCTTAACTACCCTTACATCTGCTGGACCTAAGTGTACACAGCAAAGCACAAGCAATTCAGGAGGCTTCTGGAAAGCATTAATGACAACTTTGTGTTTCAGATATGGGATAATCCCACCAGGAATTATGGTGGGTAAGACACGAGGTCCTCATGATCCTCAACCTCATCCTAACAAAGTGGGAAGGCCTTGTTGGAGAATCAGAGATTATTCCGAGTTGGAAGAGGCACACAAGGATCATCAAGTCCTACTCTTAAGTAAACTGTCCATACAGGGATTGAACTCAGTCTTGGTGTTGTTAGCACTTGCTCCAACCAACTGAACTCATCTCAGTGTTTGGTGAAGATTCAGGGCAGATAGGCTGAAGGTACTATGAGAGTGTGGAGTCAGTATCAGATGAGAAGGAACCAGGGCAGCAAGTAAGATCACAACCATGGGCTTTAGGAGAGCTAACATATTCAGGAATCTTCTTGAAGAATCCTATGAGACAGAGCAACCTGCAGCTGACAGGCATCCAAAAGAGTTGGTTGATATTCAAGGATCACTTCCTGCAGGCTCGGGAACAATGCACCCCAAACAAAGAAAGGGAGCTAGAGGCGTGCATGCATGCCAACACGGAATTCCTGTCATTACTCAAGCATAAACAGAAAACACAGAGAAGATGGAAGCAGGGTCAGACCACTTGGAATGAATATAGAGAGGTTGTCAAAGTAGAAACACAACAAGGAAGGCCAAAGCCCACCTGAAATTTAGCCAAGGATACCCAGACAAGTGGTTTTCCAAGTACATCAATAATAAAGGAAAAAAAAAGTATGATGTAGGCCTGTTGGTAGTGGAAGAAGCCTGGTAAGAAAGGATGCAAAGAAGGCAGACTTCCTGAATGCGTTCTTTGCATCTATGTACACTGACAAGATCATCTCTCAGAAAACTCTAACCCAGGAGACCAGGGTAAAGGAAACTTGGAAGACAGACAGACTCTAGCCCAATTTTTCTTGACTCCTAGTCTAGGAGACTCAGGTTAGAATCATCTAGGCAAACTTGATATCCATGAGTCCTCAGGTCCTGACAGGATGTGTCTTTGAGTGCTGAGAGAGCTGGTGGAAATCACAGCTAGACTGCTCACCATTATTTTTGAAAGGTCATAGAGAAGTGTCTGAGGATTGAAAGAAAGCATATGTCACTGGTCATCAAAGAGGCCAAGAAGGACAGCACAGAGAACTACCAATCACCTCAATTCCTGGAAAGGCAATAGAGTACCTCATTCTGGAGGCCATCTCTATCCACATGGACAGGAGCTGATCAGGAGCAGTCAAAATGGAGTCACTAAAGGTAAATCATGCTCAGCCAACCGGATTGCCTTCTGTGATGAAACAACTACGTGGATGATGATGAGAGAGCAATTGTCTACTTTTAGAAAGGCTTTCAGGATGGTCTCTAACAAAATCCTCACAGAAAAACTCAGGGAGTGTGAATTGTATGAGTGGGCAGTGGATAGAGAACTGGTTGGACATCAAATTCTATACTGTGTCTAAATCATTGTCACAGGGTCTGTTTGGGAGCCTGTCACTAGAGGTGCCCTCAAGGTTCAGTACTGGGCCCAATTAAGTTGTTTAACTTAATTGTTATTCACTTTGATGAAGGTGAAGATACCTTCTCAGCAAGTTACCAAAGAGTGTTGAGCAGCCCTTCAGAAGGACCTTGACAGGTTGGAGAAATGGGGGGAGAAATGGGCAGAGAAAAGTTCTCTGAAGTTCTACAAAGGCAAATGCAGGATAACCACAAACCTGAGAGCTGACCTGCTGGTAGCAGCTCTGCAGAGAGGGGCCTGGGGGTCCTGGTGGACAACAAACTGTGCATGATAACTGCCCAGAAAATGGGCCCCTGTGGCCAAGAAGGCCAAAGGATGTGCCCTAGGAAGAGTAGTGCCAGTAGGTTGAGATCCTGCCCCTCTGGTTAGCCTAGCAGAAGGGTTGCTTCAGAAGCTACATCTGGAGTGCTGTGTCCAGTTCTGGGCTCCTCAGTTACAAGAGAGACAAGGAGCTCCTGGAGGCCTAAAGGAGGGCTACAGAGGTAGTTAAGGGACTGGAACACCTCTCATGTGAAGAAAGGTTGAGAAAGTTGAGCTTGTTCAGCCTCAAGAAGAGACAACTGAGAGGGTTGTAAGCATCAAAGTAAGCGTCTGAAGGGTGATGCCAGAAGGATGGAGCCAGGCTCTGCTCAGTGACACGCAACAGGACAAGAGGCAATGGGCAGAAAATGATGCACAGAAAGTCCCATCTAAATTTGAGGACAAACTTTTTCTCCAGGCAGGCGACTGTACACTGGAATAGATTGTCGAAAGAGTGTGGAGTCTACCTCACTAGAGATAGTCAAGAGCCTGCTGCACACAATTCAATGCAATGTCCTCTAGGATGACCTTGCTTCATTCAACAGGGAGGTTGAAGAAGATGATCCCCTGTGGTCGCTACCAACCTTACCCATTCTGTAATACTATAATTCTATGAAATGCTTGCATGATAAATATCTTGTAGACAGCCAGAATTAACAAGGATAATTCTAGAATAATTTTAGTAAGGGAACATAAATCCTCCTCTTGTGATACTCCTGTTATTTAGACCGTTCCTCTCCAATTAACCATGGGATTCTTCTTCAAGATTAACATTCTTCAAATCCTTTGAAATTAAATCCATTACTTTGTTTTAAATCACCTATACAGTGATGATGAAAGATAGTGAATTTTTGTAGAATAATGTCTGTTGAATGGGAAGATGTAGAACTTTAAAAACTAAAAAGATTACTAGTAGACCTGTAATTCAAAGAAGAGAAATAAAAGTGCCAAATAAATAAGAACAAATACTGTTAATGAAGATTAGGAAGTGGGTAATAGCAAAGCCAGAAAATTTATATAAAAAATTCATACAGCAACATTAGTAGCATTTGTAGCAACAGCAAACACTTATTTGAAGGGCCACTTATATTTAAGAAAACTTTGGTAAAAACTAGATAGCATGTACAGGGCCCTGAGGAGTCTATACTGTTCAGCTTAGACATAAGAAGCTTTCTTTAAGTCAGACAAACAAATGTAAGCAATTAAACTAAAATTTAGGCAGGAAAAAAGGTATGAATTTTAAAAAACAATTTAGTAAAGGTAGATTTTCAAATCTGTTTATAATAGCATGATCTGAACTTTTTTGAAAAAAGGTTTTTTTCTCCATTTCAAAATCATAAACCTTCAGTACAAATCATCCTTTATATAATGGTTATTCAGATACTTTAGATGCAAGCATAAAATTTTTCTGTGAATATTCAGAATGCTTTTACAGTGTTCAGCATACAAAAAAAAAAACTTGTGCTAAAATGTATTCCCAAAATGAAAGCACTTTGAACATTACAGCTATAACTGCTGGTTTTGTCAGTCAGAGAAAGAATGTTGTAGAAAATTAAGTTACCTTATGGCTGGAAATAAGCAATTAAGTAAGGTACACCAAAATGTTTCCCAAAATCATATGAGGGTGTGCTGGTTTTAAATCCTATTTAGAACATTAAACACACTCAAGCTCCCTTCTCACTCCTGCACCTTCTGAAAATGGAGGAACACTGGGGGAGATTATAAAATGGAGTGCCAGTTTACTGAAAATTGCCATAAATGATAAAGATGTGTACCAGATATCAATGATAAAGAGTGTACCAGAGAGACAAGGTGTTTTACTCACAAAAAAGTATCACCACCAAATAAACAAAAATTATGCCTGAAGACAGCACCTGACATGGTTTCCCAGACACAGGCACAATGGGGCTAGGCCTGCACTGGGGCCAGAAGTGAGTGGGAAAACAAAAGCCGCGAAGAGCTTCCACAGTTTAATGTACCCTCGCCCACTCCCATCTACGAAACCACAGTGGGGAGGCAAGGTGGAGAAAGCCCCCAGATGCCCCGTTCCCCAGCCTCAGGCCCCACTGCCCTCGCTTCCCCTCGGAGCGGCGTCCGGGGCTCAGCACCGAACCACGAGCACTGCCCCTCAGGAACGGAGAAAAGGAACAGCTGCTGGCAGCAGTGCAACTGGCTCCATCGGGCTGAACTGGCACCTTCTTCCTGAAGAGAGACAGGCAAAAATGGCAAACTTTTTGTTTCCAGACACAGCATTTTTTCTTGCTGAAACCACACAGCCTCCCTCCTCCCCACTGTGATGTGAGGTGGAATTGACAAAACAGCACTAAAAGCTTCAACACCTTGTCTCTGTACCCAGGAAACAGGAGTACAAACTCAGGTAGGAGATACATAAAATTATAAAGGACAGTAATTGATATTTTAAAATTATAGGCTGCAGGATATTATAAGTGGCTTTGTGAACTACTGTGGCTATGACTTATAAGTGGCAAATTTCAGAGACTGAATTCCTGTAAGTTTCAGTTTGGTCAGAAATACTTCTTCATTTAGATGTGAAGCAAATCTTTTTATCTCTAAATATTTAGCAGCTAGGTTTGCAGTGTAACTTAAGAGATGTAACAAGAAGGACTGATATTTCTGAAATTCCCATTTACGAGCCAAACTGCTTTCAGACCCCTGATGCACAGTCACTTAAGAAACAATTAATGTTGTGGTTGCTCCTGTGCTGTGAGTGTGTAGAGGTAAATGAAGCAATTCTGATGGGGTCACATGCACATTGGCTGTGTGGGCTCTGTGTCTCCATTAAGGTGCATTGAGATGGTTTCCTTAAACCCAAATTGAAACTGGACAATTTTGTCCTGGAGTGAGATGGAACAGAGAAATGGAAACTGCCTGTCGTCTTGCTTCAGCTGAACACTGAAGATTTCTGCTACAATTTCTCTAGTTAGTTTCATTGGCCTCTGGCAGGAAAGCAGTGAATTTCACATCTCTGCTCCAGAGGGTGACAAGGTTTCCTAACTTGCTTCTCTCCCATTGTCTGTATTTTTGTATTCCAAGCACTAACTAGTCCACACTGAAAAGGATCAAATCAAATGATAACGAGCAACATCTAAATATTACCTCTAAATAACTGCTTGTCTTCATTTTGTTTTAGGAAGACAGGATAATTTTTTCCCTTAGCAGAATTTTCTTGCTGCTGTTGCAGTGTAAAATAAAGCACATGGAGAATTAAGATCAAAGTATACAAAATAAATTTAGATTACATGAAATTAAATACTTCTTTAGCAACTCATGTTTGCCAACTTTGGTTCTGACACATAACATGTATCAGCAGTGTCAGAGGAATTAAGCTGGCATCATTTATATATATATAACCCTGTCACTTATCATACTACACACAGCAAGGTGGCTGGGTCTCTCTGAAGTCGATAAAAGAGTCCTAGTAACAGTCTAGAAACAGAAGACCAGAGAACTGAACAACAGCTACTATGTAAAAAGATAATAAAGAACCTGTATTGTTTCACTTAACAGCTTCAGAAAGGCTTCAGAAAGGCTGACTGCAAATATCCGGGGCTATGAAGGGAATACCTTTCCCATACCCAGGAGACGCTAGAGAAGAAAATGCCACCTTGAAAACCATGCCATTTGAAATATCTTCCAAATTTCAAATATAATAGAGTATAATTTTTTTTATTATTATTATTTTTTTTTTGTGGAAAATTACTTCACAAACACAGAGATTTTGGCAGGAAAACCGGAATATAAAATTTTTCTAGGAAAGTCAGTCCTGAATTTGAGTTGACGTGAACTTGTCAGAGAAGCTTGTGATGGCCAAATACCTGAACTGTGTCTCATCCTTTCCACAAGCAGCTGTTAAGATCAGTGGACAGGAAAAAGACACTCAAATGTATTCTTTTTTCCCATATCCAGCCAGCACAGCTGCAGGCTATTAGTGTGTTCACAGTAGCAGGAGAAGGTACAGCAAGGAATGGCCTTTGCTCTCCATATTTTATTGTCTGGGGTTTTTTTTAAGAGCATGTAGCCAGAACAATGTGGGAAGGTATTTTCAGTTTATGAGACCTCCACTATCTGTGAATATCATACTTCTGGAAAGCAATACAGATGCAAGAGCATCTCTGAGATATTGAAGGTGAATGATTTCAGTGCAACAGCAGAATGTAAGAAAAGATGTGGTGGTCTGACCCACTATCTCTTTTCTAATAATAATATGACTAACAAGAACTGCTTTCCTTGCCCAAACAATCTAATACTTACATATAAGTGTTCATTATTTTAATATTTTTCTTCCATTATCCTAAAACCCAAACAGTTTCACTCATGGCATATGGAAGTTAGATTAAGAAGAGGCCTGTGTGTTTTCAGGTCAAGGAAGTTTAGACATAAGACATCCTATCCTTACATCAGCCAAAAGAATCAGTACTATCTCTAACTCTGAGTTTAAATCATATTTCATGGATTCACATAGTCAGTGGGAGTCTAGTCCTTTGAAACTGAAAAATAAAAAGCGCTGATTAACTAGCTCTTCCAAAACCAGAACAAACCAGAAAATATGCTGTAGCCAGCCAAGTATGTGTATCTCTCTGATGATTTAATTGTGATGAATAATGAGAGGGAGGTTGTCTGAGTTTTCTTTCTGTTCTACCTTTAGTAGAACTTTTTTTTTTTTTTTTTTTTTTTTTTTTTTTTTTTTTTTTTTTTTTTTTTTTTTTTTTAACCTGAGAGCCTTTGCCTTTGAAAGAGCTTAAGCTTTATAACATCATTTTTGTCTGATGAAAAGACTTGATGCCTTCCTCACTGACCCCCTGTACTCCCCACACAATACTTGCTTGGAAGCTTTGATTCAGGTTTAACAAAGTAAAGGGACATTTTACTCTTAACTGACCTAGGTGTGATATTTCCAGCCCATTCATCTATTAAAAGTGAAGAAAAAGGCATTGCTTAGTATGAAAGATACATATTATCACCTCTTACTTAAGTATGGCTCACTTATTTAGCAGTCCTCTTCTCTTCTCTTCTCTTCTCTTCTCTTCTCTTCTCTTCTCTTCTCTTCTCTTCTCTTCTCTTCTCTTCTCTTCTCTTCTCTTCTCTTCTCTTCTCTTCTCTTCTCTTCTCTTCTCTTCTCTTCTCTTCTCTTCTCTTCTCTCCTCTCCTCTCCTCTCCTCTCCTCTCCTCTCCTCTCCTCTCCTCTCCTCTCCTCTCCTCTCCTCTCCTCTCCTCTCCTCTCCTCTCCTCTCCTCTCCTCTCCTCATTTTTTCATTTCATCTTTTTTGAAATTCTATTTTTTGACATATTCTGAGCATGATGCTTTTTCAATGTATATGTAGTTTATTTATTGTGGTAAAAACACATACAGCAGAATTTGTGTGTAATACAATATGACTGCTCCAAAGCAGACTACTTGCATATCAGCATATACAGAGGTATCAGATAGATTCTCAAACAATATCTGGTGTATTAGGAGACCTGTATAATAAGGAAAATAGAAGCTGTTTTCTTTTGGATGTATATTTGAGGAATTATTATTAAAGTGACCAGAGTTATTTGACAACTTATTCAGGTCTGTGTGAGAACTGAATGTGCCAGTACTTTAATTAAGCTTTTGCTGCTAAAGTCAAAATGGACTACATTTCCTTCTTGCTGTATTTCGCTCTACTCAGTGACAGGCAATAAATCTGTCATTGTGTGTGTGGAGTATGGAAAGCTCCAATGAGAACCAGATAGAACCAGATATAACTCTATCAATGCTATGGAAAATTGGAGCCTGGTTTTGGAATGTAGCCTATGCAAGAAAGAGGAATCACATGGATTCCAGAATAACAGAAGTCAATTTTCTCTCATTCTTCACCTATTAATTTTGTTTATGGTGGTGTATCTCAGCTGAATTTTGCGGTTATACTAATCCAAGCCAGTAGGGAATTCTTACCAGTGATTTTAGGAGCCTTCTTAGTCACACAAGCAAGAAAATCAGCTTCATAGTTTATCCAGAGGTTTGCTGTAACCAATCAAACAAATATCTTAAGGAAGTTTTTCCTTTCAAGAGAATAGCTGGAGGAATCTGCATTCAAGTTTTGGGGAATAATATTCCCGAAAATCGTCCTATGGCTCAAATTCTGTTAAACTCCTGGTATCTGTGTATTCAGAATATTTTTTTCTGTGCTGGGGTTCAGTGTTTAAAGATACTGCTCTTTACCTATGCTACTGAGAGAAGTCAAGTTTTAAAAGCATATTCAGGTTCAAAAGAATTCAAAAGAACTCCCAGATCTGGCTGTCTAACAGCTAAAGACAGCAGAGAGGCTCTAGGACCTTGGTGATAATGGCATACCTTCCATTTTCACTCACAACAGAAAGCTGGTCCCTTTACCACGTTTGTGCACACCATGCCATTTGTGTCATCACAGTTCACAAAATAGTATTCAAAAGTTTGAAATTGTTAATCATCTGCCAGGAGCATATATTTGCCACAAGCTTAAATATCACAGGGATTTAAGAAAAGGTTCAGTTGTCAGTTACTCTGATCTAAACCCAGAATCATTTCTGTGAAGTATCTGAAATTAATCCTAGAGTAAGAATGTGACAGCAAAACATTTATTATCATATCTAGTCTGTTAAACACTAACCCTCCCAGCTTGGATTTTTTCAGGATAAACATTAATGGTATGTGAAGATATTCAGCATTAGGGTCGCACAATTTAATCACTTTCTGACAGTAAGAAATTATTTCAAACTTAACATGGTTTGGAAATCTCAGGCTGGCACAGTGGTCTGTTTTGGGAATTTATGGTCTTCATTATCTAGAGAATCTCTGACTTACACCTGTACTGAATCTATCCCTTTATCTTCTTTAAGATCATAATTTTTCAAAACCCACGCATCTACCACAGCTGGATGAACAAAACAATGATATTTTTGGAGAGTTTAAAGGTGTTACACAATTTAACTCAGCTCTGGCACAGAAGGCGTGATATAGCCCTAACCATCCTCTATTTCACTCTTTTTCCCTTCTAGATGTGCTGTTGATAGTGTGAGAAATTATTTCGTTTATGTGATAGGTTGTATGATATAATAATATATCATACCAGTAATATATTCAGTAATAATATTTTTTAAGTTTACTTCCTCTTTTCCTTGGGGGAAAATAGTGATATTTAGAAGTGTTTCAAAGCCCGCCTTTGGACAGGAAATGAGGACTGGGTAAGAAGAATAAAGGTTCTGCTGATTAAGCTAATTTTGTTTTTTAACAGCTCATGATGATTAGCGTTATGAAGGGCATTATGGTGAGTGATAAAAGTAGCACATTTACCAAATGTTTATTCTAACTGGATTAAAGAAGATGAAGACTCTAAATGCCTTCATAAATAAATAACATTGTGTTTATCCAGCTTCCTTTTTAGAAATATCAGCCTATAGGGAAATAGTACATAAGTCCAGCAGAAGATGTAACCTTTGAAGGTTATGGAATGAAAGGTGAACAATAAGCCTATAAACTTTTATCTCTCACACAGAATTTTTAAATTATATGAAACTGGTTTGCATTGAATAAGAAAAGCTTAGAGGGGGATCAGATTTAAGTTCAAATTAAAAAACTGCTGTAGTTAAAACATTTTTGAAGATCAAGAAAAAGATGACGTCTACCATTACTGGTAGGTATCTGCTGACTAAATTACTAGTGTTCTTTTCATTAGCATGTCAACTTCTCCACTGAACTGATACTCCAGAATATTTTGGTTTTAAATAGTTACCTGAAAAAGTAAAAATAAAGGCTGCCAGAACTGCGAGGGGCTATTGTTCAATTATAGGATGGAATTAAATAACTCACATAGTAATAATGAAATTCAGTAACCATGGGCTATCAATTGTGTCTTTTGTATATAAAATACATAGAATAATGTTAAGCATACAGTGCAGGCCTGTGTGTTAGACTGGAAAGACATAAAAAGCTGCATGCTGTAATTGCAAAATGCAGTATGCTCTTCAGAAAAATTGCCAATCAGCGGTGAAAATCAAACAGAATTTTCTTCCAGTTCTCTGTCTGTTAAGATCTTCTGGGATCAAAATCATTGTAATCATGGAAATGTATTAAAAAAGCACTCAGACTTGGAATCAGTGTGACAGAAATTTAAAACTTACTTCCTTCAGTATGAATACTGATATCACCTTTGGCTGACAAAAAAAAAAATCCATATCTGAATGCAATTTGGGTTTTGTTTATAAAAGCCACATTATCTTTCATTGTGAAATAGGAATAATGTTGCCGTCCAAGTGTAAGTGCATGTTTTGAGCTAGATTATGGTGAAGATTTAGCTGCTGCTAGGAAAACTGCTTTAAAACAGCATCCAAGGGATAAGAGAAAAATATCCTAATCATGAATGCTAAACTTTCCACAATTTTTTATCCTAAAACACAGAGAGGAAAAAGAAATCTGAAATAAGAAAAAAATCTTTCATCTGACTATATAAAATCTAAATCCTGATTATCTGTCCATTATGGATTTTCTGTCCATATGCTTCTGTGATGTACATGCAGAACAGCATGCAGACATATTCTCTATAGAGTATCTTTTGTGCGTAATCTGTAAATCTCTACTTGTATGTTTGGTGTATTTCAACATAAGAAGCCTTGCAAAGAAAATCCATTAAAAAGGACAGCATAGAAGCAATTTTAAAATTGTTCTTCAGAGAGGAGGGAAAAATGATAAAAAGCATAGGTCAGGGAATGAAAGATTACATTTTACCACTGTTGAACTAAATGCCAGTGTTGGACCCCACCTCACAAGAGGTTAAAAAGTCATGTTGCTAGTTAGCAGCCTGTTTAACCAGAAAATATTTACAAAACATGCTTCCTCAATTTTGTAGCTAATAGTAATATATAATGATAGTGATAAAATTAAATCAAATTACTTAAAATCAAATGTGTAACTGTCATGCAGAACACTTAATACAGTCTTGTAACACCATGCCTTAAACTCTGTGCGTACTTGTATAAGATCACTATATCCCAGCAATCCAATAAAATGAGACCTCTTTACTGCATTTATCTTGACTGATACTGACTGCCATAACTGTTATACGAGTACTCACCAATGATTAAATGAACATCACAGTGTCTTTACATCCTTTTCTTACTATGTCTGGATTCCAGTTCAGATTGAAATATTTGCCTGTTTCCTAATGAAAGTAGCAGAACTTTATCTGTCTTGATTAGTAATGACTTTCGGGACACTGAAAATTTATCAAAATACTATATTCTTTAGTAATTATATTCATTGAGTTGCAGCAATTTAATGGGGAAAAATTCAGAAGCCTAGTCTGTACTGTGTTGCAAGGGAGAAATGACAAACCTGCATGTGATGACAGAGAGGTGACACCAAATCAACTACCTCCACATTACTGTGGGTGGCTGGAGTTCATGGGACGAGTTCATGGGACAAGTTCATGATGACTGGTCCTCTGTGTCCCAGAGAGAACAGACTCGTGATGGTACAGCTGAGAGAAGAGGAAAGCTTGGAGCAGGGTTGCAGGTCTCAGATAGAGTCATTGGAAAGTCATTGTAACTGCATCAGAGAATGATGGTCTTGCCTTGCAAAGCTTTGTGATGCTGTGAATGTAGTGGAAAGCCATGGGGCATAGTACCCCATGCAGTGCTATTTTCTATAGCTAATCCTTGCATGTATTTCTCTTTTCCCATGCAAAAGCACACAAAAAATTCAGGTTCCATGCTGACTAACATCTTTTCAGTCTTTTGGGAAAAAGATGTGCCTGTGATATTTTCTTTCCCTCCTTTTAACTCTTAGTCTTAGTTGGGACCCTTGATTTATGATCCTGTGGATTTATAAGCAGGGTGCAGCACATCTTCACTTCACTTATATTTTGTCCCTAGTTTGTCTTGGGAAAAAGGGGGGGGGGGGGGGGGGGGGGGGGGGGGGAGGAAAAAAGGTAGAAAATCTGCCTAGATTTCTAGCATCCTAGAACTGAAATGTGCTTGCCCTATTTGAAACTTTTTTTGTTTACAAACAATAAAATTTTGTTGTTGTTGTTGTTGTATGCAACTACCTATCACCATTATTATTCTTGCTCTCTTAAAATTTTCACTCTTTTTTTTTCTTTTAACTGTACTCTACCATTACTTGTTATGAGCATTTTGCAATAGTTTAATTATTTAGAGATTGGTGGCAACATTGTGTCAATTTGTTACAATAACTGCTGAAAATATGCCATCCTCCGCTGTTCACAAATAATCCGTGTTAGAATATCTTTTTTGATCCTTTCCTGTGTTCATGCCCCTGGGAATTCCTACAGCTATAGCTATCCCGAAGGCAAGAATCTGCTGCCTGTAGTGAAGAGGTGGCAGTTATTTTCTGAGCTGTTGTTCCCGTAAGGGGCCAACTCACCAATGCTATGGTTTGTTAGTCACTTAAATATCTAGCTCTTCCAAACCAGACTCAGATAAATACAAAATAGGCATTCTCTGCAAGCTGGGTTCAGCTTCTGAAGAGTAAACAAACATTTCATTAAAATGGTCTCACTAAAGACGGGCAGAGAGATCTGAACTGAGCTGTCACCTTGCATTAGTCACACTCATAAATTCTGCCATGTTACAGTGCTCACTTGCAGTATCCCAGAGAGCTTGGAAGAAGCAATTCCCTCTCTTTGTTTTGGAGTTTTGTCTGGGGGAGGTTATCATCTTTCTTGCAACATCCAGTGTGTTTGCATCAGGAATGCTGCACCCACTTTGTGAACATGTACTCAAATACTGACCCTGACAGCAATAATTTCCATTAGGCTCATGCAAACATATATTTCTCTTAGGAAGACTGTTTTTACTGTATCAGCTCCTCTCAGGTCTGAGACACAGGACTTCTGATGTTGATGGTTTTCTGGTCTTTTGGATTCTTTTCACTTCTATAGCAGTGACAGTGAATTCAGTCTTCACATTCCCTTTGACATTCTGACAATTATTTAATTCAGCCTCATAGTCTAAGGGAGTCAGAAAAAAGGATTTAACTCTAAATTCTTGCTTTAGTCCTTTTAGTATAAAGAAACTGGTTAAAAGGTATATGAAGAGAGGGCAGAAAAACAATGGTTTACAACACATATAATGTGAATGTAGTTATTAAATGCAATGAGTTATGGAATTGGGCTTGGTAAAATATTATGAAGCAAAAAATTAGAGGAAAAATAATAACAGCAGACCTTGTAATATATATAATAAGAAATTAATAAAACCTGTGTCCAAGATTTTATTGGAATACTGGCTGGATGTTTTCTTTCAAAGTACAGCATTCAAAAAGAAAATGTAAGTTGAGTCTAGATTAATAATTCTGGAAGGTTATCTTTCTGGCAAAAAAATCCACTAGAAACAGCTTTTTATTCAATAAATATCTATGCAAATGCTGTTTTATGTTTAAAATTAATAAGGGAAAAAATCACTTTCATTTTCAAAAAACCCTAGACATAGAAGTAGGGAAGGATTAAATTGATTTTTGAATAGCTTGTGTCTATGAGCCCTTGTTAAAGAAGATTGTGTGAAGAGTGAAACTATGAGAGCTGTCTATTGCACTCCAGTATTCCAGATTCAGGTACCATTCCCAACCCAGTACCCTCACTGATCAGGAATTTTCCTCTCTATCAGAAAGCAATCAGTTCCTTTCACACAAACTCAGGTCCCAAACAAGGAAGTTCTTTGATGCTGCCTTTCATTGCTCATGGTAAAATTAATTTTTTAATGAAAACAAAACACAGGCAAAACAAATGGAATGGAAATAGTTGAACATAGTTATAAAATATGCTAATCTCCACCTTTTACATAATTAGCTTTGAGGACTTTTGTTCTTCTTTCCCTACAAGGGATTTTGTTGAAATGGTGAACCTTTCATCTCATGGTACCACAGACTTTCAACTTTCTTTGACATTTAATTTGTTTTTGGGCACATGGGCAATCCAATCTTCTGAGAAGTGAGCACTGCTTAGTAAAAACCCAGAGCAGCTTCCTAGGCCACTAGGAAGTAGAATGTTTTTTCCATGCAGGGCTGAGGACTGATTCACATCCACAGATAAGCCTTTCATGTTTATGAAGTTGGTGGGGCTTTTCTACACTAATAAGCAACTTGGTGAACAAAGCAAATAGTTACCTAAATGGAATATACGTCTCCTTGGAAGTTGAATGTGATGGCAAGAAATAACCTCAAATAATAATGGCTGTAATAAAAATTACTCTCATGACTGCCAGTCAAGGATGTTGAAAAAAAAATAATGTGGGTTTGCCAAAATATAGTTGCTTTGGTATTCCATTCTTTCCAGGTTAATATTTGCACTGAACTTACAGTCAGTCAGTGAGGTGGCAGCAGTGGCAGCAGCAGTGGCTGGGGGAAGCCCAGAGGTGACTTTAGGATCACAGTGTATAGGGGGATTCCTGGGCTCAAGGACATACCATCAGCAGCTCAGAGCCCCACTCAGATCTGGAAGCCCTCAGGAACACATCAGACATGGAGGGGGAGTTGCCCAGGAGCCTGTGTGGGTGACTTGAACGGCTCCAGGGAGCGGGTGAAAAGGGTGTAGCACCTCAGACAGGGTGTAACATGGCAATTTGATCAGCAGTTCGCAAGGGTGGGGCACAGCCTCCCAGCTGTACCTGAGGAGAATTAAATTTAGGGAGTGAGTCATCACCTGATCAAACCACGAGAGAATTGACATTGGTTTCCACTCAGTTAAAGGCCACTGTCAGAATGTGGTGGTCCAGACAGACCTCACACATCAACATCCAGATCATCACTGGAATGAGTGCCTGAGCTTGTTCCTGATTGTTGAGGGCAGCAGAGGTAACACCTCTGTGTGGTGAGAACAAGTGGATGAGCTACTTACTGGCAGTGCTGAAAGAGGAAGTGTAGAGGTCAGAAAGTACCAGGGAGTGTGAGAGGGATAATTCACTGAACTCTAATAGGTATGCCCTGGTGAAAGACCTGCAGCAACAGGTGGTCAAGCTGCAGAAGGCAGTCAAAAGACTGAGGGTTATCAAGGAGGCTCAGAGGGGGTTGGACAATTGTTCCAAGCCCTGATGGTGGGAGAAAACAACTAACTTGAGGAGAAGCCAAAATTCATTCACTGGCACTCATGGAGGAGAGAGAATGCATTAACACAAGGGATTGGGATGTAGTGAAGAAGAAGCCTTCAAACAAACAAAAACAAAAGGAAGAGAAAATGAATTAATAAAAGGAAGAGGCTTTTTCAAAACCAGATATTCCCACCAAGCTTAACATCACCACCCAGAGCCACTTTATAGTTCTACAGACTAATGAGGCAACACCCAGCACACTGGAAAAGCAGCCAGAGAGAACTGGAGCAGCCCAGTCATCTCCACAAATCAAGAAATTAAAGACTAGTTCACCCAAGAAAAGGTGGCATGTGATAGTAGTAGGTGACTCTACTTCAAGAGGCATGAAAGCACAACATGACCCATTTTCAAGCCTGGATCAGGGATGTTATTGAGAATCTGCCAAGCCTAGTTAAATCCAATGGTTGTTACTCACTATTAGTTTCCAGGGGGGCACAGGTGACATAGCTGGCAGCTGGCTGGGAAGCATTAATATGGATTAGAGAGCCCTGGGATGGGTGCTAAATGGCTCTGGAGGTCAACTATTTTTTTCAGCAATTCCCCAAGTCAAAGAAGAGGTGCTTGAAATGGCCAGATGAGTTTGACAGATCAATAAATGGTTAGTACAATGGTACCATAGTCAGATCACTCAGACCATGGTACTTGGTTTGGCAAGCCTGGGTTGCAGGGGCTGATGAGGGTCCATCTGATGAAGAAGGTGAAAAGTATCTTTGGTCAGGGATTTGCCAAATTGGTGAAGAGAGCTTTAAACCAGATTTGCTAAGGGACAGTGGGTACCTATCCTGCCAGATGGCTGCAAATACCTGTAATGGATGCCTGGAAGAGTGCAAAGGCATTCCAAACACTCCAGCCTGTAAGCTGGCTTTATCTGGGGCCTTCATCTGGTTCAGACAGTTATACAAAAGCACATAATATGGGGAACAAGCAAGATGAACTAAAGACATGCACAGCTGCATCAGTGTGACATCACTGGCATCCCAGAGACATGGTGGGATGGCTCCCATGACTGGAGCATTGGAATGGAGGATTTTAGGCTTTTTAGGAAAGACAGGCTTGGAAGACAAAGGGGAGGCATAGGCGCTTTATCAGTGACCAGATGGAGTGTATGGAACTCTGCCTGGGGAAGGATGCAGAGGCAACCAAGAGCTTGTGGGTCAAGATTAAAGGGAGGGCAGGGACAGAGGACACTGTAGTGGGGGGTCCAATACAGGCCACCCAGCCATGAGGATGGTGCTGGTGAAACCCTCAATAGGCACACAGGAGCACTTGTCCTCAGCTACCATGACATCTGTTGGAGGCAAAACACAGTAGGGCACAAGTAATCCCAGAGGTTCCTTGAATGTGTTCCTTCAATGACAACTTCCTCATACAGTGACAGAGGAGTCAACAAGAAGAGTTGCCATGCTGGACTTTGTGCTCACCAGCAGGGAGAAGCTGGTGGGGATTGTAGTGATCCAAGACAGCCTTGGCTGCAGTGACCTCAAGACAGTGGTGAGGTCTTCATGGCAGTAAGGAGGGCACGCAGAAAGCTCATGGCCCTGGACTTCAGGAGAGAACATTTTGGTCTCTTCACGGACCTACTTGGGATAGAGCCCTGGAGGGCAGAGATGCACTACAATGCTGGCTGGTATTTGAGGATCACCTCCCCCAAGCTCAGGAGCAATACATCTGAACAAGGAAGAAATTGGGCAAAAATGTCAGAAGACCTACATGAATGAATAAGAAGCTAATGAGCAAACTCAGAGCAAAAACAAAGAAGCTTTCAGAAGGTAGGAATGAGAACAGGTGGCATGGGAGGCGCATACAGTGAAATTGTACAGGATGCTAGGGATAAGGTTAAGGAAGCCAAAGCCCACTTAGAATTGAGTCCACCTAGGGATAACAAGGATAACAGAAAGAGCTTCTATAGATATGTTGCAAACAAAAGAAAGTCTAGGGATAATGTGGGCCCTCGGCAGCAGGAAACAGGAGATCTGACAGCCCTGGACAAGGAGAAGGATGAGGTTCTCAATGATTTCCATATCTCAGTCTTCAACAGGAGGTGCTCCAGCTATACTACCCAAGATGAGAACAAACTGAAATTCAGGAACTGGGAGAATGAAGACCCTAAGCCCACTATGGAAAAGGATCAGGTTTGAGACCACTTGAGGAACCTGAATATGTAAATTCCATGGAAGGACCTGATGAGATTCATCCAAGGGTCTTGAAGGAGCTGTCATAGTTGCTAAGCCATTTTCCATTTTGAAAAAATGTGGCAGTCAGGCGAAGTCCTTAATGACTGGAAAAAGCAAAATATAGCCCGCATTTAAATAAGGGGGGAAGCAGAAGACCTCATGGAACCACTGACTGGCCCATCTCACCTTAGTGCCTGACAAGATCATGGAACAGATTCTCCAGGAAATTTTGCTAAGGCACACAGAAAACCAAGAGGTGCTTGGTAACAGCCAAGATGGCTTTACAAAGCTGAAATCATGCCTGACAAATTTGGTGACCTTCTATGATGGATAGCACTGGATAGCTGCAGAGCAATTGATTTCATCTACCTGGATTTCTGCAAAGCATTTGACACTGTCCCACATGACATTCTTGTCTCCAAATTGGAGAGACACAGATTTGATGGACGGATGACTCAGTGGAAAAAGGCTTGGCTGGATGGCGACACACAAATAATTGTGGCCAATGTCTCATTGTGTGCATGGAGACCACCAATGAGTGGTGTCACTCAGGAACCTGTATTGGCACCAATACTGTTCAACATCTTTGTGACCAACATGGATTGTGGGATTGACTGCAGTCTCAGCAAATTCACTGACAACAGCACTCCATGTGGTGGAGACATCATACTGGAGGAAGGGGTGCCACCCAGGGAGACCATGTCACGCTTTGAGTGATGCAAACTTCAGGACCTTCAACAAAGTGAAGTGCAAGGTCCTACTTGCCATGCTTTAGCAATGTTATTCTGCAGTTTAGGGTTGCCACTGAAGCACTTCAAACCACAAGCCACTCAATTACTCTCACCTTGCCCTCCACTTGCAGAAGGATGGAGAGCAGAATTGGAGGCACAAAAGGTAAAGATCACAGTCTTTAGACTGTGAGAGTCACAGAGATAAGAACAATTTACTGAGAACAGCACTAAGAAGACCAGCAGTAGCAACAACAGAGTCTACAAGATGTGAATGACCCACATGCAAGTGCTCACCATCACTAGTGCTGTCCTGACTGCTTGCTTCATCACTGGTCTGACTGAGGGGAGTGCTTTCTCCTCCACTACCCCCTGCACATGAGATGAGGTAGTATAGAATAACCGCAACGTCCTGGACACAGACCTCCTGGCTATAGCAAAAATTAACCCCGTCCAGGATGGCACCAGGGCATTACACTTGACTTGGGGAAGTTCCAGAGATGTACAGGTTGGGTGGAGAAGTAATTGAGAGTAGTAGAGTCCTGTGAAGAAAACTTTGCAAGAGATAGTTGATGAAAAACTCAGTATGAGCTGGCAGAGTGTACTTACAGCCTAGAAACCCATCCTGGGCTGCATCAAAAGGAGTATGGTCAGCAGATGGTCAGAAGGAGATGATTCTGCCCTCTGCTCTTGTGAGATCCTAACTGGAGTGCTGTGTACAGTGCTGCTGTCCCCAATGTAAGGACATGGAAATGTTGGAGCAAGTCCAGATGAGGATCATGAGATTGTTGAGAGAACTGGAGCATGTGTCCTACAAAGACAGGCTGAGAAAGCTGTAACTGTTCAGCCTAGAGAAGGGAAGGCTACATTGAGACCTCAGAGCAGCCTCCCAGTATCTGAAGCGGGGCTACAGGAAGCTGGGGAAGGATTTTTCTTCAGGATCTGTACTGATAGTAAATAGAATAATGAATATAAACTGAAAAAGAAAATCTAGGCTAGGTATTTGTGGGAGACTAAAATATTTACAGTTAATGACTCAAAATTATCATCTATTTGCAAAATGGCAGCGTGTTTTGCTAAGGCCAGCTTTGCATTTCCCAGCAAAAGGGGAGGAGAAGATGGATGTGCAGATTGGGTGTGGGTCTGATCTGCATAAGAACAGCCCCAGTGCAGAGGGAGTGAGCACCCACCACCAAAGAATAGCAAGCCAACATTTATTTAGCAACTATCTCTTTGTTAAACCAGAAATATATAATTAAATGTGAAAAGGCTGGTAAGAAACAGATCCTATGGGGACGGGATAGTGCTTTTCCTCCCTTACACAATTGTCTCAGGTGAAGACCTGTCTCTTGAGGGAGACAGTCACCAGTAGACCTGAAGGTTTTCATCTCCTCTGACACAGCATAAGTGGCTTAACCATGCTCATGAGAGAAACAGAGGTCATGTCTTAGAAGGTCATGTCATAAACCATCTAGGACCACTCCAACAGACTTCTGGTGCCTTCCACCACAGGACTGTGCATGACTCAATGTTGGATCAGACAGTGTAAAACTCCCCTCTCAGGGGAGGTGCCTGAGTGTTCTCACCTGAACTTGAACCTATATTAACCCATTGAAATCCATCACAGAGTCTACCCCCAGCCCCACGGGTCAAGTCTGCTACTATCACTTTAATCAGCAGACACCTAAATTGCAACAATCGAGTCATGTTGCTGGATCCGTGGGTGACGGTATCTCCCCTCTCCATTACAGTGGAGGCATACAGAGAGCAGTTGTGCACTGGAACAGGCTCCCCAGGGAAGTGGTAGCAGGTCCAGCCTGACAGAGTCCCAGAAATGTTTGTACAGTACTCTCAGGCACATGGTCTGACTCTTGGGGATGGTTCTGTGTTTATATGTTGAGTTTATAGAAGGAGCTTAAAGCAAGATTTTTTGCTGCTGGTGGAGTAGCTATGACAAGGTGAATACCCACGATCTGGCCATATATCCTAATTTCTCTGTGTTGAGCAAGATCTGCCAAGTACTGAAATGCTTTAAGACCCCTCATAGTTGCCTTTTTTATGAGTGAAACTTCATCTTTTTGCCTCTCCTCTGGAAAGGAAAATGGCCTGATAATGATCAGTAAATACAGAATGGAAGGGAAGTTCCGGGAAGGGAAGGGAAGTTCCAGGAAGGGAAGGGAATAAATATACATAAATAAATAAAAATATACTGTGTGGGGCTTTTATTCCTTTTGAAAAAAGAAAGTGGTCCCTTTAGGGGGTAGAACTCAGTCCACAAAATATGATTTTGATGCTGTTTAACTCTTTGGTGTTATGAAAGTCACATCATGTACTTATGTAACTTCAGTGCACCAGAGAAAGAGTTTAAAAAGGTAATGTTATTGGAGTGTGCGAATTACTTCAGAACAAATTACTTTGTTTGGTACAGTAACAAATGAGAAACTTCAAAGACTACCTTTTTTTAATGTACATAATTTTCATTTAATTGTACGCATTTTAGAATAAGTGGTCTTCTTTGAGCACAGCTGGCACTTGGAATGTGTATGTCTTCCCAACCACAATAATTTAAAAATCTACTGCTAGTATCAATCTCACTTGATAGATAGTACTTGAAAGTGATGATGATTAAAACTGGTAGATGAATGGTCAAAGCAGAGTATGAAGCAGTCTACAGGGCAAGTAGATCATAAAGGAGGAATTAGGTTTATGGAAGTCACACCTTACAAACCAGATGAACTCACCAAAAGAACCAAGTTGGTAAAATGCCATCTCTAGGTGTCAGAGAAGTGCTTGCAACTTTTCATTTGTTATGTCAAATTAATGGGAGACAGGGACATGCACCAAAAAGAGAAAAGAACTTTCAGGCTTACTAAAATTGTGTTCTCTGTTATACAACAGGTGTATTCAGAGAGGAGGAGAAAAGCAAAGCAATTCTTGAAATATTTTCTGCTTTCAGTTTCACAAACAATTGACAGATTTTACCAAATTTGGCACAATAATTAAATGTTTAGTCCCTGAAATGAAAGTACATTCTGATAACATGATTCCTTAATTAAGGCATTATGAAATCAACCCTCTAATATTACACAATATAATTACTGGAGCATTAACTTAGATGCCTTATTTGAGGCTGTAGAGCAGTTTCAATGGATCCATGTTCCATAAAATGGACTAACAGCTGCAAAAAATCCACCACTTGGGCAAAAATGTTTTGTGCTGAGTCACTACATAAGGAGCCTAATTGTTTGTTTTTTTTTTTAAGTTGGAGAAAAGTCACATCCATTCCAGTTAGATACTGTGGTGCCCATGAAGATAGTCTGTGGAATATAACAAAAAAGAGGACTTCTAAAATTCATAATAATAGGATTATTAAGCTGCCTAATTACATTAGCTTTTCATTATCTAAGCATACTTGATGCTATATGGAGACTCCTGATGAATGTGATGAATCATCACATAAGCCTGTATCTAGGGCTCTTTCTTACCTACTCTTCTTTAGAGCTGAGGTACATATGAACGAACAAATTATATAAGTAGTCCTATATACTCTAGTTGTGACTTACATATCACAAATGACAAATAAAATTTGTCAAACAAATTGGAAAACTGAGTTGTTTCTAAATGGAAACAACTTGGAATCTTGTCCAAATAGATTTTCAATGTGGTCAAGAAATTAAATAATTGCACGGGAATTCAAGAACGATAAAAGTTTTTCTCTGGCTCACAGGCTTCCTTGGCAATCATGCATGTGCCACTTGGGTCAGCATTTTTAAGCACATAAAGACTCCTGCATCTTCTATGAGGAAGAAATTTACAGCCTAATTCAAGCTTCTGGTTTATAATTTTAAACCATGAGTCTTTTTTTTTTTTTCCTTATCATCCCTCATCTAGTTTCTGTAGGTTTCTTAGTTGTTTGACATCTCTCTCATTCTCTTCTGTTTTGTTTTCTTCACTACTTTTTTTACATTTACCTCTCCAAAAAGAAAGTCAAAGGATATTTTGATTAGTGGAAATCCTGAGTTTAGAGGTTTTCGTTAACTTTGCAGTGTTGGATTGTGTAAACAGGTCTTACTTTCATTTGTTGTGTCTTTAGCACAGCTTTCTCCTCCTCAGCAGTGCTCCTCAGACAGAGGTGCTGGCAATCCCACGGTGCCATGCTGCTTCAGTGAGGGACCAGGACATGCCCAGAAGCTCACCATTCACCACATCTAAATGATCTTAATCTACAGAAGGTGAAAGGATCATTATTGTATCAATTTTTAGTGAGTGAAATGCATAAAATAGGGTCTCCAGAATTATTTATTTGTACCAGTAAGGGCTATAATTTTATAAAATTAATTCAATTTTAAAAAATTTTGACTCAATCAGGAAGTAAAGTTTTAAATAAGAAAGTCAGCTGCCTGCTCTTTGACAAGGAAGACTTCCATACAGTTTGTAATATCATTCTAGATCCTAAAATCAGTTTGGATTAGAATAGGTCTCCTTAATTAAAAAAGGGGATCAATGGAATACTTCTCCTGGATGTAGCAGGTATGAAGTGTTGAAAAGAATGATCAAGCCACATCTTAAGGGACGCATGTTTTGGAGATTTTATTTACTAAACTCTTGCAAATATTTATATTTATACAGCCAGATAATAACTTGGGCTTTGGAAATATTCATAACTTCACCAACTAAGATGAATTTTTATGAAGATGGCAGGTGTTAACCCTTGGGAGTAAAGGGCTCAATCCATAAAATTCTGACTTTTTCTCACACTGAGGTTTCTCTGTACCCAAAAGAAAGAAAAGATTGTCCCCTTCATAAAATTTATTCTAGGACAACTGGAAAATACAAAACCCTGAAACTTTTGGCTAATAAGAGAGAAGATAATAAATTTGGAGCTGTATTCACTCTTTTTTGTCACTTGTGAATTTGTGAAACTTGTGAATTACCTAAAAATTGTCATGTCTTTTCCTACAATTGTGAATACTGAGCCATTTAAGAATGATACTTCAAGATAATTTGAAAGGCAGTGGCAAACAAAAAGTAGTAATTAAAAGTGTTGTGGTCTTCAGATCCTTCCTGATTCACTAGATTGTGAGATTATGACATCTTTTAGATTTCTTCATCTCTTTTGGAATCAAGAATGATATTGTAAAATTTTTCACATGTGATCTTAATTAAACCAATGTTATACAGCTTTAAAGATGCACTCACAATGAATGATGAACTTTTAAAGATTAAGGTGCTTACCCATTTTTGGTATTTTCTTTTTTTCTCATAATTTTTTCTCCTTCTCATTGACATCCCAGCCTAAAGCAAGTATTATTTAGCTAAATCTGTGGCAAAATGTGGGCAATAATCTAATCTTTTTGAGAGGATAACAATAGCCTACTCACCAAAAAATAATTCCCCCTAAAGACTACCAACACCAAGGTTAAAATCAGTTCTGGTGTCCCATGCCAACAAGGGTACTTTATTTTTTTAGAAGGCAAGGGATATTTGGGGTTTTTTATTGACACCTCTAACTTTATTTAAACGACCAAAATTTTAAATTTCTCTTTTATATTTCACTTCAAGGCATTTTCCCAACACTTTTTTTACAGATTAGCAAATGGGAAGATACAAGAAGCTTTCTACACTACTCTTCTGAAGTCACGTATAAATAATCTGACCCATCTCTAATGTGTAGTTGGCAGCATCACTCTGCATAACTTCTCTATTTTTCCATAATGCCAGTGTCATAGGCACCATCTGAAAAAATATGAAACATATTAGACTAGACCATATTTTCTCTTTTTTCTTTCCTTCTTTGGTTCAACAGCTAAATGGAAATGATCTGCTTAGATTTATTGTTTCCTAGTGATTTTCACTTCCCACCCCCTAATATAACAGAGAAATCCTTAAAATGAAACATAAAACTAAGAAGTTTTTAATTCAACTATAAAATTTCCAGTATGTGGGAGGGAAATCAAGCTGGTGTAGAACTACATTTTAGTTGTTATGCCATCCTAAGCAAGAACCTTCATTTGCTATTCCACTAGCTCGCTCGTTTGCCAGCACAGTGGATCAGGGAACAAATATGGCTGGGAAATAACTATTTAAAGAATTATTCCACATCATTCTGTTTTCCTGAGAACCAAGGGGATTCAGCGTTTCCAACTTTCAGAAAAATGTCCTATCCTATGGAATTCTACTGTCTGTGCTGATTTTAATCCCAGTAGGGCAATTAAATTCCAAATAAGCCACTCCCTTCCCCAGTCCATTTTGGTAAGTAAGGGACAATAAACGAAAAATTACGAGTTGAAATAAAAATTTGCTAGAACCACAGTAACAGCAGCAGTATTAATAACAAGAGTGCAAAAAAGAGAAGGTGATTTACTCAAGAAAGCATATTCACCACTGGGAACATGGGCGGGGTTGGGGGGGGGGGGAAGAAAAAAAGAAAATAAAAATAAAGAAAATTAAAAATAATAATAATAATAAAAAGGCCTCCGAAGATGGTGCTCACGACACCAGGTATTTGAAAGGCAATGTGGTGAGGAGCTCTCCCGCGTGGAAAGCAGGGACAAAAACCCTGGACGGTAGTTCATCCAAATAGGGATCGTGCAGCCACTGGCTGAGCTCAGCTCTCTGCAGCTGCTTGCGCTGCCACCCCCAAATCTCGGCAACACGATGTCCGTGTGTCCGTGTGTCCTGTGTCCGTGTATCCGTGTGTCTGTCCGTCTCTGCCGACCCCGCGCCCCGGCCCCGCGGCCAGGACGTGCCTCAGAGCTGTCCCTTTCAGCACCATCCCTCTGTGGTCCTGCTCCGGGGGAAAAACGAGACCGCGGGAGATGATGGACAGCAGAAGGAATCAAGTGCACCGCGGTCTTAAAGCGATAGCCCACTCTGCTCCAGCCTGGTCAGAAGAACTTCTGGTTTGTGGCGTCCAGTTTGTCCTGCTGACAGCAGTGAAGGCGTAGGTGGCGTGGAAGGAACACCGTAGTCACCCCGCACAACGCTAAAAGCCTCCACCCCCACCTCTGCGACCAGGCCACCGCCACTTTCATTTCCTCTGGTAGAAAAATACTGCATTTCTGCGCCACAGAGTGGATCTGGAGCAACTAAGAGAGTGTAAAAATATGTGAGCACCCATCACATGTTAAAATCTGCATCAGCCAAGTCTTCTGAGGCACCTGGAAAAGTGTGAGAGAGAGAAACTGTACGTTTTCTTACAAGGAAAAAAATAAAGAAGAAATTTCATATTATTAGTTCTCCTCGTGTGGGTTAAAGAGCAGCGAATGCTTTTATATACACCCAACCCAAAACCTTGATTACAATGGATTAAGGTTCTGTGAAGTACAATGGTCTGTGAATGAATAATCTTCACTGCTTTTGCATCCTCCCTCTAAAAGTGAGAGAAATCTGTTTCTGCCACCTTGATTTAGGTGTG
The DNA here is from genome assembly GCF_009819655.1 of Sylvia atricapilla. Lineage (NCBI taxonomy): Eukaryota > Metazoa > Chordata > Aves > Passeriformes > Sylviidae > Sylvia > Sylvia atricapilla. The sequence continues at coordinate 31,047,949 of NC_089174.1, forward strand.
ATAAAGCTTTTGAGATTTTATCCTTTGTAGTATAAAGACTCTTCAACCTTCCATTGCATTTACCAGCATAGCAAAGACCGAAACTGAAATTTTACTGAAAATACCACATAAATATGATAAATGCTAATAGTCTGCATGGCATTTTAACAAAAACATGCTCCAAATAATTTTTATAGATCTTTTAATTCAGGCAGTTCACATGCTAAAAATATGCTTTCAGGAAGATACATAAAAACTGCCAATTAAAAAAAGCTCTGAATTTGTTTGAAATGCAGCCTTGAGATCCATTGTCAGTCCGTTTTGGATTTTTTTTTTTTTTTTAAGAATGACAAGTCAGGTGATAAAGGAAGAAGACTTTATTTCAAATAAAAATGGATTAATGAATACTTACTACACACACCATAAGTCACAAAAACTGTTGTGTTACAGTCAAATTTTGCCATCATGTCCACATGAATGTCAAGCCATTTAATCACTTTGACTTCTAGTGCTTTTACAAAAAGCAATTTTTTGTTCCATAACAAGACTCATTTCTCATTTCTGTTTCAAGGGGTGAACTGTGAGAGAGTACTTCGTTGGAGAGTACAAAACTGTAAAAGGATCTGCAGGTACAGCTTTCAGCTCCTGGCTCCCAGACCCACTGCATGTTCATTAATGCCACCAGGAGCATCGCAGCCTTTCCTTGCAGCACAGCTTCAGGGGGAGCTTGGTCTGCTGGCAGGACAGGAAGACAGTAGAGATGCTTATTGTATAAAAATTTGAGACAGGCCAGTGACAAGTAACAGCTAATCATGTTTGCACTAAGACCATGAAGTAGGTGAAACTAGAGGTGGAACAAAACTAACCATACGTCCAATACAAGTAGAAAGATGAAGCAAACATTTAAGCCAAGATGCTTACAATTTACCCACTATTAGCTGCCACATTTTATAATATAAATTTAATAGTGTCAACTAGTTTGGTAAACCAGCAAAAGATTTTATCTCACTGAATCAAGAATGAAAGCTTTTATTTTTATTTTTTTTCTCTTTGAAGAATATCATATACATTCAATTTTAATACAGAGTTCACATACAAGAAAATACCTCATAGCTTTTTGGAAACCTTAATATTTTCATTAAAAGGTTGGTTTGAAAAATATCTTTACTGTTGTACTGCTAAACCCAGGAAAATGAAGATGATCTTCACTTAACAGTATTTTCCACTGGGGACTCCACTGGCATTCAGTTGTCTCATTTAATTATCACTTTCCTGATTCAACCATTATTCATGAGCTTCCTTGTGTTCTTAAAAAGCTCTGAGCTGTGCTTGCCAATGTTATGGCACATTATGAAGCACAGTTATGCAGCAAGAGGGAGGGGGTGATAATGCATTGGTCTATACTGCTGGCATATTTTCTGTTTGATCTCCTCAGCTGCCAGTGGAATGCAGAGCTCTTTATTCAGAATCTACTGCTGTTTCTTAAGCATTGTGCTGGTAGTACAATCCTTTGCATTGCTTCAGTAAAATAGAGCAATACTAGAAGCTGTATGAATTGTTTGCATGGAAGTTTACATTAGTTTCCATTTGACTGCATTTCTCTTTTGTAATAGTGGTGAAAGAAAAGCATGGAGAGAAAAGTTCCTAACAGATGCAGGGAAAATACTCCTGGGTAGGTTGGAGATGAATTTTAATTGCCAGCAGTCCTATCCATATTGAAGCTGGAGTATATGTCATTTCAGATCTTCATGCCCTCTCTGCCTAATTTAAATGTTTAGATTTATAGCTGAATTATATGCTGCTAATTTACTAGTTTAGGATTGTCACTGAAAATACATAGTCCAAGGTAGTTATGCTAAAGATAAAGACTGAAAGTCTAAACTAAAAACAGCTGCATTCCCAAATATGCCCCAAATCATGCTACAGTTTATTTAAAGGTGGGCAGAACTACTGAAATTAGATAATTTCTGTTCTTAACCACTGAATTTAGTTCCTAATAGGAATAATCTTGAGGAAATCCATCATTAATGCAGTTAACAGGCAGTTCGCTAGAATGTTATCTATCCTTGCGTTCACCCTAGGATATTATGTCAAACCCCATAACTTTTTAATAAAGATGAATTTTTAATTTTTTTATTATGCCTAAATAATGAATTGTCACATATCTAAATTTCAGAATACAGTTAATGTAGAATATTTATTTACTGAGAGTACAGAAACACTGCCATCATTTCTTATTTCCAGATGGGGAAAGCAAAAACAAACAAACAAACAAAAGTCAGCATGTTTCTTAGCATCTTTGCATCAAGCATGTTTGAGAGTAAAAGCTGATTCTCCCAAACTCATGCTAGGGGGAAAGAAAATACCTACTAACACTTTTTACTCAGCCTGGCTGAAACATTTATTATTTCTCTCTGAAGTATGCAGAGCTTTAAATAAAACTATGAAGCAGTTTGAAACAAGATGCAGTTCCAATAAATTCAGCACAGTTATTCTACTTCAGCATCAAATAAGTTTCAATTTGGTAGCAAATTATACTCTAACTAAATATTTGCAAAAGCTCTGAAGTCTCCTCTTCGTCAAACCTTTCCATAATTTCAGTGGGGACAGTAATATTATGTGAGTGGGAAGTTGCTTGAATAAACATTGATTTTACATCCAAAGACACGAACACCAGTATGAGCCACGAATGAATAAAACAGGCCAGCATCTATTTGGAATTGTATCAGTGTAACCAAGGACAGAACCAGGCTTTGCAGGCTTGGCTGGGACTATACTTGCCAGGAGTAATCTGTGACTTGGAAGAGCTGCTGTGACCAGGATGTGCCAACAGAGCCAGAGCTGGAGCTGCTGCACCACTTTTGCTCCAAAGACTCACGGACAAAGCCACTTCCACAAAACCTGTATTTTGCTGAGTGAGGACTTCAGGAAAAATTCCCATGTTACAGACCATTTCCAGATCTATAACCTATTTTATAGAGCAAGATACTCAGCAAGTCACAGTAAGAAAGAAAGAGAGCAAGGAAAAGGGTAAGTTTTAAAGATAAAGCCCCTGTAAGTTCGCAGGTATGAGTTTAGTTTGGAGATATTAGCTTAGATTTCTCACAAGATAAGCAAAAAACTGTTGCTACTGCTGCTTTAGAAAAGGATGAAGTAAATTATTCACTGCTGGCAGATTTCAAATTAATCTTGCTTTGTCTAAAAATTATACCTAAATTCAAACAAGTCCCTGAGGAAACCCTATGGATTTCATTATAAGTATGTGCAACGATCCTTTCTTTCTTATACTTCATAAATATGTTTTTCTGCAGATTTTTTCATCACATCTACTGAATGCTGATTCCGTTCTCTTGCTCCTAATTTTTAAGAGAAAAATTTTGATGTATTTTGCTTTCTTTTTGGTGTTAAGTAGTCAAATGTGGCTGTCTCCATGATTTTTTTGTATTAGTGTTTTATTTTTGGTAAATAGTTTTTGTTAATGTTTAATGTGGCTTTAGGATATATATTATATTCCAAAGTTGATCTTTAGGATCAGATTTTCTATAAAAAATTATTTTAACATGAAGAACATAAAATCCAAAATTCCTTGGCATACCACTTTTTATTTTCAGTATTCCTTCATTCTTTTTTTTTTTTTTTTTTTTTTTTTTTTTTTTTTTTTTTTTTTAATGCAGGATATGCAATTCAATATAACCAGTACATGGCATTACTTAAATTCAGGTTTGATATGTAAAATAAATCTTACCAAGTGCACCAAACCCCTGCATCTTCTGTTCTCTAATATTCACTTATCACACTTACAAGACAGTATAAGGTATGGATGATGCAGAAGAACTATAGAAAAATTACACAAGCAACAGTTTCATAAGCTGCAAGTACCACGAAAAAGAGAGGTCCTGTTTCCAAAGTGCATGCAATATTCTTTCCTCTAGGCATTGTACTTTTGTTAACTTACCAGTTTATGTGTTTTACAGCTTTTCTTCCTAAGACACTACATTCTAGTTATTAATTCTCAGTTTCAGCTACTAGTATTTGGGTTTTTTGGGACCTTAATTTAAAGTGCCATCAGAAGAAGATCTGGGATGAAAACTGCATAAATCCTGAAATCTCACTAAGGTAACAGAAATTACACTTTTCTCCAATATTGGTAATTCAGTTTTTCTCTGCCAAGTATCAATACAGGTTTACTACACAGGTTTACTACTCACTTAACTGAGTGTTTAGCTTTGCCAATGCCTACGTGGCTTGACCATATCACACAGAGTTTTCATTTCATTCTGTTACTTCCTTTCATCCTTTCCTTTCCTGTCATTCTTTCATTTCCTTTCATTCTGCCAAAGAACCACTGCTATATGCAGATATTTCTCAGTGACATCACAATCTGACTGTGCAAACAGAGCATACTAACTCAAAATCATATTTCTATAGCATGTATAAAGAAAATCACACTTCCAGAAATACACAATTTCACATTTTTCCTATTTATGCATTTATTTATTTTACTATTTATTTATTTATTTACTATTTATTTATTCACAATTTACTATGTATTTAGAAAACTGTATTTTTCAGATCGTATAGAATGAGATAGCTGGTGGAAACATTTAACCAAAACAATATACTTTACAGTGTAAAGAACTGGGAAAGTGGAAGGGGAAGGAGAAGTAGTGTTAATATAATATAGCTACAGGCATAGAAAAATGGAAAATTCAGAAAATTCCATTTTCAGAGGAAACAAAAATTTCTATGGTCCTTATTGATAGAGAAATTAATTTGAAGTTCAAGAACAGTCCGTAGTCTTCATCTTCCATTTATTTATTCTTATCAAATAAAGTCATCCTGTATAAAAAGAACACATGCATCATTCCACAGGTTTAAGCAGTCTCCTTGGTATCTAAGACCAGCTAAAAATATAAGGAAAAAGTCATTGGATCAAATTAAAAATTCTACATGAAACCAGTAGAAGGTCATCTATCTGTGGTACCTGTGCCACTAAGGAAATTCAACAGCTGGCTAGGTTGGAGTTCCCTACTTGTCAGTAGTTTCCCATCCAGCTCTATTTCAGGTTGTAGTTCAGTCACAGGAAGCCATTCTTCTGGCAGAACTGGAAGGAATTTCCTAGATATAAGGACATTATTGACTACTAATTTAACTGGTGCTTTTTGCCTCAGTTTAGCATCAGGAAGAACCCAGCAACAGCCATACACTGCACATAAAGCAGTGTTCACTTTCAGAACACTGTGGTAGGACTGTCCATAAGAAATAATTTTCTCCACTATTTCCAGTTAGGACTGGGCTTTGACTCGTTTTGACCAGCTCATTCCTTCCTAGTCAGAATGGAGGTCATGATAGGACAGCTACAGCTGAACATCACATTACCTGCTGCCAGCACTTAGGTAGTCCTCTGGTGGTTTACGTAAATTATGTAGGAAGCTGAAGGGAAATAAAACTGATCATTGTGCAGGGTAAGTTTAAAAGTGAGGCATCAACTAACAGAGATGCAGTTGCACAGGCATGACAAAGGCAGGAATGATTAGCTCTAAAACACTGCAGAAAAAACTAACAGATTGAGAAGAGATTTAGTGGAGCAAGAGGGTAATTTCCAAGGACAAAACAGTATTTATCAATGTTGACTTCCGATCCTGCTCTGAAACAAAATAGTAGAAGACTGAAACTGAAATCTGGCTCTTGGCTTTCTCTGCGCCAGTATATCTGGAAATGAAGGGTTTGATTCGGCAAAGAAATTGTTCCAAATGCGACATACAATCTGTCTGGCCAGGGGGATGTGCACAGAGGAGTGATTTGATTTGTTTCTTTGTATGGTTTTTGATTCTCTATACTTGGAAAAGTGGCTGCTTCTTTAAGGAAGATGTCTGTTTCAACAGCATAGTTCATAACACCAAGGAAGCAATGAAAATGGTTCCTTCAAATATTAATTTTGAATTTTGGTGTGTATTTTTGTTTGGTTGGTTTTGGTTCTGGTGTGGATTTTTTTATTTGTTTGTTTGCTTGGTTGTTTTGAATGAAAGAAAAAGAAACATAAACCTACTACGACTTCAAGAACTCACAAAGAACAACCTGACATGATTGTCATTTTAATAATGTTTCCACAGTTGTAATTTGAATATTGTTTTTATCATTCTTTTGACACGTTCCGTAATTTTGAAGAGATTTAGAAGTGCTTGATATTATTTTCCTGTATTTCTTCTTAGTGGACTCTCTTGTTTTTAGTATCTTCTCAATCTAAAAGAAACATTGAAAATGACTGACTAAAAATGTCTGTAATGCATAGCAATTACATAACTGACAATACACTACTAAAGTTTTATAATGTAACACGTTTTCTCCTAAAGATAAAGCTTTTAAAACTTACTTTGACATATACAAAGTCATACATGCATAGTACTTGTGCATTCTATTGAGCCTTTAGAAGTACTGGAATTATAATACTCTATCATCATAAATGGCAAGCAGTGCACTTTTTATTTGCAAATAAAAATTTCAACAGCTTATAGACATCTTCAAAAGCTGAAAGAAAAAGCTTTAAGATCTTTTCCCAAATGTAGCACTTACCAGCCTTCAAAAAATCACTACTTCTGAGGATTCCAAGCATTTTCAGTCTGGTCAGACTACTGTCGCTGCACGGAGTAGAAAGAACTTGTGTAACATGTACAAGTTCTTCTAAACCCCAAAAGATTTACAAGAAGAATTATGTAGCCTCCACCCCCTCAGTATTCCTTCTCTCTGATCTTATCACAGTGATGTGTGCAGTGCCTGTGTAGAGTGAAAAAAACATGTTATACAAAACATGATGTAATACAGTACCAAGTAAGGCACCAAGGTATCATACAGTGCTTTTAAGGCTATTTCTTAATTTCATTTGGTTTTAATTTCAGTTCCTTTGTTTGTTAGTACTTATCTTCCTCTTTATTGTTGTTGTCCTGTGAATCTAACCTGGTGTTCTTACAAATAAGTGATTTTAATAAAAATGCTGAAATACTATGCATAATAGACAACAGTATGGGTGTCTTTTCCACATAAGGTAAATCGCTTATTTACGTAGCTACAGTAGCTACATTTATGAATTGGTAGACATTTGGAAAGATAATAAGATAATAAACATTACATTAATTTCAATTTGTTGTGGTTAACAAGGCAATTATTTTTGTACTTTTCTGTTTCCCTGTGTAATTCTAATCTTTGCTTATAATCCCTAATTTGTGAATACAGGGGGTTTAACCTATCCTTTATTTCTTATTTTTACTGAATTGAAAATTTTTTTCCTGCTGTTGTTACATGAACATTTTCTAAATGTTTCTACATCCCGTCTGTTAATTGAACTTACTATCATGATTTCATACTCCTTAATCACCTATTACCTCTTTGTACAGTCATTCCTTGCCCACCTGCTAAGAAAGTTAATGCATTCTGACACATCAGCTATCTCCGTGCAATGCAGTGGCAACCTAGCATGAGCTTGGGGGACCCAGGATCTTGTTGTCACTGGCATTAAAAGCAAAGAGAGAGACATTTGCTGTTTCTTCACTATGTCCTATTAGCAGCAGCAGTCTTGAAGTTGTTCATTTCATCTGAGAATCTTGCGCTAACTGTAGGTGTTTGGAGATTTACTCTTCGTTTGTACACATGTCCCACTATAAGCAGCGTTCCTTCAGAAATGCCTAATTTCTTTCATGTCATGTGAATGTTTTCTTTCTTGACAAAGAGAGCATGCATCTCAAGACCAGTCACGTTTTACACAGGAAAGTTCTAAGTGGGGAGAAGTGTTACAATGAATAGGCAAAAGTTATTAGAATAAACTATGCATTTACAGTTTATTAGTGTATAGTATTTCTTATTACACGTTTAATGTGTATTATATATATATTCTTGTGCAATGTAGTTCTAGCCCAGTTAAGTGGGTTTTTGCCAGCTGTCTCTGCTCTATTTGCTACATTTTGCATGGCAGGTATTATGCAAAATAATGCATAGCAGCCACCTCACAATAGCATGAGGTGCAGAACAGGCTGCTAAACATGCCCATGCAGCAGAATAAACTTCTTGCACAGAATATGCTTTCTACTATCACAGCTTGACTGCTGCCAGTACCTAAAATACTTCATTTAAAACCGGCTTGCGTCTTTATGCTACACTGTGTCCTAGTGAGCTTTTACATTTTCCTGTTCCTGGGATTTAAATCAAAGATACCAGTGGAGAACATTTGCAGTCTGTCAGGTGCAAGTGGCCATCCTGGAGAACTGAGATTTAAAGGAATAATAGCTCCTTGTTCTTGCTTATTTGTGTCCAACCTTTGCATTTATCAACCCATGAGCCAGCATCTTTAATATTTGAAACATCTTTAGTAGTTGAATTATTTAAGTATTTTCTACTTTTATGCTGTAGTGACACACAGTAACAATGGCATGGAGTGATGTATGTGCCAAGAACTCAATTTATACCAGCATTTATTAGTTTCAAATATACTTAATGAGAATTCATTTGTGTGCTTCTGTTCTCAAGTATGACTGATCCAGAGTTTTTGTGTCACTCTATCTAGAAATTTTCTCTTGGTCTCAGTCATAGTCATATCTTATCACAATAGGCATCAGAAAAATAATTTTGGAAATAAGACACAAAATGTTTATTAGCAAATTTATATCTCCCATACAGACATCTATATATTCAATATATATTACCATAAATGTATGAAACAAAAGGAACATTGAAAACAATGCCATTTTCTGTATTAGGTTAGACAACACAAGAAGACTTTCTTAATATCAGAATTGTAGCTAAATAAGCATTCTGACACAGATTCTAATTTAAAAAAAAAAAAAAGCACATAACCACGTGTTTAATCCTAAGCATTTGCATTACTACTTTCTCAGATCAAGACTTGCTAAATCTGCCTGCCTTATATAAGGGATAGAGCTGGGGCCATATTTTTCCCTCCTGGGATTGGCCTATGAACTGGATGGAAAAATTAACTGCATAAATTAAAGTGGTGCTAATAGCTTTATAAGAGAAAGAGCTCTTTTAAATGAAAGGGGAGTACTGACAGTAATTTCTGCTTTTGGAGATAGTTTTTGTTATCTGAGGTAACTAATTTGTTTGCTTTGCAATGGCCTGTAAATGTATCATGCCAAAAATAGGGGTAAGCAATCTGTAAGCTCTTTTATTCTCTTCAAAAATGTACTTCAACAATAAAAAAAATCTGCTTTGTAGTATATGTATTTTCAAAAACCTAATTCTATTCTCATCTGTTTCAAAAACTAGGCCAACAAGAGGCACTTTGAATATTCCTGGCCTGATTGTTTGTGTTTAAGCATCTTTTTTCAACTATCTGAAAATAAATGTATTTTGGGATATCAATTTTAAAGCTAGCTAAGCTGAAAGCAATTTAATTTTTTCGCTATAAAAATAGGAGGTAACTGATGTATAGAATTCTCAGATTATTTGGAGTATCTATAGTGCAAACAAGGTAGCAGTTATTCCCTATGGTTTTTGTATAGATTTGGTGTAGTTATTCTTTACAAACACAGCAAGGGAAAAAACCAAAACAAAACAACTGTATATAACTCTGGAATACTGCCATGGAGTAGGTGTGCATTCTGTGATAGATAAGATTTTTTCTTTATCAAGTCATTCCGAGGAAGGAAGGAAGGAAAGAAGGAATGAAGGAAGGAGGGAAGGAGGGAAGGAATGAGGGAAGGAATGAGAGAAGGAGGGAAGGAGGGAAGGAGGGAAGGGAGGAAGGAAGGAAGGGAGGAAGGAAGGAAGGAAGGAAGGAAGGAAGGAAGGAAGGAAGGAAGGAAGGAAGGAAGGAAGGAAGGAAGGAAGGAAGGAAGGAAGGAAGGAAGGAAGGAAGGAAGGAAGGAAGGAAGGAAGGAAGGAAGGAAGGAAGGAAGGAAGGAAGGAAGGAAGGAAGGAAGGAAGGAAGGAAGGAAGGAAGGAAGGAAGGAAGGAAGGAAGGAAGGAAGGAAGGAAGGAAGGAAGGAAAAACTGAAAGGCACTTTTAAAGAGAAGCCCTTAAGCTCCTTGACTCCTTGTTGCTATGAGCTACAGCTAAAGCTCTGGTGTGTAGCAGTGGACTTGATGTGCAGGGGAGATAAGTCCAAAACAGAATACCAGATATGAATGCCCCAGAAGCTGAGGAAAACTAAATATTTTTTTGTTGAGTGAAAATTTGAAATAAATACATATTATTCAGTTCAAAAAAAGGGAATATAGCTATTTTAAATTTTTTTAGTTCAAATTAGCCTTTTACCCCCAGCCTATCCTTGTTCTGCAGGTACTACTAACTTATTGTGACATAATAATAAATAACTGAATGATAAGAGAAGGTTATGGCTTACTCAGTCAATATGCTTCACAGTTCCTATAAAGTCCAAAATGTTGGACTCTCTGATTTTTTCTGTTTCATCTCCCTCTTACCCATAATAGCCAAGATTCCAGTTTCAGTGATACTCTGTTTTGAAATGAATACAGAATATTTCTGTTTGCTGATTTAGAATACAATTACTAATATGCATATGCTTTTATATGCTACTTATAGCAAAGAATCAATTTTTAAAACCTGTGTAAATGGTTGTGATATACTAAATACTATGATTTTCTAAACAGATACCAGCTCAGAAATAATAGTGATCTATTTTGCATACAGTGAAAAAGAATTTAGAATTAAGGCTTTGAACTTCTTTGATTTTAAAATGTAAAGCTGTAGTGCATAGTTAAAAATAGGAATACTGAGATTCCACCAGAAAATTAATTAATTTCCTGATGAATAAAATAACTGTATTCTGGGTTTGTATTTTTTCCAGTGAAACAGTACTAAAAAATTGGAAAAATCAAATTTGGCCTATTTCCATGAGGCCAAAGGAATGGTTAGCTGGAGTGTCAGAATCCATTTAATAATCATGCAATACATCCTCACATTTAAACTTTAAACTACTATATGAGAATAATATACATTTGAAGATAATCAGAGTCTCATTCCCAGGCTAGTGTCTAGTGCCTCAGAGGCTGTCAGGAGGATCTGAAGCACTGATCTGAAGGCAGGTCTTCTGCCTCACACTTCTTCCCTACAGCACTTTATTTTGCCCACACATTCCTTGCAGCTCTTATCTTTGTCTTTCATTGAAGCCCATTCCCAGTCTTCGACTGCCTCAAAACAGCTTAGGAACTCTTGGACCTTCCAAGGATGAAGAATGTGGACACAAATCCTCTTGGCAGGCTTTTTGCTGCTGGAAGACAGTCTTTCACTGCTGCTTCCTCTCTCACCAATATTCGAATATGCTGCAGTTTCTCCAGAGCAAACTCCAGGTTACTTTGGGCATAGGTACTACTCTCAAATTTAGCTCCTTCCTTGGCTAGGTTTCAGAATCCAAAGTATAATTTCAAAGCTTTGGTGTTCAAGGTTTAATGCAGCAATTGTATCCTTACTAGGCAGTTTTTTCAGGTACTGAACATTTTGTTGGAGGGTAAGGTGGTGATGGTGTCTAGTATCTCAGCTGGTATACATTCCTGTTCCAAAATATGTTTAATTGGGACGTTTTATAACATGACTGACACTTCACGTAAAGCAGAAGAAGTCACAATACAATTTCTGCCATTAAAGCAGGGAAGAACATACAGAATGAAATAGGTGTCATGAAGTATTTACAGGAGTTGAGATTCCTTATTTGGTCTAGTGATTGCTTTTTATTTTACAAGACAGAGGAAAAAGTCAAGAATGGTTTTTCACTTTATTTTTTCAAGTTTCTGGTTATCCTGTCATGCATGATACATTACACTCAGCTTCTAAAACTAAATTGGCATAATTAAAGATTTTTCAGTTGCTAGATGTTCTTTCTCATCGTGTCAGGATTTTCTTTGGCTGCTTTTAAAATAGTTTTACTAGTTTGGAAGATAGTGCAGAGTTTTGAATGAAATAATAATCAGTGGAAACAGTTTGAAATTGCATACTGGTTATAAGTCTCTATAGGAGACAAAGACAATATAGTCCATGTGCATGTTTTCAGATTGCAGGCAGCATAATGAGATAGGAAGAATTTCAGAAACTTAATCTAAAGTGAAGAACACATGAGAGAAGCTCATATTCCTAAACCTGTCAATACCTTTGTGCAAAAGTAATAAGTTGAAAAATCAGAAAATCCTTCTTATTACTGACATGAAGTTAGGAATGTGCAATGAAGCTGCAGACAGATGAGAAGAAGAAAATTGTGACCAGTGCTACTCCTATTGAATCTAAGAAATAAATTTTGACTATGGGGTGCGTCTGGCTTCCTTTCATGCCAAGAGAAGACAGCCACTGATATCCAGGGGAATGAAATGGGACCTGCCTGATACAGTTTGCTTTGACTATTCATTCAGTACTTTTTAATGAAGCTACTAAATTAGGCATAACTTGCAACTCCAATGAATATATTGCAAATTATTACAATGATAAAAGTATGTGCCCTTAAATATTGTCTTAGTAGATGGTGATACAAAGAGCCTTGGAAAGGTGCTAATGCAAGCAAATATTCTGAAAAGCAATTCCTCATTGTTATTTTGCAGTGAAAAAATAATAGCAATAATATAGTTCTTTAACCATAAAATATTTGTTTATATTTTGAAGCAAAACAAATAATTTGTTGTATTTCAACTCTATTTGTCTGTTTTCTAAACTTCTCCTCTGAAGCACTCACCTCAAATAAGAAAAACCTGAAAAGGCTCTCTTTGAAACCTAAAATAACTAACATTTTTCAAGAACAGTGGGCTAAATTGTACTAATCAATTTATTTAACTATTGAAGATATGTGTTCAGCTTTAAATGTACTATTTTTGTATGACTTCAGATCATGTGGGTTTCTGGTGTGTTTTTTACCTGCTTCAATATATAACAGTTTCAAGCAGCCTTGTATTTTTAAATAAAGTATTTATAACTTGTCTGGCTCTCGCTGAAGTTCACACATGTTTATAATATGTCTAATTCTTTCATCAGCATTACTAGCACTTAGAATACAATATTTAATCCTAAAAATTAAAAAAACCTCCCCAAATTTAACAGCTTGCTCTAGCTAGTGAAGAAGTTATCTCAGACATCATTGTACATACACTATATTGGAACAAGAAAGATGAATAAACTAAAGGCCTACCAGAGCTTCTGAAAATGGATAAATAAAAATTGCCACTCCACATGGTAGTAAGAAATGCAAAGGAATTCCAGGGGCCAAAATAGGCTGGTTTTGTTGGGGGGGGGGCGGGGGGGGAGGGAGGAGGGGGGAACAAAACAAAATAACAAACAAAACAAAGCAAAACAAAAAAAGCAAGCTTTTTATCAAAATTTAGCTAAGAAAAAATGAGATTTCTTTCTCAAAAAAAAAAAAAAAAAGCGCTATATAAATCCCATATAAAGATGACCCAGAACCCACTGTAATAGTGTAAGGTATTTTGAATGCACAGCATACAAAGTAGATAGCTTGCAATTTACTTAATAAAGTTTTAATTTGGGTTAAGATGCAGCTTGAAAACAATTAAATCTAAAAATCATATTGGCATAACCAAGGACAAGATATCTTGATGATATGAAAAGAGAGTGCATGCCTCCTCTAGAAATTCACCTTGCCTTTTGTTCCTGCTGCTAGGTGAGTCCCCAAGAGAGAAAAAGTTGTTCTGGTTCCAATGCAATGAGTAGATAGAATCTCTGCTCTCTCTCCTAGTTGCTTTTGCAAGAGCCATAAGCACTACTTACTAAATTCCATATTAGATACCAGGTAAACTATATTATGAGATGAGACTTCCTAACATGCTTTGCAAAGTGATGTGTAAGAGTTGTTTTATTGCAATTACCTCAGAAACTTTTGAACATGAGGAATAGATTGAAGAGATGGTTTGTCGGAAAATCCATAGAAGACAATCCTGGAGGCAAGCCTAACTGCTGCCAACCACATCTGCTAAAATCCCAATTAGAAAGAAAACATGCCACTGTAAATTCCAGGTCTTGTGAAGTGAAAAGATGGAGAGCAGAAAACTGTTAATGAAAGGTGCACTGAAACAAGTAGACAAAAAGCCAAGTAGTTGCAAAAAGTTTCTGGATGACATCCTACACGAGTGTTAACAACTTTGCATGCAGTACATAAATAGCATAAATACAATGGCCAAGAATACAAATCCCATCTAGTATCTTAGAATTTTATTTTTTTTTTTAACTAACCCTGTCTTCACTACAGCGAATGCAGTTAAAATTCACCATGGTCAAGTAAATCTAGACACTTTCAATACTGGCAGAGTTGATTCTTTCATGTCTTTGTCCGTAGCAATCCAAACAGGTGTTTTAAAAGAGGCTAACCAGAAGAACTGCTTCCACTAAACCCTGTAACCTTGTTCTCCAAGAATAAAGCTTTGCCAGTTTGCACTAACAGTGGGCACTTCACTTTGTATCTTTCCTACAATAAATCTTAAAACAGCAAAAAATCACACCTGTAATCCCTTGCAAAACAGACCTAATAGAACTTAGACTGATAATTCATGTAGTGACAAATAAATCTATTTTGGTACGTCCATATCTAACTTAATAGTATCAAATATATGTCCCATTTTGATTTATGAGGTCGGTACAGTAACTTTGTATGGATACCTTTTAGTTAAATCCGAGGCTTTCTTTTTCATTTTAGGGTTGCAGCTAGAAACTGCAAACCTTGATAACACGGACATGTTTTTAAGATGTCTTACTGAGATCCCGTTGTGTTCCATGATCTATCATATAGGAAAAAAAAACAAAACAAAACAGTAATTGAAAAGATCGCGTAGCCTTTTCGTTTGTTTCGGTGGCTTTTGTTGCCTTTTTTGCTTCATTTGTTTCTTTGAGGGAGGGAGGGTTGCTTTTTTTGGGTTTTGGGGTTTTTTTCGGGGACAAACATCGGTTTGTCTATCACTTAATCAGAAGGAGAGCTGTGATTCCTGAAAATCCTGCTGGCCGCAGAACACACCGGTTTCTGCAGAACCTTCTGCTAGTCTTACACCAGAAAACAAATTGCTTTCGACGTCCAGATTCACTCTTTAATGAGAAAATGACTCACCACCAAACTTTCTCATTGCCGTTGGAAAACGCAGTTTCCCGACGACGGTCACATCGCGGTGACCGAGCGCCTTCGCCTTTCTCCCCGGAGACGCCACCTCCTCACTAACAACGCCACACAGGGTGCTTCTCGGCACCCGCCGCCTTCCTCCACAGGCTCCAGAGCTCCGCACGCCAGCGCCGTCCCCGCACCACCACCACGCCCAGCCTCTCCGGCCGGGCAGGACGGCGCTCCCCGGCCGACGGGAGCGCGGAGCCGGGCGGCGGCGCACGGGGCCACCCGCGGCGGCGGGGCCGGGCGGGCCGCGGCGATTGGCGGCGGCGCTGACAGCGGGCGGGGCGGCGGCGGCGGCACCGCCCAGCCCCCGCTATAAGCCTCTTTGCCGCTTTCTCACTGGGTCTCATTTTCGCTCCGTGCGTTGCTGTGGCTGCGCAGTGGAAATCCGCACCGGGGAGCTGCTGAGGGGCGCCGTTGTCATGTGAAAGCGCACATGCTCTGCCATCCACGCGGCACCCCCCTCTCTTCTGCCTCCGCGTGTTTTTCCTGTTTTTTTCTCACGTAACTCCTTTCCTCCTCCCCTGCTCAGCCGCTCGCCGCCGCTCGGCCGCCCAGGCGCCCCCGCAGAGGCTCCGCCGCGGGCAGTGGCGGGGCGCCCGCCCCGAGCAGCGCGCCCGGCGGCGGGGAGCCCGCGGAGCCGCGCCTGGCGGAGCCGCCCCGGAGGTATGGTTTTCCGGGCGGAGCGGAGCTGCGGCGGCTGCCGCCTTCGCGGGTGTTGAGACGGGATTTGTGCGGTGCGGTTCCTGAGCTCCTAGCTTCATGACTGCGCGGAGCGGGGAACCAACACCATGCGAGGTAAGCGGACCGGCGGGCGACTCTCTTTTGGGGAACGGGCTGGAGAAGAGGTTTCGTACTAGGGGAGAGGGTCCGGGGGAGAAAGTTGGTGGGTCGTGCCCGCCCGCCGGCGTGGCCACTGACGGTGTGATTTCAGCACCGCGGGGGCCGCGACCTCGGCCGGGGAACCTTCGGCGGCAGACGGTGGGCGGAGAGCCCTGGCGCACCTGTCCTGGGGGCCCGGCGCCGCCCCGGCCCGTGGCGGGCAGGCACAAGGGAGGCTCAGGTGCTTGGCGGTGTCCGTGCCCTGAAGTCCTCGCCTGCAGCTGCCCGCGGGGCGCGGCAGGTATCCCGCACGGCGGGACCCGCTGCCGCTTGGTCCCGGTACGGCGTGGGGCTCCCCATTTCTCCCCGAAAGTTATCTGGACTTTGTTCTCCGACCGGCACGTCACCTGGAGGCTGCATTTGCCCATGGGTTGCTAACTGGGCGGGAAGGGTTGCGCTGCCCGGGAACCTCCTCCCCGTGCCCGAAGGTCTCTTGGGGCCCCCGAGCCTGTGCCGCCTGCGCAGCCCTGTCGTAGAGGGCGGTGAGAGACTCCTCCGGGGCTTGCAGCCGCACCCGGTGGGGGTCTCGCCAGGGCGCAGAGTATCGTCACCGGCAGGACACCTTCGGGCATGGAGAACTGTTTGTCCGGTGGAGCTGGAGAGAGGCTGCGTGCTGGCACGCCGGGCACCCAAGTGGATGTGGAGGGCTGCGGAGGGCATGAGAATGCGTTGTTTCCGTGTCTCCCGGGGACAGACTCCCCTGGGCCCCATCTCCGGGCCAGGCGAACACCGGACCGGAGCAAGAACAGCCCCTGCCAGCCTCGGGCATCTACGGGGTGACACAGATCCTCTACCCCCCCATCTTCCATACTGCCCTTTATCGCCCAGTGTGGCACGCTGGTTGTTTGCCTCACCCATGGCTTGGTAAAAGGTACTAAAGGTGGTCTCTGCCGCGGCACTGGAACGAAGGAGAAGGGCTTATGGGGAGTGGGACGCACTCGGGGTTGACGGCGACGCTGCATGCTGATTTCTTGATCTTCCATTTAAGGACGGGGGACACAAACACACTAGAAAGAACTTCTAGCTGGAATTTCAGCTTCTTCCATGTCAGCTCCTGTAACAGCATGTGTTTACAGCGCTAAAAAATCACACGTGTGTAATTCGCTTTAAAGGAATTATAACTACGACATTTGCACAGGTCAACTTAAAAAGACCTTATTTTCCCACAGCGTTCTTTGGTAGGGTGTTGGTTGTGGGGCATCTTGTCAAGAACTTGCCCAATGGTGTTCGTTTTTCTTAAGAACAACAAGGAAACAGAGGGAAAACATTCAATTCTTTAAAGTGGTCTCGTGGCAGCTTTGCAGCCTGGGTTGAGGCTTTTCGGTTTGTTTGAGTATGGGGGTTTGTTTGGGTTTTTTGTTTGGGTTTTTTCATTTTTTTTGTTTGTTTGTTTTTGTTTTTTGTTTGTTTTTTGTTGTTGTTGTTGTTTTTCTTCTTCTTGCGCACCAGAGCGCCTCCAATTCGAGTAAAGCCAGTCGTTGTCTCGGGTTGTTTTGCAAAATGCGCCCGTCCAGTGGCGCCTGGTCAGGAGCCCCAACTCCCCTGTTTGGGCAGCTCCTCCACGCAAGCCATGGCTCCCACGCCTTTCCTCCCCTGCCCTGGGGCGGCCTGTGCAGGGATGAAGAGAAATGTCCTCCCTCTCCTCGGGTGCTTGCCTGCCGAGCAAGGCCCAGGGTGGTCTGAGTGCAGTGGACAGGGAGGAGGAGGCAGATCTTGCTGCACATCTGGCAGCATCTCTTCTCTTGTGGGATCTGCTCCGGCTCTGTAGCCATCTCTGCCACCCCTTTAGCAGTGCTGTCAGTTGCTGTGAAGAGGTGCATCTCTGCCTCTAGAATGCAAATTTGTATTTGCATCCTATTTTTGCTTACTCAATAGGGAATTTACAAGGAGATAAGGGCTGGGATGGGTGGAGGAGAAACACAAACAGGCAGCTTTCATCCTTGTTTGAAACTCATGTGCAAGAGGTCAGTAAAGTGAAATTTTACAGCAAGTGTGTGTCAAGGCAAGAGCCGTGCTTCACATTGCCTCAATTGAAAAGGAACATTATATGTTAATTGAGCATCTGTGGGGCTTTCCAAATAACAGAAATAAACCAGTGTCACAGTTCCCAGTTTGTGAGTACCCATGAATTCGTGCTTTTAGAGAGCTGTAAGTCTTCCTGTAAAGGTGTAGTTGTTTTTAACTGTATTTTCAGTTGGTTTGAGTTTTTTTGCAAGGAGGAAGGACTAGGTCTTGAACATGTGAGCTCTTCCCACAAACTTTCCTAGTTGAGCTGTGGTCCTTCCAAGCTGCACTTGATGCAGTTTGCACAATATGCCTAGGGTGTACAGGGACTGATGTGGTTCATTACTGCTCCACACTGGAGACTGAGGCCAAAAAGTGCCTGAACATACCCAGCCTGTGTTACTGCATGCTGAATCCCAAAGCACTGGTCAGTCACATAGGCTGTCAGTCGTCCCATCCCATGGAAGCCAAGCTAACATTTGCAGCTATTGTGAGAATGTTACAGTCAATGGTCATATTCTAGCCAAAATAATAATTTTCTGCACTTCAAACTTTGATTTCAGTCCCGTTAAGCACACATTGGCATACTGACTTACAGGAGGCTGAGCATTTGTTGTTACGGTAGATCCAGATACTTCCCTCTAAATGGAAAAGGGAATTATTTGAAGTTGATGACTTTCATACCAGCATTTTATAGAGGCAAACATAGGTATAAAAGAAATTTAGAGTGAGCATTCGTCACAGTCTTCCTTCCATCTGTCCCACTCCTGGCAACATCCTGTGAGCGAGTTAAGAACACAGAATTTGTACTTCAGTAAACTTTTTAGAAAAAGAACAGGAAATGCACTGAAATGATTTTACTGTTTAACTGAAGGAAGACACAGATTTTTTTCTTGTCATTTATTTCTTACTAAAATAATTTGTAAAGTTGAAAACTAAAGAAGTTAGTCGATTCTACATATAATGCAGCTGTTACGCAAATGTGGAAGATTGACTGTGGCAAAAAAAGTGTCGAAATAGTGACTTTTACTCTGGGAACATGCTACTCATGCATATACAAAAATTAATTTTGTGATTGTAGCTGTTTGAGTTGAGAAAGTGACATTAGTGCCCAAGTACTCCACTTAATTACAAAAGTAATATTTAAACTTTCTGTTGAAAATCTTATTAAAAACTTTTTCTATTGTGTTTTAAAGAAAATGAGCACCACAAACCCCTGAAGCCAAATTATTTAAGTGTATTTTCTGCATAGATTTTCCTTACTCGTGTTAGGACTAACCAAAATGCATGTTACATGATGTTACGTAGTTACTGCATTTTCTTAGCATGACTGAAATATTTGTAAGGAATTAGAAAATTAACAGACAGATTCTATCTGCTGTATTTCTAAGTAAGATTATTTAGCAACATATACAAATAGGCTGTCTAACTTAGACGTTCTCCTTAATTGAGTAGCTGAGTGCCAGGAATCTTTATAGACTCACTGACTGTAAAGGAAAATTATTTTGCAATTTATTCTAGGAAAAGTAAATATGACTCTATTTGTAATATGTAACATTACTATTCTGAAATACATCAATTGCATTGACTGTTTAAAGAAAGGACTTAGGACCTTACCCCACTATTGTAAAACAAATTTTTCCTCACAGTAGTGCATCGAGTGACTCCTTAACTGAATAATGTTACTTGACTTCATTGGGACTCCTTGATATGTGATAAAGCACAAGTTTCTGGTGTTAGGTATTTGCAGGTAAAATTTAATAAATGCCACCAAATGCTTTGAAAATCATAAGTCAGTAATAAACTGTGTCACAACAAACAATTCAGACATTTATAGTCAATAAACAGTGACACCTCCCTAGAATGAACGAAGTAAAAATGAAAGCATGAGAGCCCATTTGTACCTCAGCAATACTTTTACTTTGCATTGGATTGTACTTACATTCCATACAGTATCTTCCATTTATCTTAAATTGTAATATGCTACAGTATTGGGGGTCAGAGAAGAGTACATAATGAAAGTTCATTAATAGATAACTGTGATTTAATATTATACAGGTAGTATATAAGGATTTTTTCAGCATATGATTTTTTTAAATATTCATTTGTTTTTGGTTGATGAAAGTATGATGACAGTTAATTTAAAAACTATGAAAATACCATGTGCATTGGCTGGGAATAATTTTTCTTTTGTGGTATGGAGAATATCTGACTTCCACTGTTGGTCTTCTACAAACCCAGTGACAAGCGGTAAGTTGGTGTGATTTTTCTAATTTGACAGTAGAGTAGTAGAGGTCATTTAAGTTGTGTTTTATGGTTAAAAACTATTTTTCACATTTGAGGAGTAAATCTGTCGGGAAAAAAATGTTCTGAGTAGACAAGAATTCTGGAAGTCATAATTCCTGTTTAAAATTTACCTATGATAGTTTGTGGTGCTGTGGAAGGTATTGCTGTATATCATAGTGACATTTGCCTCCTCAGAAATGTGTGGATAAGGTATACCTTCAACAGTACTGTATTTAACAGTTTAACAGTTTAAAAAGTTCCCAGGTTATCCAATAAATTCCTACCTCTCAAGTGATGAATTCCCAGAAATTAAGGTCTGCATTCTGAAACTGAATAATGTATGCTTTGTAGCTGAAGATGCACACAGGAGTAAATATTGATTGAACTAATCATCTGGTGAATAGAAGTGAGCTTTATCAGTACATCAGTATAATGGCTTATGTTAGCTAGCCCTTTTGTAGTCTATACCCTGCCCTTTCAACCCATGACCCTGTCAATTTTGCTTTTAATGAGGGAAATCACAGGTGTTACATTTATTGTAAATTAGGCTAAATATAGTAGTTGTTCCATAGGACAAAGCAGAAATAAGTAAAAAGAAAAGGATAAAAAGTCTGAGTATTGCTGCACAATCATGGGATAACAGTAGCATGTTAGTGGTTGTACATTGTTTTAAAGTTCTAAGATGCTGTCTTAGATCACTTGCTGTTGAGCTTAGTAATAAACCTGTTATATCAACTTAAAGGGTAAATTTAAAAAAACTGATACATTTGAATTTAAAATCAGTTTCTTTAAACAGTAATTTTAACAGCTTTGTACATTTAGCACAGTTGGGGCTTTCCATAATGACTCTCATAGACTAGCTGTAGATGTCAAAATGTTGTTCTTTGTGCTCTATGTTTAAAAAAGTTCAGTGTTGTTTTTTCTTCCGATTCTGTATGCAGTCTGGCAAAGTCTGCAGTGCAGCTTGGAGAATAAGACATCACACAATGTCACTGGGGGTGGCAGACAGAAGGTGCCTTTTGGATTGTGCCGTTTCCCTGTTTGTTTCTAATATTGGTTTCATGTGCATATTAAAAACTCTAATTTATGCACAGGATTGAGAATACAGTACAGCTGTGATGGCCTGGTCCTTGTTTGACTGAACAATGCTTACTCACTTGAGTGGTCCTATTAATGAGACATTTGGCCCTCTGCATTTTTGCAGTCTTGGAACTATTTTTTATGAAGCAGAAATGTTCATGCTTAACTTTGCCAGACACAATCTGCTGGAAGTTTATGCAAACAGAATAACAGCTGTTTCTGCCTCTGCTACAAGTATATACGCTAATTTAGCTTGACATAGATGTTGTTACTTTGCTGTTAATTGTGAATTATTTTGATGAATTGCCAATTAAAATGCATATACACAATTCTTATGGAGGATCTCCACTTTTATTGCTGAACAAAAATGCAATACTTTTTTAAAATCTTATGTTTATCTGGATCGTGGCCATTTAAAACCACATACTTATTAAAGAGTAAGCATCAAGTAATTATGTTTGCTTGACAGACAAACTTGTTTATAAAGAGTTGTCACGGGCCTTGTATATGTGAGTAGTTCAGTTAGATCTTATGGGACTATTCACAGAAATAAGGCAAGCTGAATTTAAGACTGCTTGTTCTGTGTCCCTTGGAAACCCAATTATTTGAGATTGTAAGCAGCATGAATGATTATAAGGACCACAGGGAATCAACATCATAAGAAGCATGCCAAATTAGAAAAAAAAACCTTCTCTCTCTGAAGTTTCAGTGAAATCACCTTCCACTCCTTACTGTCTGCTGCTCTTCAGTGTTTGAATACAGCTGTTTGCTATATAAATATTTGCTGGAAATAAGTGTTTGTAAATATGCTACATGTTTTCTCTGCTGGGCTAACACATAAAAAGTATTCAAAAATATTGTTCTTCTGCCAATTACCAATAAACTATTTCATGTAATTGTTATGCTTATACTCATTGCTGTCTTGTTGCTAGTAAATAGTGGCCAAATCAGTCTTTAAGTAAAGGTTAGGAAAATACATACATTTGTAATATATTTATGCGTGAATATGCTATATCGTGTAATAAATAATTTAGTATGGCTAAAAAGCAATATAATTTTAAGGGCAATTTTGATGATTATTACAAAATCAGCCTATAAAGCAGTCAGTCTACTTACAGATATTGTTGAGGTGATTTTGCATTCAACTGATATGTTTTTATTACCCATGGTCACTTATGTTTCCTGAACGAGCAAATGCCTTCCGTAACAAAATTATTCTTTTTAAGAGTCATATTTCTGCTTCATTAATCCATGGTATTCATGAGTGAGGTTATCCTTCAGAGTGACACTTCTAAACAGCACATGCATTCCCATTACATTTAATTTTTTTCCCTCTGAAGCAATCCTTTAGAGGAAAAATGTTTTTACTCTTACAAGCAATCTAATTCTTGCAAGTTTCAGTCGTTGTTTTTTTGGTTTTGTTTCTTCTCTTTGTTTTGTGGGGGTTTTTTTGTTGTTTTTTTTGAATGAAGACATTCATGGGGGAAAAACAGCTAGATCAAAAGAAGGCAAAAAAATTAAATTGCAGTTTGGTCTACTGTTGAAATAATGAGCTGTCAAGCGGATAGCATATTATATTTTGTTGGTCTCAGGTGAAATTATGGTTCTCCTAAAATAAACTTCAAATGTAAAAAGTAAAGACAAAGCTGCTTATAAATAAGCAAGTCTAAATTATTATTCCCACTACAATAGGAGATAAAGAGGAATAGGCTGTATGCACTTGAATAGTTGGCAGAGGTTAGATTATTTTGTGTGCATTACACATTGAAAGTTTACACTTGCTTCAGAGATGTTTGGAAGCTGTAGAGTCAGTCCACAAGTTGATGGCATGCATCTGTTAGCTAGAAGACAGAACTGTGGAGGAAATAAATTTTCAGATTTCTTGGAAATAAGGATCTTTTGGAGAAGGACAGTTTAGTGAGCTCACTATATGTGAGCTCACTATATGTGAGCTCACTATATGTGAGCTCACTATATGTGAGCTCACTATATGTGAGCTCACTATATGTGAGCTCACTATATGTGAGCTCACTATATGTGAACTGTATAAAAAACTGAGTTTAACAAAATTAAGGACCATATTTTCATTAAAAGTGCTGTTTAGAGACACTGATGTATGTTATTTTCTTTCCTTGTTGGAAAAATATGTCTAGTTTTACTAGGTGAGGGTAGATTTCTGCCAGTCAGCTTTTTGATTTGAGAGCCTGCCACAGAAATGCATTTTGGAAATCCTAAGACTTCCCTGCTAGCACATTTTCCCTGATTATTTATGCGTGTCAGCAGTACAGCACTGATTTTGCTTTTCTAAACAAGATGGGAAAATGAAAATAAATATTACGTTTCAGCTCCTGGCTGAGTAGTGAAACAGGTGCTCTGTTATTTCTTTTCATATTTGTCTGTCTGGAAGAAGAATGAAGCAGCAGCTGGCTATGAAAAGCATTGCTTACTTCAGTGCACATTGTTTAGGGGATTTTGTACAGTATTTGTACAATGAACTGTGTTTGGTAATTAATTGTAATGAACTGAAAGTAACTGGAATGAACAGAAAAGAGAGACTGTGTTCAAGAGTTGAGGCCAGATACTCAAATGCAGCGGCAGCACAAATATAAACAAATGCAGCACAGTCTAGTGGCACAGAGAAGTAATGGCATTAGAGAAGACATGTGTTAATAAGGCACAGTGACACACATTGATTTCATCTACTTGAAGAAAATAAACTTTTATTTTGGAAAGAACTCCACTGATGGCCTATGAAAAATTAGTTTAGTTTGTTTAGGAAGTTACATTAAACCTGTTATTGTTTTCTTTCAGTGCATTATATAAGCTGTTCAAGTACAGGTCATTGGAAGTATCTGTCAGCAAGCCAGGCCTCCTCCTTTTAATGACACAAACCATTCTCTCTGTGGAAAAGAGAATGGAAAGTGGAAAACTGATACAAGAAATACCAGCTTAACTGTTTTGTTTAATGTACAGAAACCTGTAATAAATATTATACTATAGGCAGCATGAATGCAGTAGTGCACTAGAAATCTTTTTTTAGCTACATCTACTAGTGTACTGGGACATTAGCACTTAAAATTAATGTTTCATTGAAAAAAAGTAAAGAATTAGCAGCATTTTTCACAGAATTTTCTCATTCAAAAGTCTATGGTTTTTTATTTAGAATGCTAGTTTCCTTATAGCCATAGCCCATTTTGGAAAATTCAGTTTATAATAATCTCTCACATGGGTACTTGGAGCACAAGGAGGAAGATTAAAACAACTTTGTCAGTGGAGGCAAAATACGGTTGATTAACATCCATTGAGCGTAACCTGAACTACAAATTATTCCATGGCTTGAGGAATGTCAACATCATGTTCCACTACAATTTGTAAAGCAATTCTTTGTGCTTATGAAAAGAAATTCCTTATTCAGACCAAGTTGAGAGAAATTGCATTACCAGTCCTGTAGCAGCTGTTACAGTATTAAAGATGAGACTTCAAAAGTACCTAGTAATCTCCATAATTTAGGCAGAATTTAATTAATAATTGATATATTATTAAAAGAACAGAAAGAAAGGTATTGCATGCAATATGCCCTTGAACATTTTGAGACGCAATGATAACTACACAGAGAGGTTTTTTTGAGAAACTGTTTATATGTGATAGTATTTCATACAACTGTATACTACAGTAAATTACATCAACTGAGTGAATCAATTTGCAGAGCTGTATATCTTTAATTTTGAAATAGAATTCCCTCTAGACTTTGCTAGAATGTCTTGTGTAAAATCATGGTACAATATGTTCTCATTGGTTTTTTACAGCCCACTGATTTTTGAAAATGGGAGAGCTAATCAGTTTTGAATTCAGTGGTTAAGAAGGGAGAGAACTTAAGCCATCCTAATTCAGGTTCCTATGCAAAATCACTTTCTTTGTTTATCATTGATTTGCATTTACCAAAATTCCAGTGTTTATTTTTAAGAATATGATTGGCCAAGATGTGTTCTAAATCAGCAATTTCTACAAACTCTAGTGGAAGTGCCATGAAAACAGAATATTAAAGAAGACCTTTTGCAGCAAGCTATTTTCAGGCTTCAACAGAATTGAGGAGAAAAAGATTGTACCAGCTGCATCACAAAACTGACAGAGAGAAATGTATGCTTCCAAGAGGGAATTTAATCAGGAGCAAGAGAAAATAGGGAGGAAGAAAAGGATAGTAAATGCATATAAACAACAAGTTCAATAGAGAGGGTGCTGTTTTGAAATACAGTTACATTCAAGAAGTGGAAATGTAAAGGAAAAGAACAATATAAAACAGAAGAATGAGGGGATGGAAGGGGTTTTGATGTGAACAGCCCTGTACCGCAAAGTGCTGGACTTTTCAATTTCCACTCATTCAAGGTGGAGTTAACTACAGTGGGCCTGCTGTTGGAAATGGGGAAGAAAACAAGAAGTAACAGAAAAAGAGAAGAAAAATAAAGAACAAATATGCAATATGAATGTATTAATTCTGCTTGCTATTACTTGTTGTTGCATGTAAATTCATGTAAATTTGTTGTAGCAGGACTTCAAATTGTTTGGTATTCAGCTAAATGCTAACTTTAGACATCCGCTTCCATTCATTTCACTCTGTATATCCAGAGCTCCGCTACTGAGGAATGCTGCAAGTTGGGGCATCACATATGCAGTTATGTAAGCTGTCTGTACAAGCTTGGCATTCACTACACTTTAGCCAAGTTACTTATTTGTGAAATTGAAATGTCATTTGCAAAATACATCCAAACCTGATCTTTTTAAATTATGGATCAAATCAAATTAGGTTTAGTTGGACTTTTTTCCTCTATCTTTCTAGTATTTTTTCTGGTCTTCCTTTTTTCTCTGATTTTTTTTTCAGTCACTTTTATTGAGAAGCTGTACACCCAAAAAAGTACTTGAAACTGAAATTCATTCACTTGTTAGAAGATGTGTCATTGGTTCCCTAAACTATGCATCACACATCCCTGTGTATTACAGGCAGTTATTTTGTTCTTTCTTCTGGTGTGCTTTGCTTGGGGTGTGCTACTACGAAAAAATAAGCAGTTTGTTAAATCTTGGCTGGGTTACATCTCCATGAAGTACCTCTATTACTTTTTTATGCTTGTAGCCTTGGAAATAGATTAGGTGCTTGAGAGTTGAATCTCTGCTTCCCTATTACTTCTGCTTGCCAGCACCTGCTCTTTCTCCTGTCTGGTTAAAGAATATGCCAGTATCTTTCTGGTTGGTTGGTTGGTTGGTTTGTGTGGGGTTTTTGGGGTGGGATGTTGGAGGTTTCTTGGTTGGGTTTTCTGTTGTTGTTATTTGTTTTGGCGAGGGGTTGTTTGATTGGTGGGTTTGATTGTTTTGTGGGGTTTTGGTGGTTTTGGGTGGTTGGTTTGGTTGGGTTTTTTTGTTGTTGTTTAAAAAGAACAATGCAAATTTGTTACATAGATTTTAGATTTTGGAGATGGTGGAAAGACATGGCAATAAAGGAATAGCGTCCTATCTGAGTGCAGCATCACATTTTTTTGTAAGAGAGAAGAAACATCTTTAGATCTCCTCTCTGTGCTCAGAAGAGAAAGAGAAATGGAAAATGCTCTTACAATGCTCTCCATTTCTCCAAGACCAGGGTGATTTTTAAGTATATACCCTTGACTAACTTTTCTTTCTATAGCAGCCCTACAGAGCTTATTACAGAACCAAATAATTGCAGAACTCTCCATGACCAAAAAGAAAAGATCTCAGTTTTCAGAAAACTACACTGAAAATGTAAGAGATGCGTTTATGTGAAATATCTTGATTTCCCACATCCCTCCTGGAATTTTCTGTAAGTCCTAAGCATAAAACAGGCAGAGAGCCAAGCTGTCATCCGTTAACATCTATTTCATCCTTTTGCAGGATCAGTTGAGCTAAGGGAGGGTGTATGTCTCAGAGTCTTTATGCTATTGCTGAAATGTTTAGGAATGCATCAGATTTTGAGCCAGCCTTAACCTGCATTATCTTTTGGACACAAATGAGCAGCAGTATGAAATAATTTCAGGAAATGAGTGTTATTAAATGTATATTGTGATTTTTCATAATGTCCAAAGTAGCTTTTTTTATACATATTTCACTGTGGAACGAAGAAAAAGGATAAACTCTCAGGAATAATACGAGTTGTTTAGAAGTTACATTTCACTTCTGGATTAAAGCTGGGTTTGTGTGTGCTTAGAGCTTGCCTGTTGATATTTTAAGAAGTACTAAACAATTAGTATTTTACATGCTACCCAGGAAGTTGTCTGAAAAGGCTTTAGATTTTAGATGTGTATATAGAAATGTTTCATATTTTGTGAAGCGATAAGTGGTAATTTGATGCATTTATATATTGAACAGTCCCTTAAAAATTAAGTGATGTTATTTTCCCATGATGTGAATTCAACAAAACATTTACAGTAGGAGATGTATGCATATTCAAGTATACAAACTTTCCTTTAATAGCTATATATTTTTTTAGTTAATTGTGAAGATTGAAAAGGGAAAAGAAAATGCCGTGTTCCAATCTGGTCTGTATATCAGAAATTTTGTCTTAGAGCTAACCAGTTGTTATAATGTATGTTTACAGGTTTGGGGGTTTATTGCAGTTAACCTTTTAGATTTTTTGTGTTGTATTCATTTAAATTCCCATCTCGACTGATCTCTGATTACTGATTGCTTCTCAGTACATTTCATATTCTTCTGGTGTTTGTGGTTGTTAATTTTGTCACCTGCTTCTGTAAAAGGCATACTGGCAGACTAAATAGAAGAAGTATTGAACTAATGAGATGCCACAGGTGAACTTGGACATGATCCTTCCACACTGTTCACTAGAGTCATTAGAAAGGCAGGACGAAGAAGAGTCTCCAGAGTAATACCAGAGTAATCCATAACTACACACACTCATTAATGCTTTCTATAGTGGCATTTAGTAACTACCCATATACAAGAAAACCAAGAAAAGTTATCTTGTTTTATTTGCTTTGTTCTGCATGATGATTTCTACCTATGTGGCATATCTTCTGTTGCAGATATGGTCAGCATCTTGTACATTAAGGAAAACAAGCAGAGGTCTTTTGTACGATGAAATTTTAGCACTTAAATTGAAACTTTCCTCGGGGTTTTGCTCTTAAGTGCCTTCACACATGCTATATTCTTTAATTGAAAAAGGTGCCAGATTGAAACCCCTTGCGTATAGAGGTTTAGGATCTGTTCCTGAAGGGGTTTGTGACATGCAGGTATTTGCCTGGGAGGGGTGACTGATGTGCAAAGTCCTTGTCAGGCTGATGTGGTTTGGTGCAGACCTAGTGGAGGTCAGAGAGCTGTCCTGCCCATGGCACTGGAGCTTGCTCTCTCCTGTGCCGCTTCCTTGTGCCTCGGCAGTGACCTTGAAAGACCCTTTTCCTGTGGGTGCTGTAACCTTGGCCTAGCCACTAACAGTGGCAACAGGAGTGCCAATTAGTGCTGTGTGGTGGGGTTTGTTTTTCCTTTCTAATGAACAAAGTCCATTGAGGACTGGATTGACACTAACAGCTTACTTCATGCAGGCCACCAAGTGCCCCAGTATTTTTATTTTGCTCAATCACTACTGACCTGGTGTTGAACCTTCATGGTCTCTGTGTCTACCATTAATTTTAAATTGTATTTGGTAGAAGAGGTTTCCTTCTGAAGTAAGATATGTGAATAAAGCATAGTATTCTGTAACAAATATGTAAAATATCTCAATTTATTTCTTGTGGTTGGATGCTGATTTTGACTCTGCTCTTAAAAATTCACCAATTTTAGGAAAATTCTGAAGAACTAACCAGAAAGACAAAAGGGGAACAGCAGGAATGACAGAAGCATTAGAATTTTGCAAAAAATAAAGAGAGTTCTGTGTGTTGCAATAAGCTTTGCAAACTAATGCAGAAACATGAGACTCTCTGTTCTGTTATGTACATGTCATATGTGATCTGAGGACATATTTAGTTTACCAGGACTTTTCTGTCAAAAGTATTTAAACACATTTAGACATATCACAAGCTTCTAAGGTTTAAGAGATAGAAAACTGAGCTGAAAAATGAAGTTGTTCTTAATTAAGACCAAGTAGAGCCCAGGATTAAATTGGACATTCGGAAGCAGTTTTTATTATTCTGTCAAATGAAAAGTTACTTTATTTGTTAATTTTATATCTTCTTTTAAATATGCTTGAACAAACTTTTCTTAGTGTCCAAGTGGTATCCACTCTTACGTGTTTATTAAAATGTGTAATGCCAAATTTCAAGTGACATATATGAGGGTGTGTACTAGACTTGTCAGCTCAATGCAGAAGTCTTGACTCTTTGCTTTTGCAATATCTTTGATATTTTAAAATTTTAAATTGTTTGTTTTTTGTTTTTTCTTTTCCCACCCAGTGAAAGCTGTGATCCTTTACAGTGAGGTGTATTACAAGCTGTCTGCAATTTAAAATCATGTGGTTGTGAAGGAAGTTAAAGAAGTATTAGAAATTTGTTATTGCTAACAGTAGCAGTCAGGAAAGCACAGGGTGAGCAGAACTGGGTTGTTATTAAATCATATTAGGGCTGAGATTGGACTGTGGATATATCCTCTTCAAAAAGCTGTCTCAGTGCTGAAAAGAGTAGGTATTAAAAGAGAGTTCTTTTCAATACATACATGAAAAGAATAATGTAAATGTTGAAATAGCTTAGCAAAGTCTGCAAAAACAATTTTCTCCAGTTCAGTACATTTGCATGGTTATATCTCTGAGAAAGAGATAAGACTAGAGGTAGGAGGGGCAAGTGTATGACTTGTTGCAAGTGATATTGTGAAGTGGGGTAAAGAGTTCTGTGCAAAAATGAGAGAACTTAGGGAAGAAGACACTTTAGCCTCTCAGTACATCTCTCTCCTGAGTACATTTACTTCCATCACAATGAGCTGGAAGAGATCTTTGTTTAGTAGTGCAGTGCCCCTGAGACCTAATTTAGCTTTTACAGCCAATTCAAAAGGAGAGTGGGCAAAAGAGAGCAGAACAATGATGCAAGTTTGCACCACAAATATTGGTATTGTAGTTGCTTCTGTAAATCTTTTTTAAAAAATGCTCCTGATTTGGACTTTCTGCTAAAGGAGGGCTGAACTTTAGAGATGAATATTGTTTCATTTTCCAGTTGTGATAATGAGGAGATGGTATAAATATGTGATGTAGGGGAACAGTGCCTTTGTTATCCTTAAATAACAAGTAGAAAACCATTAAAGGTAAGTGTATCAGAATAATTTTGCTTCTGAAAGTATGATTCTTTTTCTTAAGTTGTAGTGTTAGAAGCATATATTGGATGTATTTCTTTGAACACTACAAAAATTAATTCTCAAGAATCTCAAGACTTCAGAGTATGACATTTCTTATTCTTTTTTTTTGAGCAACTTCTCTGTGTTTAGAGTTCAGAATGGTTTTGCCTTCATTTAGCACATAAATTTTTTGCCAAGTTCATCTGTGGACCTCTTGATTTAGGGCTATTGTGATGTCTTTGCGTAATTTTTTACTCAGCAGTTTGCAAGTATTTTTTTCATCATGAATGAAGCTGTATTGTGTGTTCATGTAGCCCCATGAATCTTATCCAGCACGGCGCTTTACCCGCTGAATATTGACATCAGTTCTCAAATTTACAGTTCTACAAATGTCTATTTTAGAATACATGGCTATTTTAGAAGCAGAATATGAAAAATTAAGATCCGGGGGAAATTTGCTTTGGAGTAATGTAGCATTCAGCTATCAAAAGAGAAATACTGCTTTGATGTTCAGGGTTACAGACAGATGCGATGATATATTTTTGGTTAAAATCAGATTAATTAAATCTCTCATTAGTTGATTTAACTTGAGATTTTATTGGTACTTTTATGGTTGATCCAGTTGTCCTGCAGGTTCATATCTCACATTAACATTTCTGTCAAAGTGTATTTGATAAATAAAACATGGGTTTGTCAACAACAGATGGAAAGCTGTTTTGAGTCAGCTCAAAAACAGGCATTTAAAAATGCATATTGCTAATAAAGTCATACTTATACTTTATTTATCATCTGATATTGACTTGCTTCTTGCTTTCTGTTTCTTGTCTGAAGAGGTCTCACTAGCAAATACACTGCTTCAATAAAGTTGTGCCCACAAAGGCAGTCATGGGTTGTGTCATCCTTGCTGGAACTTGTTTCTGCAGTTGCTAGGCAGCCCCATTTGAACCAGCTGAAAGCACAGAGCAATTCCCCTCAACAGCAGATTTCAATTAAAGATCTGGACATACAGCTGGTTTCTTTGGCTGGTCAGCTCCAGTAGTGAAAGGAAAGGCTTCAAGAGCTGTGCTGTGCAACAGCTTGATTGCTTAGGGTTTTCTATAGTAAATTCACTCTAGGTATCTTAGAAAAATATTTAAACAAATAACTGAGCTGTTTCTGTTTTTTCTTGTGTACATCAACTTGCAGGGGAAACTGGTGTCTGCATTGATTTTTTTTCCTTAATTTTCAGAATAGATTTTGTCCCCTCTGTGGTGGGTTGAGGGGAAAAACAACTGAACATGAAGCAACAGAAAATCCCATCTTAATCTACAGTATGATTAGGAATTCCTCAGAGACACTGTGCCAATGCTCTCTTCTGCCAAAACAGGAAGCATATTAGACATTTTCAAAAACATTTTGGTATCTGGTTGGAAGTATTACCTCTTAAACAAAAACTGAAAATAATCAAGAAGTCCTGGGATTAACATATTACTTTGACATTCAAAAATAATTTTTAAAAGTCTATTTCTTTGTGTGTGTTGAAGAGTTTGCTGGGAACTTGAAATCTATGAAAAGGAAATTGAATTAGAACTATGTGTGCTGTATCATGGCTGGAAAAACTGAACTGACAAAAGCAGGTTTTGGTATGGTGTCATATGATAAAAGTCTGGGTTAGTTGTGCTAGTTTAACCAAGTTAAATTATTTACACAATCTGAAGCAGAGATTGAAGGAGCACCTTTGTCAATATGCAGCTGTCTTGCACTATCAAAATGTAAATACTTCACCATTCCACATCATGTTTGAGGGCATGTAAAGCAGAATTTAGCCATTTACAAAATGGTTTCAGGTTTAAGAACACATCTCTTGCTCTATTCCTCAACACTCTCTTAACATACATTTTTCTGCTGAAGGTGATACAGAACTTTCTTGTCAGCATTACACCACACTAGTGTTTTCATCCAAATTCTGATAATGGATAGGCATAACCTATTACTTAGTCTTTCTATGGAGAAACATTGCTGAAGAAAGAAGCAGTAAGATCATGGAGAGTGAACAGTACATTTTACAAGGTTTTCCAAGTGCAGTACAATTAATTACAGTTTGTATTCTGATCTCTGTTGCCAGAACGCAGTTGTTTAGCTTCCCTTAATTTGCCAGTGTTACTGTAGAGATTTTCTGTAAACTTTTGTTTCATTTTGTTTTACTATAAATGTGTCCAACAATTTGCTTTTTGTTTTGTCCAAATACAAACATTGTTCCTTCACTCAGCAGAGAAAGAGATAGGTGCTGTGTGTCCATTTTTAAGTAACCATGTCTAAATAGTTTTCGTTCTCCTAAAGAATTCCTAAGGTTTGTTCTCTTCTGCTCTTTCTAGTTAAGAGATGGTCTCTGGGTCACTATCAGGCTGGATACTTAATTCAAGATCTTTCCAGGCATCATCACAATGCTACCCAAAGCTGGTGCTCCATACAAGCCCCATGATCCACTCCATATTGTGTCTTTGCTGTCTCATTTAATGCTGTTTTCCATCCATTAGGAAGTTCCTCCACTGTCTCCTTGGGCCCCCCACACATGGACTTCACATAACCCTTTGGATGTCAACATTACTCAGTAGCACCAAAAGGGTTTGACATGGAGCAGTATGGGGAATTTAGACAAATTACCCGGACATTAAATCATTGTGAAGTCACTTTCTCTTCTTATCTTTTAAGTGAAATATTCTGTGTATCATCTCTACCCCTGAATAGGCACTAACTTTTTTGAGTGTAACCATCATCTTTCCATCCCTGAGGTTAAGAACGTCACTAAAAAATTGTTGCTATATTCTTTGTAGAAATGGTATGCTATCTTATTGGTCTGTGTTTTGTAGCAATTGCGGTGTGAAGATCATCAAATGGATATTGCTGACTTGATTTTTTTGGCATACAATAATCATCTTGGAGGGAGTAAATCATAGGAAGTCAATGTTACTCTTGCCCTTGCCCAGCTTTCAGCTTTCTCCTCATGACACATTTCAGTCCCTAGCAAGTCTATCTGAATGATCTTCCTCTGGAAGCTGTCTTCTGTTTTGCAAGAAGCCAGCTGCAGATAGGCCAGGAAAGACCGACTGTGGTTGAAACAGAGATGTTTTGGGTATCACTCTGGGGTGTACCTGTGGAGCTGCTGTCTGTGGCAAGTGTTTTGAAGGCTGCTTCTCAACAGGCTTAGGGATGCTGAGGAAGTGATGCTTTCAGGTATGGCCCAAAGGCAAAGATAGTATACACAAGAAATTTTGCCCAGAGCAAGTTTCCCAGCTGTGTTCTCTCAGGACAATGTAGATGCATATTAGAAATCTTATTGGTGGTTTAGCTTTTTCATCACACTGCTGTGTAATATCTTAAGAGTCTCTTAAAATTGTAAATTGAGTGTTAAAAGTTAAAAGCGTGTTAAAAGTTTCTGAAGTGTACACTTGGAAGTCATAGCCTGAAGTCAAGCAGGAGGTCCTTCTTCCCCATATACATTCTCTTCTGTGAGTCTTCTGGGAATATTACTGTTTCTGCTGAAGTTAAGTCATTAGCTTTACTGATGTGTCTGAGGACTCCTTCCCAACCCCAACTTTGTAGGAACAAGGTGAAAATGATAAATTATGGCCAAAATGTTTTCTTGCCAACCTCTGATAAAGCTTTCTAGCCATCTGTTCCAGTTTTTTTCTACTTTTACTTGTATTTCTCTTTTACTAGTCTCTTCCTTTCATCTGATGTTTCTACATTCGTCTCCACTTTCAGTTACTTTTTCTTCTTCAATCTCTAGATGTCAGCTTTTTCTCCCTGTATATGGATTATTCCTCCTCTATAGCTCTAGTCCTTAAAACTATGACTTTTCACTAGTCGCAGCTTTTATGGTCATGCTCTCTAAACCTCTGAGTCTCCAAAGGTCATGCATGCAGTTCAGGCTTTCTTATGAGAGTAAGTTAGTTTCTTTAATGTTTTCATCATTGAGGGTGTGTCTGGAAAATTACTCAGTGGTTATCTTGGATATACACAGCTCTTCAGTTTGTTTACACAATGCTTATTGTCGCCATAAAGGTTAAATATGATAAAAGAAATTACTGATTTTACTGTAATGCTACTGATTTTTAAGGTAAGTTTGTGCTGGTTCAAGTACACCAATATTTTCTGATGCCATAAAAACTTAGATTTTTATCCACCAAATAATTATAAATTCAGTTTGGCACCTATGATAGGTGGTCAACTATAAATATATCACTCTAGAAGCCTCTTTTTTGCTGCAGAATCCTTAAGCTCTGTGAGCTCACATTCAGCATCTGTGGAAATTAAAAGTTCCTATTTTCCACTGCCTTTGTACCTCTCAGCATAGTCCATACAATGCACTGTGCTCTTTTGAGGGTCAAATCCATAAATACACAGATATATCTAACAGAGCAAGCTATATATTGACCACTGATGTGCCTCATTTATAATACTTCCAAAAGATTCAATGAATCAGAAATAGGGCAAAGATGATCCCTTAATCCTAGAGGGAAAGACTGCTCCGGATTACATACTCAAATCTTGGATCCAGATTTTTCCAGATTGGAAATTAACTAGATAAAGTAGCTAGTGGCTCTGAAACTGAACCAAGATATTCCTCCTAAGGAGACTTGGTGATAGTGTTAAAGAACCATGCTCTCTCTTATTGTCCCTTGATCTTCACCTTACTTCCGCCTTTAACTAAATAACAAGTAGTCCAAAATCAAACAGTGACATGAGGAAAAAATAAGAATATTAATGACCCATCAAAATGTCTTTGAAACCTCTGCAAGTTCATAAAGATGAATGTTATGGTGTCTTTCATTCCTCAACACATGTAGGCTTTAGCTGCCATGTCATGCTGCAGAAAAATAATTGTCTGGATTTTCAAGTTCTATTAATCATCACCATTCAGTTGAAAATGCCAAACTTGTGGTAATTTTCTCCAGCT
This sequence comes from Sylvia atricapilla, assembly GCF_009819655.1. NCBI lineage: Eukaryota > Metazoa > Chordata > Aves > Passeriformes > Sylviidae > Sylvia > Sylvia atricapilla. The sequence continues at coordinate 31,083,502 of NC_089174.1, forward strand.
GATAATTTGCATGAATGGGTGAGATGTATTAATGTTTTTAAAAACAACAATTAAGACATCTGTGTCAAAATAAAAAGTCATCATTCATTTTAATGAAATGATGAGGGTATCTTCTAAATATACAGCTTCAAATGCCAAACGTTAAACCAGGATCTTAAAAGACTATCAAAGTCCCCAAAAATGAAGTTGAATAAGGATGGTTTGTTTGGTTTGGAATGTTTTGTTATTGCCTTTTTTTTTTTTTTTTTTCCCATGCCCTGTTACAAGGCAAAGCATCTTAGTTCCCAGTTATGCATGGTGTATGTGTCCACAGTGACCACAAAGTCCACAGACCTGGTGCAGGTGTAGTGCTGAGTGGTGTGGATCAGCAGTAGCTTCTGCAGTGGGACAGTGCTGTCCCCAGAGGGTAGCTCTGTCATTAGCAGCAGGCCTAGCTGTGGGCAGTGGATCAGCAGAAGAGCAGCAGGGCTGGGATCTCAGTCATTTCTTGTCCTACCACATCTCCAAGGTACTGTTGAGCATAATCAAGTTAATGAACCTTAATTTATGGGCCATCCCGTGTAGCAGATTGTTCTTCAGACAGTCCACATTGAATTCATTGGAGACAATAGAGCAAGTATTACTGAATATGAGGTTCGTTTTCATCTCAAAGTATCTGTTACTTCTGTCCCTCAGTTTGTTGCTTGTGTACAATAAAAATATTTCAATATTTCACAGAATTTCAAGGGGACTTACTGTGATTTCTCCTAAAATATTAGGTTGCAAATTGAATTATTTATTCTTTTATGTAAACTAAACTTGATCTTCCTGGCTGACTTCTGGGTAAATTCCCTCTGTCTTTTTCAATCTGCTGATTGTAAGACAAACCGGGAGTATCCCAAGCTGGTCATTTATGTATAGCTGGTTAGCTGATTTCAACACAGATAACTGAAGATGGGGCTTTTTGTTTAAAATTCTGCTTCTGAAAGAAATAAGGCCTGGCTCCTAGCAATCAATTTGTATTCTATTTGTTGTTGTTGTTTTCCTCCCTTTTTCTTTCGATGCTCAGAGCAATGTCTGCTTGCAGGAATGAGCAATGCAGTACAGAATTCTGCCTGTGTGTTCTTTACAGTTTCTCTTATCTCTGAATACGTTTCCAAACTCTTTTCCTTGCATTACCAAGTTGTTTCAGCGAGTCTCACTATTTTAGGCCCTTTCCCTTCAGCAATCTTCTTGTGTTTTCTGCTATTACTGGGGTGTTCCCAGCTGTTTCTGACATTGTACTTCCTTGAGGTTTGAAATAAACTTGAACTCAAGCATTTTTCCTCTGCCACTGATACCTCTTTCTTGGGAAACATTTCCAGTGTGTGCAGCACAGCCTGTGTTTAGACATCACTTCTCTGCTGTTACTTAGGTAGTGTTTGAGGAAAAGTATCCTTTCCATTGCTTAAGAGTGTTGTTCAGATTATGCATAGCTGTGGTAACACTGAGGTAATATATGCAAATCTGGCCCTGTATTTTGTGTTGCCCCCACCCCTTCAGTACAGCGCTGTACTGTTCTCTGACTTCCCTTTACTCAATGCACTTCAACCTGCCATTTCAGACAATAGGACTGTACTTAACCATGTAGTAATTACTTTGCTGTGTGCAGACCTTTTTATGGAATGTGTCCTGCTAGGCCTCGAGTCTGTTTCGGTTGATCTTTTCTCTAGGTTAGCAGCAGTTACCACTGTTTCTTCTCTCATCCCAGATGTGCTTTTGGGATGGACCTATTGGAAACTGTATCCTAATTGTTTCTCTCCAGCTATGATGATACATTGTCTAACAGATAACGCTTATTTCTTTATGTTGGCAACATTTACAAAATAAATCACAAGAAATTTAATTAACTGCATGCCCAGCTAGCTCTGCTCTTTGTTGCTTTTTTGAAAGATACGCTGTAGTGTTGGTTTCATCCTGGGGAAATACAGCTAAACAATCAAAACACAATCAGACATCTAACGGTAAAAATACAGACTTACTGACCAAAAGAGATGTATTAAATGTCCCAAATTCTGGTGTCACTACATGAAATAATAACGTCATGATGTCTCTAGTAACCTGAATGATAAAATTTTCTGTTCAGTACCTTAGTAAGAACCTCCAGGCTGGAAAACATCGATTTTCTGTAGAGTTTTGTAATAATAGTATTACAAATCATAATAGTATTAATCCTTCTATTGCCTCTTTGCCCTTGCTTTTATTTCTAAACTTTTTGTTGGTGTTTTGTTTTAAGGAATATTTTGCCACTACTTAAGTTTGCTGTTCCCTTGTATGCCTGAGCTGCACTTGGTAAGAAGACTATCTTTGCTGCTAATTCTCCACAAAGAAATGTTAATGTCTCTAATACCTTTCAACATACATCAACCCCTGTGATATTTTTTATAATGTGTTATTTAAGATTTCTGATTCTTCTATCACGATCACTTTGCCAATTCCTGTTGTATGTCAGCAAGTGACTGGTGACTGAGCTGTTGGTAGCTGAGTTCAGCCAACAGCTTTTTCTGTGTTCATGCTTTGTTCATGTATTTGAATTACCAACTCTTTTCCAAATTTTCTCACGAAATTGGAAGTGATGGGTGGTATGTTCAGAAAAATCAGAGGAATCAACTTTCTAATGCTCTTTACCCTGCTGCGTTTCAGCCTTATTGCTTTGTAAAGTAGGAGTAACAATTTCTGTACTCCTGGGACATTGGCTTGTTAACTTGCTGAGATCCGCACGTTGTTATATCAAGATTTTTGAAGTCTCTTTTACTAGATAGGAGGGGCATTCTAACTTAAGACTGAAATTGAATGCAGTCACCACTTTTCCCCCACACCATGTTACCCCACACTGATACAAATTAGGAGAGAATACAAAAAGAAGAGGAAAAGTTGTGGGAAGGAAAGAAGGTTCCTACTGAAATAGGCAGGCGGCAATACGAATTTGCCAAATTAAAAAGTTGTAATATCTCTGAAACAAACCACACAATGAAGTCATCTGATATCTGATTGCCTTTACTTGATGTTAGTGTACTCCTCTAAATAACCTGTTGGGATTTTTCCCAGAATCATGTCTCAAACATTTGCCTCATTAGATATAAGAAGGCTCTGGAGTCTTTCCCTGCATTTTTGGCTCATTTACTCTTTTTGCCTTCAGTGCAGTACAGAGTAGGACCTTTTTGCAGGCCATTAATATTTTGAAAGAGAACCATGAATCTATCAAAATGTTTGCATTTTCACCACAGTACATCAGTGGAGTTTTTTAATGTTATTTTCATTTCAACCAAAAGTGTGTATAATTGTAATTATTAGAGTTTTAACATTAAAACTTCGAAGTTCAGTTGCACAGACATTCAGTTCCTCATTGCTTTCCTTAATTGGTCTCAAGGTCTTTGGGAATTTTCAGAATTTTCATTCTGTGGGTTTTGGCTTATAGCTTTAGAGTATTTACTCTGGCAAAGGAAAATCTGCATTGTGATAATTGTTACCATCATCAAGAGAGCTACCCAGGTACCTTTTATGTTTCTTATGTGTCTCATTTGACTTCAGAAACTCTCCTATGGAGGAATAGGTTCAGGCTGGTAGTTCATATGTATATATGTGTTTTCTACACTGTATCCTTTCCTTGTACATAGGAGTTCCCATTGCAGTGACTTTGTCGTGCCAGTATAAAGCTTTAGACACTGTGGTGCAAAGAGGTCAAATTGTTCAGCTCAGGGTGTGGGAATATGGGAAGATTATTCTCTTAGTTGCCTCTCATTCTGACCTAATACTATTTTTCTTTATGTCAAATCATTTACATTAGCTTTCCAGCAGGGACACTATTTTTCATGCCATGAGGAAGCTGGAATTCTCCCTTTTCCATTTCAACTGCAATACTAGAAATAACTCATAAATTTACTTGTCCCAAGTCAGAAACTTGGTTGAAATTTGAAAAAATAGGTTTCCAAGTTCTATGAATGCGCATAGTATGTATAATATGTGACGTAGTTAAGATGAGAGTTTAGAGTCTGTCAAGGCTTACTTAATGTTGTCTCTTAGATTGGAGACAATGTGAGCCTTGACAGACTCTAAACTAGACAGATTCTAAAGCTAAGGCAGGAAATGCAGTTTTTAATATTCAGTAACTATGAATGTTAAACAAGCAATGGATTTCTCTTTTGTAATTTTGTAATTTTTTTAAAAAAATATGTAACTTAAATGACAGTTCAGTATGTTTTAATTACAGAAAAATCATCATGATAAAAATAATGAAAAATAATCATCATCAAAAAATAATGAACAGAAAACCAAAATAAATTGCTGCATTACACAAAATGGGACTGCAGTTTCCTTCAGTTATTCATGTTTAGTTACTGAATTTACTCCATAAATAATCTGAATCTCTAGAGTGTGCATTAGGTGTTTTTTCCCAGTATTCGATACTTAAAATTCCAGTTGGTCTCATTCTCTTTCAAAAATCTGCTGTATTTTTTAACTAATTAAGTTTATTCTAACAAGTGGCATCCTTGTTTAAGTATTCATAAATTCTAAATTCCTTAACATTCTTCCATATATCTTTAAAATCAGGGTTTTTATGCAAGTTAGTAGGGGCTTTTTCCTAAAATATTTTTGGAAAGTGAGTGTGAAAGGTACAGAAAGAAACTTAGATGTATTATATATCTTATATATGTCTTTTTTTTTCCCCCAAAGTAATTTCTGAAAATATTTCTAGGTGTTTGCTAATATTGTATCTATATAAAACTCTCTCATAAAGCTGCATAGAGGCAGATAATACACAAAGAAAAGAAAAAAATAATCCAGTACATGCAATGTCCCAGTCTTGTACCATAGTGGTGCATAGTCATCATGAGGAGTTGTTTCTGTGACCTGCTACTGCTCTGTGGTATATGAGCTTGCTTGCCTCTTTCAATATTAGACCCCCTAAATTTAATTCTGGACTAGTAGCCTTATGCTTAACTGAACAGTTGTTTACTTAATTTTTCAGTTATGATCAAGAGGTCTTATCAGACCATTTCTGGCATCAGCAGTGATTTCTGGGTTGCTGGTTTTATAACAGAAATAAAATAAATAAATGAATAAATAAGCATATAAAATAAAATGGCTCTTTTCTTACCTTGATGCACAGACTTTGTTCCGCGCTCGTTGTAAGCACTTCCAAAATACTGTTCTGGAGAACTTGAGGGCAGTAGTAGGAAATGAAGCTGCTTCAAATCTTGTTTGTTTTGCTGGTAGAGATTACTTAGTGCCCAAAAACCTATTCCAGTCATTGACAATTTAGTGGGAATTTTGCAGAGCCATCTGTGTTGCTATATATTCTTACTCTAAGTGATTGGAGTGTGGGCTTCTAATTTCCATAGAGGTGTGCCCACAGGATTCCCAAAGGACATAAGCACCCACTGTGCTGCTTTATGCATATTTGTGTTTAGAAAACTTCCTGGTCCATACAGATGCCTAATTTTTTGGGGAAAAAAAAAAAAAAAAGACAGTTTCCAAGCTTCAGTGGGAATTTCCATGAATTTATCTGTGCAGCTTTTAGCCTCACAGGTTACAAAGCCACTGCTGTGGGTGGTAGTTAAACCTCGTGAAAAATAATTTAGAAATATGTCTTCTATGTTGGAGGGTTCTGATTGCCAGTACTCTGTTTTCAGAGCGTTGTGACTGTGTGTTGTTTTTGCTGGTTTGTAAGTAATTTCTGACACTTGCATATTCCCAAGAGCATTCTTTTCTGATAGCTTTATTATCTAAATGAGATTGTTATTAAAAATTGAAGATTTTCTCCCCATTGAATAAAAGAAGAGCTCTCTCGCAACAGTTATTAAACTTTACTCCAGGCATTATATTTCAAATATCAGGAAATCTGTCAGTTATGAGAGAAAAACAAACAAAGAACAGAAAAAAAACCCAAATGAAAGCCCACAAATACTTTTGATTTATTTAGAGTGTGCAGGGGCAAATGAAGACACAAAAAAAGCCTTTTACAAATAGGTTAGATGCAGACTGCCGGGTGTCCAGATATCCCACCTAGAACAGGGCTGGAGACATCCGTTCTTAACTTACTATCCCAGATCCTCAACTTCCTTATCTTGAGATAAGGCAGGCATTACATTTGATGCAGAAAGGTATCTTGGTATGCCTTGGGTAGCTTATTTTTGTACAAAAGACTTTTAACCTACATGATGTCCAGTTCTGCCAGCTGTGTGCCTGAAACCCTATGGGGTGTGGGGTGTCATGTAACACCTTTGCCTTACTGGTCCCCTCAGGTGACATATAGGGCTAGACTTTCTCCTCTTCGACTCCACGCCCATGGCAGAAGGGAAAAATTAAGTGTCAGCCAGATAGCCATGTGTCTTCTCCTGCATCTGAAGACTGCTCTTGAGTTGTGTTGAGTCCCTGAGGCATTGATTGTCAGATGAATTTTGCTGAGAAACTAAGGGGGGGGGGGGGGGGCGGGGAGAAAAAATCAAAATCAGAACCCTAAACTCAACATTTAGAAAGGCTTTCTATTTAGATGTTCCCCACTAAATTTTGATTCTCATCTTTCTTAAGGGAGTTTTTACACTGGGAGTATGCTCGTTATTTCTCAGCCATTCCTGTTTTCAGATGACTCTATTCTTCAGTTTACTGAGGTTCATTTTATCTTGTAGAATTTAATTCTATTGCTCTGCAGCTGAACTTGTGTTGGTCAATACTAAAGGACAGTTTGAGTTTCTCTATCCTCTGTTAAGTGTTGTATTTAACCCTTCAAAAGTATTATCAGTGACCTGAAAAATGTAGTGTAGAATACAGTCTCTATTATGTGCATAGACTATGTGCCATGAATATTAAAAGAATCACAGTAAGGATTATATTCGGCCGTGAATTTGTGGGGTCTACATATGTAATGCTAGGATGAAAAGTTAATATATCCACATTAAAAAGTTACCTTAAAATGCAGAACATGGCCATTTTCCAAAGTGAGTATTGCAATATTTAATATTTGTAGTACTCAATGCACTATTGTAATGTTATGATGTGTGACAATATTTTAATACTGGCCATGCTCAAAGACCTAACAATTTGCAATTAGATAACTTATCTGAGTTGTTTCTGTATTATCATTGCTTCCTTACTCTTCCTACAGGGAAAACATAGAATAATTAAAATAATGCTGTATAATTACCTCTGACATTATTAGTCAATAAGACCATACTGTTTTTGTCATTATAATGCACATTTTGTGACTGAATAACTAAATGACTAAAAATATAGCTCTTGGTGCTTAATTCTGTGGTCCAGATTCACGTAGTTTGATGTTCCCATACAAGTAGACTTTGAGTGCAGGGAAGCCAGGATGATGCTGCAGTAGGGAGGGGAGACATCTGAAAGATGTATTTTGGCAGCTTGTCAGTATTTTGACAGCAAGACTACTCCAGGCAGGATAGAATTCAAAATAGTAGGGAGGAGAATTAATAAGAAACTGTTCATGTTAAAATTAATCCGAAAGATGGAAGTTGCTGAAGGAGGAAAAAACCCCAGAACAAAACCAAAATAAGTGCTAGAGGGAGAGAAGAAAGATTAAGAAATCTGAAAACTTGTTTCTCAAAATTACTCATGATAGTAATGCTATATGAGGGGCTTAAATAAGCCCTATAATTGTCTCGCAAATACAAACAAAATTCTTGCCTTTGCCAGACTGATAGTATTTCATTGATACAAGAAAATATATTTGTAAGGAATTAAGAATTATTGATTCATGGAGCTAAAGAAAACTTGGGAGATCTAGGTAGAATAGATCTGTTTTGACATGGTAACCTAGGAGTTGTCTCTGAGGTCCGTGCTTGCATTTACAGACATAACCAAAGTTCCTGCAACTTTTCAGGTTGCATTTTAAGTGAATTATTCACACAATGTCTTTTGTATCACAATAGTGCTTCTAGCACTAACAAAGGGTCTGGCTGCAGAGGAGCCCTGAGTAACTTGGTCAAAAAGGCAAGATGCCTGATTCACCCCAGTGATCATCAATAGCACCTGTTGAGGTGGCCCGGAGAAGCAAGAAGAGATTTGCCGATACACAAATATGAAATAAGTTTTTACCATATTAAAAGGAAAATCATAAACTTCCTTACTGGTTGTGTTGAAGGTAAACCAAACATTGGCTGTTTCTCATTTAACAGATTGTGTGGACACTCATTCCTAAATACGAGTATCCTCTTGTTTCCGACTGCTGATAGTGAAGTATTTCCCAGCTGTTGCATGGACTCTAGGTTCTTGATGCATGCCTGACAGAATGTGTAGGCATGTGTAGCTACATAGATCTGTCACTTCTTTGTGGAGGAGGACGAGCCATTGAATTTTAGTGTCTGGGTGTGTAGATCCAGATCCTAGCTCTCCATCTTCTTCATGCACAAACACAGATGCATGGTGTGTATCATGAACTACAGAAATCAATGTTTGCTTCTAAATCAGACTTCCACATGGCAGAACAGTATCACGGAAGTACCGCAGAAGCTTATAGCAGTAATATTTTCAACCCTGTTTTAAAACAAATTTGCTGTTGCAGTCTTTTTTCTTCTGGTAGGATCGAGGTTGTGTGACAGCCAGAGGCTGAAATATTCCTTGGGCAAAATCTATGAGAAAGGTTTTGGGTACATTTCTTCATATTTCTCACAGCCTTATATGAAGTAGAGGAATTTTCCAGTTCTTAATAGATATGAGGATGTATTAGGAAAGAAGTTTTGGTTGATAACATGATTCAAAATATTGTTGTAAATAATTGGATTGTTTCACGTAGCACATCAGCTTTTGTGAATGTCATATGGCTGTTACTAGCTAATACTGAATTATGTATTATTTTGTGGAGCTGGTTTGTTTGGTTGCTTTTTTTTTTTTTTTTTTTTTTTTTTTTTTTTTTTTTTTTTTTTTATAATGGCCAGTGTGGATGGCATGGAATAAGTAAAAAGAACAAATTTTTCCAGTTGGGTCCTTTGGCATCATTATTTCATTTTTCCACATTGTCCTTCTTTAGAGGGTTTTAAACCTTTGTTTTCAGAAAATAAGATGGAAGGGACTGCAGAAATACATTGTGAGTCTTATTTTATAGGAAGCTTAATAGTAGACAAAAGTTAGATATCAAGTCATGTACTTTTTTTAAAAAAAAGGAACAGAGAATTAAAATTTCCACTAACAAACACATCCATATTAAAAAGATGCTACAGCATTGCAGCAATTTGTTTATTTTACATGGCATTAGAAACTTTCTGAAGTCGGTGATGAAGTCAGTAATCTCAATACCTCACATAATAGTCCATCAAGGCCCTAAGATCCCACCATTTAAACAGATAAACCTTACATGAAACAGACATGAAGCTGAACCCTCTGCAAGTTCCTAGTACACACAGTGGCTGTATTGTGAGAAGTCTGACTCATAAAGGGTGTCTTACATAGAGCATACTATATAAAGTAGCTCTTCATCCGATGGCATACATTCAGGACTTCAGAAAGTTCCAGAAATCTCCTGAAATTTGGATGTGTCACCATGTTTGAGTCTGCCTGTGCATGTAAACATGAGATTTTATAAGTGCATATATGATCAAACTGATCAAACCTCCTAGTGCAGTTGAAGGGGCAGTCAGTAAGGAAAGAGGAGTCTGCCTTTTGGAAAATTTGGCAAATACTGGCTTTTTCCAAAAATATCAGTGCAACTTTAGTATCTGCACAGAACAAGTAAGAATTTAGCCTGTGCATGATGCATGAAAATTTTTTTGTAGTGAACTGTCTGAAATGGAACAGTCGTCTTCCTGCATATGCTAGTACAAAACAGTTAATCATTCTGTATATGATGATTAATAGTTAATTTTTTTTACTGTTTTTTAATTTGCCTATGTGCTGAAATGTGCAATAAGAACTATATTTCAGCCTGCAAGCACATCTTGTTCAGCTCAGCTTTGCTTTACATCTCACAGGCTCTCAGCCCATTAATCACGAGGTGACACTCCTAAGTGGTAAACCTGATGATACATATTAATATTTATGGGTTTGCTATAGTGTACTCTTCTGTTTGCTGTACTGGGAAAGAGCAGTTCTGTCTATCAGTATGAGCTAACACCTCTTTAAAGCTGTAAACTGACAAGCAGCACACTGTCATTTTTTCTAATTATTTTACCAAGCTGATGACAACTAATCAAACTGAACTGCCTAGTGGTTGCACTAGTTGCTTTCAGTACCTGCCTTGGGTTTTAGGAGGTTTCTTTCTCACGATATATAGTATATCAAATATAAAATATAGGTGTGAAATATAGTGTACTTCTTGAACGCAGATTGGTTTACTAATCTTCAAAGAAAACAACTGTAAGGTCAGTCCCAAATGTCTCTACTGTCAGATACTCTTTTATTTAATCTAAATAGACATTTTCAGTGGAAGATACTGGGTCATTTGGAAATTAGGCCAAGCACCCTATTTATTCAGGTATATGAATAAATACATAGGTATATATACCTAGAGTGTGTATATGTATATATATGTGTGTATATATATATAAAACTTTCAGTGTAATAATACATTTCAATATAATATTTCAGTGTAGTAGTATATAGTAGTATAAACCTGCTTATAGTTAGGTGCCAATCCTGCCAGCATTTTGAAGGGAAATCTGTCCAAGTGTGCATTTTGTGAATTATTTTGAAATATAGCGTTCTTTTCTGTGTTTAGTTTGGGTCTTTTTTAAACAAGTTTTATATTTTACGGAATAGCCTGATTATCTACATCTCTCTGCTATTTCTATGGAAAGAGGAACTGTTACAAATTACAGACTTCTCACATCAAAAGTCATTAGACCATTTGACCTTGAAAAGCAGCAGTTTTTTACAGTGGTCTGAGGATCTTCCAGTCCTCTCATGCACACCGTCCTTGAGACTCAGTCTGTAGGTCACATGGATGACGTGAGCCACTTGTGTAAAGTTTCTGTTGAAATATGCTACCTTGAGAATACTGGCTCAGCTCATGTTGAGTTCATGAGTTTAGAGATTTTTTGGTAACTCTCAAACTTTTCTAAAGCTAGCACTGCATAAAGAAATCCCTGTGATCTTTCTTAGCCAAGCTGACATGTTCTTTCTGTAGCTGAAAAACTGATCTAATGTGCTGAAACCAGATTCCAGGCTGCGCATTCTGTCAAGGCTACTTCTCTTTACGCAGCTCTCCCAATTCTTTGTCAACTCTTGACAAAAACAAAAAAACCCAAAACCAAAAAAAACAAAACAAACAAACAAATAAAAAACAAATTTAAAACAACAACAACAAAAAACCCACATAAAATGAAGTAGATCATAATGCATCTACAGGTGTTAATTTGTGCAAATGCTAAAAGTGAAGTGGGAATATTCTCTGTTGCTAACATCTGGTATTCTCTATTGCTAACATCTAATCACTGGTAAATTACAGATTCAGAGAAAATTTGCCACCATACTAGAAATTATCTTTCTGTGTGTATTAATCTATCTATATGTATACAGTTATAAATGAGATATATAATACATGTTCAAATATGTGTGTATGTACAGAAACGTGCATGTGTTTATACAGTCATATCTCGTTCCCTCACCCTTCTCTCTGTTTGAATTAGTGATTCATTCTGTTATATCAAAACCACAATAATGGAAGCTTTTCATTAATTAAAAATACTGTAGATTTGATGATGGTGGGGTTTTTTTTAAGTTGTGTGATGATACATGCACAGTGTTTGTGGAAAACTGCATCATGTTCCCTTAGGGTGCATACATGTATTTATACACAAATCCTTCTGCTGAACCTATTCTTGTGTATTGACTCGATAAGCTCTGGTTAAATGTGGCACTGCATGTCAGTTGTAACCTTCAGGAAGAGTAAGTTTCTGTGTCAGCTATTTTACAGCACAGTGTTCAGTTCTGTATGAAAGAAAGGCAAGAATGTACTGTAACAGCACCAACAGGGTAACTCAGTCTCCTTGATGTATTCACTTCCTGCCACATTGGTTTTTATCATACTGCAGTACGCAGAAAGATTAGGCCTGCACTGTGTGTGGGGTTTGCCCTTGATGAATCCAGTCATTTGAGCTTTCACAAAGAACAAGCCTCTCTATAACCGGGGTGGATTTGTAAAGTATTTACTAAACTTTAAAACCCAGCATAACAGGCATAATTAAATAGACACCAGTGACAAAAAAACATTTCTGTAAGGAGCAGCACAACACATAACAATAACTGTTCACAAGTTTACTGTTTGTTGGTGCTGCTGCTGCTTTCAGGGAAACTGAAAATGGGCAATATTTTTTCTTACAGGATTTGTTGGAGGACTAGAAGAACCCTGATTATTGTTTGTTTCAAGGGTTGTGCTAATTTTATTACAAACCGGTGTTCTCTTTACTTTCAGTGGAACCCCAAATAAAAAGCCACCTGCGAGCAGTACAATATCTGTAACACTGTTGTGCTTCAAGTGTGAAGGTGGTGGTTATGTCACTCTGTGGCAACAGATAGTTCAGTTGTTTTTCGGCTATACCATAGTGTGAATGGCCCATTTCATGGTCCCCCAGCAGCGTACAAACCATCTGGCAAACCCATGGCCGAGGTTGTGCTCTGTGTTTGCCACAAGGTCTCTCCTCTGAACACTATCTGGGACATTCAGGCAGTGGGAAGCATCCCAGCTGTGCTAAATTTGCTCTTGGAGTCCTGGCACAGTTGTCCACATGGATGATGTGGTAAATGTCTTGCCCAAGATCAAGCTACAAGTCAGAGTCAAGTCTGGAAATATCATTGAGGAACAGTGTTTCTTTGTCTCATCATTGCAAACTGCTACATACAAGGTACATTAATCTGTAGAAATGAAAACTAGTATAGCTAATGTTACATAGTGTGAAAAAGGGTAAAATACATTCTACTGCTGTTCCTTTGATGAGTGGTAAGGAACATGGTGTTCTGAATGGAGTGTTCTGTCCATCAGCAAAAAAAAAAAGGCTTTATGCAGTATGATTAAATACACAGATAGAGTGGATACTACCTTTCTAAAGATATTCCTTTAGTTTTAGCTTAAAAAATAATAATTGAGGCTATAAAGCACCACCACAAATAGGAGACCAGCAGCCAAATTGCACAGAAAGACATAGGCAACATTGTCTAAAAGCCCTGAAGAGGGTCAGACACTGACCTACATTAGGCCAGTGGCCTCAGGTGTGTCTTATGGAAGAAGCACAGGGAAGGTCTGGGAAAGACTTCTGTAAATCTCATATGCCTTTCACCTCACTTTATGAATTTTACTGCCACAACAATTCTATTGAAATATATCTCTAGCTTCAAGGTAATTGTGATTTTGAGATGGGTTGTTGTTTTTTGTTTTTTTTTTTTTTTCTTTTAGTGGATTTGTTGTTGTTGTTGAAGTATTTTAATTTACTTTTCAGCTTTTAGGTCTAATTGGCCTGTGGTCAAGAGTTCTGACAAAGCATAATGTGTTGGAAAGATTGCATGGAGAGAGCCACAGGACCAGTTGCAAAAGAGAGAACAGATAAGAGGATGCAGGCGAGGATTAGAGCATTACATATACAGGCACCCAGCATATCCCTCTTCATACTGTTATCCCTTTTTCCACTCCTGTGTGGAGTGGGGGTTTTTTTGTGTTGTTTGTTTGTTTGTTGTTGTTTTGGTTTGGTTTTTTGTCTGTTTGTTTTTTGGGGTTTTTTGGGGTTTTTTGGAGTTTTGAGTGGATGCTGCATATGGTTTTCTGTAAGCTGTAACCCTCATCCTTAGCAGAGCCATCACAGCGTCTCCTCAGGGTAGGGTAGATTTGGAAGGACAAGAAGGGCTCTTCTTGCAGGTCACATGAGGTCCTGCCTGAGGAGTCAGATTTGAGCAGAAACTGATCTTCTTTCCTTCTCACTGCTACCTGAACTCTCTGCTGGGGTAGGCATATACTATCTCAGTTCACTGAGTAATGGAATATGGCAATACTTGCACTTAAAAAGTCAGTATAATCCAAGCATGTGATTGCAGGTTGAACGCCCCATTAGCATGTGCTTCTAGACAGGAGCCCCACTCACAGTAGGGCTTCTAGACTCAGCTTTGTCTGAGTAGCCCACCCAGGGCTTGCTTTTTTTGCAGCAATGGCTCCACAGTTTTAAGGCAAGCCTTAAAAAAATCAAGTAGACCACTGTTCACTACTTCAAACACAGCATGAAGGCTCTCCATCTCCAGGTTCTCTTTTACAGTGTTACACTACTGTTTTGTGTGTTTTGGTAGTGACACGTTTAGTTGTACAAAATATTTTCATTGCTGACAGCCCCAGGAGAGGTAGATACCTGCTTCAACATTGTGTTGTGCTGGGCTATGTAGTGAGTGAACTGCAAGGGCAGGAGGTGATTATGCAATAACTCCAGGATCACTGTGGCTGCCCTAGAGGATAGAGCACAGCACTACAGAAGTTCTAAGAGTTTTTTTCTACAGAAAGTCTTTGTGTCAGGACATCCCTATCTCTTTTTTCTGTTTTTACAACCACATAACTAGGCTCAGAATTTGATTTGGCAGCCACTGAGCCACTGTAATATAGCAGCATACAAAGCTAGACAGAGAACAGATCTATCACTGTATCTGACTGATCTCTCTGCTTATGCACAGTGACAAATTCTCACCTCTCCATATAGATCAGCAAGCTCTGTAACCAGTCAGTCATGCATAAGTTGTGACAGCACATCACAAGCTTGGCAATTTGGAAGCCCAGAGTACAAGGTAAAACAGTCTGGTTTTTTACATGAAAGGAGCAGCCTTTTCCATTCCAGTGCTTTTTACCTGACCCCCAAAACATTTTTTTCTGAAGAAGACATCATATACTTCTATATCTCCCAGTAGATAGAAGCTAAATAAGGAAGTAATGAAAGGAAACCTTTCCATATAAATTCTCTGTAATGTTTATTTATTTTTCTGTAAAATATTTTTGTTCTCTCAGCTCAGGACTGTTTAAAAAAGAAATTCTTTCTTACCATGTTAGTTTTAATATATAAATCTAAAAACCACAGTATTGAAATAAAGACTTAGATGTGTGAAATGATAGTCATGAGAAGAGTAGTATAGGTATATGTACTATCACCTTTGACTTGGAAATACACAGTTTAATTAGAAGTTAGTGACATGGGTAAGAGACATTTTTAAAGTAGCTTTAGAGGTTATATTGGTTGTCTGTAGAATTTGAATTATTAAAATGTTTGGACATGGCAGAAACCCCATCCCAGTTAAGGGCAGTGGCTGTCATTTAGAGACAGTTGACCAGACCCTCTGAAACAAGACATTTCAAAGAGCTGTTGAAGAACATACAAATTTTGTATGTTTTGATGTTGAATGAAGCCATTAGTAACCATAGAAATAGGGATATGCAGTTGAAATTTGTAAAACTTTAGTTAAAATAAATAAGAATTAAGTGAAATTTTAAGTATTTTTATTCTTGACAAAAGCTGTGGGTCACAAATGAAATGTGCTTACTAACATGAGACTATTGAAAATACTGAAAATTAGTTGTGTCAGGCTTATGGTCCCTTCTGAAAATGTTAGTTAAAATAAATCAGTTGTCAGTTCAGAAATCTGAGAGGAGATGTATCAAAACATAAAATGATAAATAAGATTATAAAACTTAAACTTCCCTGTTAGACTTGTTCTGTTTTCTGTCATGTGATGTGAATCTAATGGAGATCTGTGCGTGTCATTGCAGCATGGGACTATCAAGTTAAGAGTAGTAATGACAGAGCATTTCATACCATGGTCTCAGACTTTCTCTGCTCACTGTACCTGAATGTTATTCTGATTTTTTATGGATCACTACTTGGTCCTAGCCTTAAACTTTTAATTTAAAACTTTATTTAAATTAAAATAAAGTAGTAGTAGGTTTGGAGCAGCTGAAGGCTGTTGGCTATGAACTTATAGACTACCCACTTATCTGGAGCTGTCTTGAAACTACACTTGATGGGCTTATCTGAAGTTTTTTTTTATATTTTTACACTTTGTATACAATTTTCTGGGCTTAGCTATTTTACTACAGCATCATCCACTGTCTGAAAATGCTGTTTCATTGTTGGTGGAGATCACAGACTCCAAGTTGGGCATGAAGCAACTCTATCTGCTCTAGCAGCCTGTGCAGTGTTCTACTCATAAAAGAACACATCACCGTCTTGGTCAGTGAGACTGGTGTAGAAGCCAGGCAAACCTTTGATATTAGAAAATTCAGGTTCAAGTAGCAACTTTGAAGCCATCCAATGTTGTAATTATGCAGGGTGTATTGTTCTGGATCCCTGGTTTACTAGGCCTGAAATGGCATTGATTGTAATGATGGTCTGGGTTACTACTGAAGCAAGGAGAACATCCACTTGCAATGGCTTACTTTCTTCAAGAGAGGGTAATGCCTCAAAGATTTAATAATTTTAGTGAACATAATAGATGGAAATACTTAGTTCATCTACATACTTTGGTATATACCTAATTCTGGAGTCTTGGTAGAAATTAAATAATCTTTTTAATTGATATGAAATAGGATATAAACTCAGGAATTATTGCTGATCTTCCTGTTGTGAGAAAATAATACGCTCTTACAGCACTGTAAGTTCTGAAGTGATATGGCCATGTTCAAAATGTCCACATGCCAGCGGTTCCAAGAGGCAGATCATAAGGGATAACTCTGAAGGCAGTCAAATTTAAACCATAGAGTTTCCAGAATGAAAGCAGTCTACAATTTATCTTCCCTCCATAATAGTTTTAATACATAACTTTTAAAATTTTTGTTTTAGTTGAGGTGGTAAGGCATTGGTCAGTTATGTTTTACAGGACTTGAAGAACCTCAGGGACATGCAATTCAGCCACTAGTGAGAGTAGCAGTTACAAGTAAATAAGCAAGTTCCAGCCTCCAGAAATGTTACATGATATGTGGATATGTACAGAATTATCTGTCCTGTTCTCCTCAGTTCATGAGGATGACCTGCTTTGAGGTGGAGGAATAAAATGCATCCGAAGTGAAAAAAAAGCTACAGGACTTCAAATATTTCTTCATAAGGCAAAGAAACCATCTTTTGAGGCCTAGGGATGGATGTTCATTGCATGCCAGTGCTTTCAGAAAACGTGAGGCAGCGTGTGAGAGAATGGAGAGGCTCCTAATGACTTTCCTAATGTTTTTCCTTTCAAAGGTACCATGATATTTTTGGTGTAGTTCACAGTGAAGCCATTTTTCATAAACACTTATTTAATTGAATAAGCATGATCTCTTGAGGACCTGCATAGCAGGTTCTCAGGAACTCCATTTGAATCTTAACTACCTGCTCCTCAGCAAGCTTCCCTGTCCAAGATCAGTTTTACTTGCCGTTTCTACAGGCATGCTATAATGAAAGACCCGAAAAAGCAGTTATGTATTGATACTGTGTAGCTTTGGTTGGTAGATACCTACATGCCTGCTCTTTTCACATTTTATGGGGCAAAGTAGATACAATACAGCAAAAGCAACATTCAGAATCATAAAGCTGAGTCAAAAGTACATCTTGTTCTTTCATATCACAATAGTAAGGTAAACAAAATTGTATTTTCTTAGTTTGGAAGTGTTTTCTTCCGGAAGATGGAGGTAAATCCATGCGATAATTTTTCTTCCGGTTACTCCTTAGTTTCAAAAGGTAAGCATGTATCCCAAGTGTTCTTATTTTCAGGTGTTCAAGTGGTTAAACCCCTTCTTTAACTGTTTCACCTTTAACTGCTGAAGGATACTGTAAGGTATTTTAGGTTCCTGCATTTCACACTATGGGCTTTTTGATTCACTGGGATTTTTGCAGCTTCTTGTACTTAACTTTGCAACTTCCACATCTATTCTTTACTTTAGGGAGAGGGAAAGTGCTGTCACAGTACTCTCTGTTGCACTGAAGGCAGTACAGAGACTGAGAAACGCAAGAGTTGCTTCAGCACTTCCAAGATCTCAGTGGCAAATGGATTATTTACTGTGCACTGTGTTTGTGACTCACAGCCATCCAACCAGTGTTCCCAGTGTTCAGGGAGGAAGACCTGCAGTTCTGCCTGGCATCCTGCATCAGCTGTGCCAAAGAAAGCAAGGTATGAGAGCAAATGCTGGAGTCCACAGTAGTGTTCTGGTCAGGATCTAAAACTTGAGTAGTTGCTCCAGAGCTGTCCAAAAAAACAAGCTTCTCAGGGAGATCCCTGCGCCAAGTTCTGAGTCTTGAAGAGCGTGAAATTTGGGGGGAAAGAGGCAGTGTTCCTGTTGCCAGTGATCTTGTAAGTCATTGTGCAAATCTGTGAGAACATTCTACAAAGATTTAGTTGAAACTAGTGACTACTCACTGTAATAGCAGGTACACAATCAGACAGTCATTGGATATGTGCTAGGCAGACTATAAACTGTTTATAAAAGATTTCTTTTTCCATTCAGTGTGAAACGCCTCTTGTCCTTGATCCCTTGCTGTAGTATCTATTTCTTGTTAAGCATTTTCAGGGCACGGAAAGCTTTACTTAGGAGAGTATCTTCAGTTCCCTTTCATTTGAGTAAGTCAATGAATAGTTGGTAATATAAATCCCTAAGTAAAAGAAAAAGAAATCAAGTTACTAGTGTGCTTAGAAATGCTTTATGTTTGTATTAGGGAAGGGGAGGGGAAGTCAAGGTGCTACATTCTTCTTTCTAATTTCATACTAATTCCACTGAAACCACAGATGGAAGTGGATTTGTAAGTGGATGCAACTGAAAATATGATTTATATATGTGCTCCTAAAAACATGAATTAGGAAATTATCCCAAATTTCTTTTTCTGCATTAAGGAAATCAGTTTATACTAGCGTAAGGTACAAGGGAATCAGGTCTTCTGTCTTTATTCTTCTGTAGTCATGCACCTGTTAAATTAAGTTTTGATGACCTATAATGAGATAGGACCTCTCTTTGGCTTCTTTCTGTCTTTCAGATAAGTAACAATAATGGGGGAAAAAGTAACAGGACCACAGCTTCAGGGAATCATGTTGAGCTGAAATGCTTTCCAAGATGAAATAATAAAATTCACGTTGTTATACCCAACAAGTGAACTGATCTGTAGAAGCCTTTAAGTACATTATATCTTGTTAGGAGCTGGGGTATGCTGATGGAGATAAATTGTCCATTATTCATATATGAAAGGAGAGGTCAGCCTAAACCCATACAAAGATAGTGCTGTTTGATAGTGGGCCATTTTATGTCCAGAAATATTGATAGCTCATACATATGCATTACAGGAAGCTGTCAGAAAAGTTCTGTGTGCTTTTATCAACTGTGAGTCAGGAAGGCATTGTTCAATTTGCTTTTAAAGCAGGAGGTCAGACAAGATAACTCCAGAGCTCCCTTCTGGCTTGAATGATTCTGTGGTTCTGCCAGCTTGGTAACTAAGGCTGAGATTTGTGAAGTTCTGGATGCTTTTACATTGCCCTAAAGAATTAGGACTGTACTGTAAGGAAGGAGGATATCAAGCATGTTGGACTCTTCTCTGATGCTGCATGACATATCCTACTTTCCTAAGTGTAATGCAGTTTAGTTGCTGCCTGCATAACTTATTTTTAAACAATTTGCTGTAATTCAACCAGTGAAATGTGGCTTGAAAAGATGAAGTCCTTTTTATTGTCATGTCTAATGCAGGCACAGGGAAGGAGGCTTGGATGCAATCAGAGGAAATTATGTACTGTGAAAAGATGTGAGTACAGTGTCATTTGCAGGTGTATAGCTATGTCTTTAAAAATGTTCCTTCTGCACCAGTAAGTGCCTGTAATGAAGACAGTCCATGCATCCAGTTGTGCATCAAAAGGTCATGAATTGTTCTAGTGACATGAGAGAATAAGGATTTTGCATGATGTCGTAGTCAAAAATCTGTACTCAGCTTCCCAAATCATTTGCCAAAGTCTAGGTATTTTTGAAACTGGGATTTAGAGTGAATTTAACTTCAGTAGAAACACATTCAAACAAATACTATAATTTTATTTGGGCCTGTTAACACTTCTATTAACAACCAAAGCTAATTCTTGTTCTAGATACATAAAATGTGGTCATGCCTGGAGTAAACACGATCAACTCAAACTACTAAAAAGTTGCCATTAACTTTTTAAATGTCACCATTTTTGGAGGTAATTTAAGACCTCCAACTGCCATTTTGGCCATGTGCTGCTTTGATAGCACAGTAGTATATCAGTTACCAGCTTCAACCTAGAAGCCATTTATATGAGAGAAATTCATGCAAAATTGTAAAACTTAACATTTCTTTGGGAAATCATATGTATTTTTAAGAATAGTCCATACATTCTCTCCATCAAGCTCACTGATCATGCTTGTAGCAGATAAGACTATATGAGTCAGACTATATTCTATATGATTTTTTGTTGTTGTTTTGTCATGTCCTGTATGCGTCTGAACATTTTAAATTTTTTGGTGCTGTTCGTCTTCTTTTTCTTGAATGCACGGGGTAGTAGTCACAATTTCACTAGGTGGCGTAATTTTGTATCCTTCCTCTCCAGAAATCCTTAGTAAATGTGAGGACAAAACATGCTGCTGCCTGAGATTTAATTTCTTTGAGAATCGTGTTCAAATATCTTTAAGAAATAAATGTCAGGCCACTGTTCCTTTCACAGAATCCTTATCTGATTAAAACTTGTAGATAAGTTCCCTTTTTGTTAAAGAATGAATTAAAGCAGATAGTTCCAGAAGAAACAGAACATAGCTGAAAAACTAACCTGCCTGTTCTGATGATCCAAGCAACAAGAGATTGGATAACATTTTCCCCAGACAGTTTGGGTTAAATGGTGTTAAACAAAATCTTGCTTGCAGTTTCTCATTATGTTACCATGTTAAAAGTAAAAAAAATGCCATCTAGTGCTCTGAGGAACAGATGAATTGAGAAAAGTTGAAGTTAGGAATATTATGTAGGTCTACAACAAAATCAGGTTGAGCCTTCCTTTCTTTCCTAGTTCCCCTTTTCCTCATTTCTTTGACTGTTTGATTTCCGGGTGTGCTGAAGATAGAGCATGGTCTGCCTCCTGTGCAAGTCTGAAATCAGAGCTGGTGTGTGATTTCTTTCAGCCTGTCAAAAAGGCAGTATGCTATATTCTATTCACTGATGCTGCTGAATATAGCATATGACTGACTGTTTTCTTTTTACATACACTGCGATAGAGACCTTTGTCCCTTGTGATTCACCAGGTTTTATTCAGCTGTAAAAGGACTCATGTTCAGGAGCTGTTTCAGGAGGAGCTGAACTAGTCCAGGGAGAGTGCAGAGAGAAGGTAAAACTCCTATACTAAACAAAACACAACACCCCGTACAAACAAACAAAAACCATAAAGAAATAGAAACTGTTGAAAATTTATATCTATTTCATGATTACTACAAAAATACTGAGCAGATGTTGCTTACAAAATTACAGGTCTGGAGCTAATAACTGGAGGCATAACTATGAAACACTTTGTGGTCAAGAAGGCAGTATTTTGTTCAGTAACTGTGCTTTTTAATTCGTGAAAGATTTTATTGTCCATAGTACTACAAAATTGAACCAGGGCTTGGACTACTTTTTTTATTTTTTTTTTAATTACGATAAACAAGGGCAAATAGTGCCATGTTTAGCTGCTTCTGAATGTGGATTTGACATGTCAGCTTCTCTGTATCAGAAAGAAAGAAGGAATTAGCATCTATAAGCCTACCAGAAGTTTCTGTAGAAGGCATAAATCAAACCAACAGTGCTGAATACACAGCTTATACACTTAAAAATATATGTTTAAGCCTGAAAGTCCTGTCAGTTATTGTATTTGTATTGTCCAAGATTTAGCTAGACTCCACTGAAATAATGTATTGTATTGCTACTAAGTGTCATCTATCTTCTGCCTATATATCATTTTAACCTAGATTTCTGAGGAAAGTGTTTTGGAAGGCTTAAAACCATGGAGTTAACCAATTCTACACTGTATTTCTGAGCCATCAAGGATCTTCATATAGATAGTTAGAGAACATCTTGCCAAGGTCTTTATCATTCTTAATGCCAAAATCTCCCTGGAAGCACAGGGTAGGTTTCCTGATCTCTGCAGACTGATAAGGCTTAGCTGGCCAGTGGAACATTTTCTACTCCTAACTGTACATAAGTTGTATATATAAATGGCTAAGAAACCACTGATGTTGCTATTGATTCATAGTATGCACAGGTCAATCAATTATTCTGCAGACAACTAGAATAAACATGCAGTCCAGCAAAGCTCTCATTTTCACTCAAATAGGCTGAATATGGATTTAATTAGAAATATTAATAAAAGAAATTTTGGTTCATTTGCACAGTGAAAAGAAAAAGAAAAAAAGCTTTTGGGTGGCTAAAAGCATATTCAGAGAAGGCATAGGGACTGAGACAAACCCATTCATTCTCTAAACACAATACTCCAATAAGCAGAAAATGCAAATGAATGTTATGGAAAAACAATGAATGAAGAGTTTTCTCTTGGTTGTTTATTAGTTATTCTTTGGAGATGTGAAAATGAAGGGGAATGTATTTTGCATATAATAACATGTTTATATGCAAGGCGGGGGGGGGGGGGTGGTTGTTTTTTTTTTTTTTTTTTTTTCTTTTACAAATAAATATAAAGGAAATATGGTGGGAAAACTGTAGGTAGTGGATGAGAGACTGTGAAAACAGAAAAATTACGGGATTATTTAAATTAGTGTTGTTTGCTCAATAGTTGAGTTAAAACGTGCTGTTTTGTAGATTGGTGAATAACATTTGCACAAGCTTAAATGAAATTGCACATTATAATGCAGCATTTGGGGAACATTGAAATTCTTACCACATTTTAGGGTTCATTTCTTTATATAATCATCTGAAGTTAAGTTAATTTCAGAATATCCCTCTACAGTGCTGGAATTTATAAAAAACATTCAGCTCTTCCCTGCCTACTCATCTTGTTATTTATGTAGGCTCCATGCAAAGATAGGAATTACACTCATACTGGGATGATTGTATAATTTTTTTACAGAAAAAATGTATTACAATGCCTAACTGTATTTTATACTGGATATTTTTGTTACTACTGTTAACTCACATTGACACTAAATGTTTGGGGGTTTCTAAGTTTAACCTTAAAAATGCATGTCTAAGTAAGAGTTTAAGTATTTAATTATAATTTGCAAGCTTTAGGGTGAGTTGTTTTCACTCAGGGAACTTAATGTTCATCTTTTTGTGACTAGATGATGTCTCCATCAAGCAGTAGAAATTATTCAATGGACAGAAAGCACCACAAAGGAATGAGATGTATGCATTTCAGTACTGAATATGATGATACCCTAAAAGGTGGGAGCAAGAAAAAAAAAGGTTGCATAATTTTAATAGGTATGTCATATTAAATAAGGCCTGCTAGACAGTAGCATAAATAATGCCTTGACCTAAATTTGAATGTTTCAGGTTTTCCTACAGAAACTGAAATTTCTTACCAGTTTATACTTTGCAGTATAAATCACTGGTTAAAGACTGGACGCCAACACATATTCCTCTGTGTGTGTGTGTGCATATGTACATTAATACAGAAAAAGCCAGGGTATCTACTTTATTTAGCTATTTCCTGATGGCACAGTAATAATGTTCAGGGTTAGCTGGTCTGTACATTAAATTAGAATCACTGCAAAATTACCTACTG
Source organism: Sylvia atricapilla (assembly GCF_009819655.1). Taxonomy (NCBI): domain Eukaryota; kingdom Metazoa; phylum Chordata; class Aves; order Passeriformes; family Sylviidae; genus Sylvia; species Sylvia atricapilla. The sequence goes on from NC_089174.1 coordinate 31,107,148, forward strand.
TAATAGGCAGAAAAATAAGAATTTGTTTTGAAGTAAGAAAAAAACCACACACGAACACAAAAAAAGTTCACAACACTTCTAAATTCTTAGGTTATTTTTAAACTGAAATGCTTTTATTTTCCCTTTCCTTCTTTTATTCCTTTAAAAGTAGTACTTGGCCTTGAATTTACCTGCTGCCCACCACCTTGTTTCTAATCATCTTAAATGTTTTAAATTTCTAAAGATTCCTGTGCGTCTATAATTTCAACTACTTTTTTTGGTAATTATGTAATTAAATAGTTGTCATATAATTGGGATCAAAAGGTATAATCCTAGAAATGTTAGGGCTGTTTAAAATTTGCTGAATTTAATTAAAACAGTGAGAAGGTTAGGAATGATATTTTAAAGGAGTGCTTTAATAGATAATTTAAGCTACACTTACACACTTCTGTACTTAGCTGTATTGTTAAATAGTTTCAGATTTTATGATCATCAAGGAAAAAAAAAACTATGCCGACACCAAAAAGAAGGGCAGTCAAAAATACAATGGAATTTCAAAGCTGGATCTTGATTCTTCTGTGGATTCTGGAGAACTACAAAATGCAAAAACTTTTTTTTCCCCCACAAAATTTTGTCTGGGAGCAAGCCTCAGGAAATATCTGGTATTTCAGGTCCCTAGTTTCAACTAAATCAAGTCATTTAAAGATCTTAAATTTGAAAGTTACTGCTAAAATCATACACACTGCATAAAATCCTGCACACAATTTTATATAATGCCCAGCTCACTCTTGCTTACAGGAATGCAGAAATTTATATAACTTCATGATGTGAGAATAGAAGATATTCAGAGGCAGTGTTGCATTTGATAACAGACTCTGAACTCCTAGCAGATCTACAAATTTTTATTTTTTTTTAAATGCAGGAACAATTTTTGCAGTTCATAGAATGCAAAAATTAAAAAGATGTGTTGTACAACTGCCCTCAAATCCCTAATGGCATGCTTGTTGCTTTTATAAAAGTCTGTTATTATGGTTAAGATTGCCAGATTAGTAACAGTCAACAGTTCTCCCTCCCACTTCAATCTGATGTGTTTGATTGTCTGGATTTCTCTTTGGGTTTGTTTTTGGTTTTTTCCACTCCCCCATTTTGACCAGGTCATCTAACATTTCAGCTGACTGTTAAAATATCCTGAAAGTGAGGGAGCTGCAGGTTGTTGGCATTTCTTGTACAGCAGGACCGTATTTTGTGCGTGAGGAGCTGAAAGCAGATTTTGGCTGATCTGCTGTAGGGGATATCTGATAGGTGTCTGCTAGTAAAAGGCTTTCAGAAGTTTTTAAACTAGAGAGTCTCATTTTGGCTATTAAAACATCTGTAACTGCACCATATGTGCTGAGTTAGAAAACCATTTATGATGTTTCTTTAGAAAAAAAATGCTAATCCTTTGATAAATGTTAATAAGACTCCATTATCCTCCCATCTCTGTCCCTAGAAACACATATCAAAATTCTGTCTGCAGTTATGATACTGAATATGTATGACATGGTAGAATGCAAAACTGAATACGATTCAGCACAGATAGCATTTTTTGAGAAATTAATTAATCAGATAAATTCTGCTTCATTTCTGTGTGTGACTACAACATTAATTTACATTAATTTTACAGAAATTAAAGTCAGTGTGATTATGATGATGATAATATTTCTTATTTTATCTAATGATACAGAAAAATGACAAAATGAATGTATCTATAAACACAACTATCACTTGTTCTGCCCAGAAGATCCAATTAGAACATAACAGATTTCTTCTCATAATAAGTAATGTGTAGCTTTCAATCTTCTGTTCATAATTTATAACAAAACCAAGAAAAGGCAAATTAGAAATGTTGTGCTGTTTAACGTTCTGGGATTTTTTAAATACAAAATACTTCTTCAAGTCACCAAGAAAAATAAATATAATGCAAGCATTCCTAAACCTCCAGTGTTCTGGAGTTCGTGCTGTGGATTCAAACAATGAAATTCATTAATCTCAGCATTGTATATTCACAACTGAAAAATTCAGGAAAAAAGCAAATGTTGCTCTCTACATGCAAGCTGTCACTGTTGTATTCTGAACCCTGTGAAGGTGCTTTACAGATAATGTAAAGGGAAGGTGAGGTGGTTGTCAGAGACATTTTAAGAAACTATCCTTGTACATCTGGTATGCTGTAAAAGTGTATTGTATTCATAAATAATCCAAAATAAATGTGGAACTCACAAGTAACTAATCTAACAAATTACACAAGATTTTGGTAATACCTTCTATACCAGTTAAAAAAAAGTACAAATTATGTTTTTAATGTTGTAATTCTCAAATGTAAGGTCATAGAAGCAAACTTGGCTAAGATCTCAGCTGAGGTGATAGTAGCTCCATTAAAATCAGTATAATATTAATGTACTACAAGTACGAATCTGAAGTGTGGAGTTTTACTTGAATGGATTTTGCAGGTCAGGCACATGTGGGGTAGGCACAGCTGGGTGGTGGCAGGCCTCCCTGTCACAGGCAAGTATTGGAAGGTACTCCACATGTAGGGAATGCTTACAAGCAGTACAGTGTCTTCCTGAGAAGGCCAAGACCACCACTCACTCCTCACCCATGGCACTGATTCATATCTGTTGCAACTGAGCAGAGAAGAATCCACATGTAAGAGTATACACAGCTGCATACACACCTCTTACCTAATGTAAACACATAGCTTTGTATTATCTAATTAATATAAGTCTTTTTTTCTTAAATTACCATAGTCTTTTCATATTGCAATGCAAGCACAAGTCTTTAAAAAGGTTCCTGCTATTTCCTGCCAATAGTGTGCTTGTCATTTGAGAATTATTAATTAGTCTCACACTGTCACTAGAGTGGGATAGGGAACCCAGTTCTGCAAACGCTACTTATTGTGGATCTAAGCTTGATCTCCAGGCATCCTAAGTAATTTTTTTGCTTTCTCATATGCTGTTGTGGGTTATTTGGCCTATATTTAGATACATTTAGCCAGTCCTTAACTATTTATTCAGTTTTGACCAGATATGTAAATTTGTGTATGTTTGTTAATGTTTTATGAGCATTTGAATTACTAGCAAGTCCAGTAACTTCCACTGATGGAACTAGTTGGCTCCAGCATGCTTCTGTATCAGTATGAAGTGTTTAAGCTGCTGTGGAAAACCGTGTCAAGTGGACATTTATGAAGCTATTCAGTAATAATAGATGACCTCTCCTTCCATGGTTTTAGCCTTCTTCAAGAATAATTGTGGAAAATAAGTTTTAAGTTAGTTTAATTAGTTTCAAGTCACATCCAGACAGATTAATAAATTAATGATATGAGGTAGAATCAGCAAATCAATAATCACACTGAACTGTAGTCTTAGAGCAGCCAAGGTTTTTTTGGCTAGTACACAGATACTAGTATTATTTCTTGGATGGAGACAGTCTTCCCATTGGGTAGATTCAGTGGATGGCATATGCTTTGTGTTACAGTAGCTGCAAGCATCTTGGCCATTTCTGGGCACTAAAGTATAATGGAAAGAGCATCTCACATCTTCAGGTTAGAAAGACTGCAAAACAACAACAAAAAACCCTAAAAATCATCTCCCGCCATGAAAAGTCAACAGGAATCAACAAATACAATGCCTCTGTATATGTGAAGACACAAACTTTGGACCAAGCCCAATCTTGTTATAACTGGACCTAACCTATTCCCAGTGAATTAGATTGTAAATAAAGGAATTATATCCAGATTATTTTTACATGCTGTTTTGTAAATCCCACATGTAGGATTGTGTAAATGCCCGTGACACCATACAGCTGATAGTGATTCAGTGATTCATCATACAGCTGATAGTTTCATCCAGCTGCTGTAATAAATTCGTGAGTACATTAAAATGAGCTCATTCTATTCTACTTGACACCCAATCTGTGAAAAAATAATTCTGACTGAACCTTACCATTGTAAGTTGCTAATTAGACCCCGATTTCCCTGTCTTCTAGTTAATTTATTTTTTAAGGGTTTGCCATAGAGTTTTTCCGGCTTGTAAGTTCAGGAGAAGCACGAAGTGGATTTTTGTGTTGTCATAGTTGTAAGATAGAAAATGTGAATGATCCACATTTTTCTTACAGCTTATGGTACATGATAATTTATTAGACAATTAACAGAGACACTATAGCCTAAAGAAATCAGAGTTTTCTGAAGTAACTCTGATATATTGTTAATTAAGAAACTGGATATGCCTGGGCCTGTCTCCAAACTCTGAGACTGCCCATGGATAGAGGGATAGTGTCATGCTGGAATTAAGCTGGGACCCACCACAAAAGCATTTTGGTCATTCAGAGAGCTTAGTTTTAAAGCAGGAAATTAGAACAAATGGAAAACTGTAAACTGCATTTTCTACAGTATAAATCTCTTAGTAACTTGTGGGGTCAGACAGAACCTCCAGACAGTGACTAGGAACTGTGCTGATAAACTCTAAATTGGGAGCCGAAACTGTCTCTGTGGGCAAATCTAGTTGTAGTACTATTAGGTATCATTATTGAAGTGATATTAAAACCAAGCAGAAAAAATACTTTAAAATCTGAGAGAGTAAAGAACCTTTGCCTTATGTTCCTCTAAATTAGTTTAATGTACCTGTAGGTCCTCAGTTTTGTCATATTTCATAAGCAAATCTGGGGCATGACACTATGAAATGAGATGGTGTTTCAGTGAGATGGATAGTATTGAAATTACTTTTTCTGCACCAGTGTCAATATTGGTGAACTAAGTTTGACAGCTAAAATTTTGAAAAGCGATTGATTTTGGTTGGGTTGAAATTCACAAATTTTTGACTTGATGACACATATCCTGTGCTTTTTTTACTTTTTTTTTTTTTTTTTTTTTTTAGTCTGAAAATGTTTAATATTCAAAATCAAAATCGTCTATGGGAACAGGAATGCCATATTTAAAAGGAGAAAATACTTTGATCAGAACAAGAGCCATGAGGACAAAAAGAGGGAACTAGCAAAACCTTCTCCTGTGGCAAACAGTGTTTGAGGGTAAACTAGACAAATGGAGTTCTAGTGTAAAGTAGTTACTCTTTACTGGAGAAATATTTCAATATTAATTCAGAGTAACATAGCCCTAAGTGGGACAGAATAGGCTATGGATGAGTAGTGAGGAGATCATCTTCATTATGAAAAACCAGATTTTATCTTTTCTTGCAAGAGGAAGGACAGAGAATTAAATCTTATTACATTCATGTAAGTGATTTATCCAAGTCCTGAACTATTCTAAAACTGGTATATCTGACATTTTTTCTATAGACTGCATCTAAAAAGACTTTGAATGGAAGCCACAGAGGTTAGTTCAGTTTTTGGGAGCATGGTGCTGATTAACACCAAGGTTGCAGGTTGGATCCCTGCGTGGGTCATTCACTGACTTGATGTTCTCTGTGAGTCCAGCTCAGATGATTCTGTGAGGTGATTTCCTATTACAGAATGAGAAGGGTTGTGAAATGCCCAAAATTTCCACAGGGTAGAAGAAACCTTCCCACCACATGTAAAACAACTTTGAGCAATCCTTTGCAGTCAGTGGACTGCAGTAGCTGAAGCCAGATACCTGGCCAGGTGTAATTGAGATCCTCTTCTTCTGTGACTTGAGTTTTCAGTTCAGTTGGCGTTTCAAGATTCTGTACATGGAGTTGGGTGTCTGTTCCCCACTTTAGAACAGATATATTTATATGATGCTTGCCAGATCAAGAAATATAAAGCCGCATGGTGGTTTTTTGCATTTTTGGGGATTTTTTGAATCTAAGCAGGTATTCCTGTAAATCTGTCTGTCATTCCAGGCTCTTTCCACTTTCCTCAAGCTTTGCAAGTTGAATTCCACAGCTTCCAGCTGTACTAAAGAATTTGTCATGCTGAGCTGAAGTAGTTACCTAAGAGCCATGTTGTGAACAGCTCACCATATAAACAGTTTCAGGAATATTTTTAATATGAAGTTCCCCATGGCAGTGCCAAAATTGTTGACATGCAGAGTTTGAAAAATTAACACATCACTTAAAAGTATGTAGCTTGAGAGGCAACCATGGGGAACTTCATATTGCAGTTCTCTTCTGCACTATTTGGTAGCTCTACACATAAGTGTTTTCTATGGTGCTATCTGATCCTTAGACTTGAAGGCAAAAATGCATCTTCGTTGTTTTGTATGATACTTAGACCATACAGTATGGTTCATTAACACATTTCTTGAACATTAATACTGTGACCTAAAGATTTCAGGTCTGATCTTTGTTAAGAATTGCTGCTTTATTTACTGACATGACATACAGCTTTATAGAAGTTATCTTGGAAACATCCATTTTGGTGTTAAGGACATAATACATAATACCGTTGTGACTTACTGCTCTCCTGACTTTGTCTTGAGATTTTGTCATGTTGAAATACCAAGGTCTTACTGAGACAATAACTAAAATGTATGTGTAAATACCTGATCTTCTTTACTTACAAGAAAGGTTTTGTGGCAGTAAACATTTAATGCAAAACCTTTTCAGATCAGGGAGAGGTACATTAAATACACCATTATGGTGTTTTCATCATCTTCCATCTGAAAATAGGGAGAACGTAGCTCAGCCAGTTAGAGCATGGTGCTTGTAACATCAGGGCTGTGGGTTTCATCCCCATATGAGCCATTCACTTAAGAGTTGGACGTGATCCTTGTGGGCCCCTTTCAGTTTAGAATCTTCTGTGATCCTTTCTGGCCCTTTAGAAAATATCAGGGTAGGCATGTTTAGGAAAAACAGAAGAAAAGGATGTTTATTTCTCCTCACAGTTCTTTGAAAGCAATTTCTAGTGAAAAAAAAAATCTAGGCTGTGTACTTTTTTTTTTTTATCTGTAAATGTAATGGAAAGTATTTTCTACGTGTAAACTGTAGTGCCATGCCAGCAGTTGTAATCCCCCAGTGTAAAGATAATTCAATCATTAGGTGTAAAAGTCTTGGAAACATCAGGAAACATTAAACCAAAATAAGGACCAGCAGCAGCCTTTTTTTCTGATTGCTTTGTGCATCTTAACTCAAGTCTTTGTATCCCTGCATTGCCAGTCAGGCAATTGGCAGTTAGATCCTCTGGACAGATGATGGGGAGAATGGTGCAGAACTTAAAACAGCAAAATTGTACTGTGGAAGTTTGGTTTCCCATTGGTAATTAGTCATGTCTTATGTAAGTGGTTGGATTTCAGCAGCTTAAAAACGGACATCTTTTTATACTTCATGTAGTTGTTGCTAACTGGAATGACACAAAGTTGCACAGTTTAAAAATAGATACTAGGCTACTGAGACGTCTGGTCTGTTTCTTTTACATAACAACTAGATTTTTTTCACAGAATAGTCTAGACAGTGGCAAGAATGAAGTGAGGCAGCAGCCCACACGCAGTTTGGGGAGCAAATGCTTAAAACAGGTTTCTGAGTTCTCCCACCAGAGATTTGGCTGTGGAAAAGAGACAAAATTCAGAAGCATCTTGAGTCTCTCTGTGCACAAGGTAGGATAGGGACAAAAGGTAGCAAGTTATCAATCACATTGTTCTGACCTTGGATAGTAAGAGCACGCTTTTATGGACTCGAGGTGGGTCAAAGGGAAAGAGGAGCACAGAAAGGGCTGGTTGGTAGATGTCTACAAGCTAGTTCTGGAGAAGTGACAGCAATTTGTCATGAAAACCCTGATAGGGAAGGATGTTCTCATAAACATGGAATAAGGATCCACAGAATTATTGAAAAGAGGAGGGAAATGGCCACCCTGAGTGAAAGCAGTCTGTAAGAAGCACAATATTGCCTCTTATCAAAGCTGAATCATTTCCAGCCCAGCGGGGAAGAAAGAAATTTGGAATCTGGTAAATGAGACTAAGAACTTTCCAACAGAGAAGTTATTGTACTCACTGTCTGTCTGGAAAGGACAGACTTCAGGATCATCAGAATATGTGTTTTAGACTGAAGAAGAAGAAGACTATTAAGTTCCTAAGATGTGGGAAGTTCTGCATTAAAAAAAAAACCAAAAAAACCCCCAAAAAAAACCAAAAAAAAAAAAAAAAAAAAAAAAAAAAAAACACCAAAAAAAACCAACAACAACAAAAGAAACAGTAGCATTTTAGCAGCAACAAATGGAAAAAAATTAGCTAACCCCAAAGATTTTGAGTTGCAAGAGAGAAGAGCATGCAGGTGTTTTTGCTTTATTTTTTTGTAAGATGAAGTACGTATATATACTATGTTGAACCAGCAGTTAGTATTTTCAGACACACTTACGTAATGCAGTTTTTTAATGGACTGTCCTCTGAATATCAAAATATTGCTCAATATTTTACTGCACTTTTCTGAGGACCAAAGCTTTTGAAAAAGTGAGGCTGTAACTTGCCAGAGGAAGTTCTACACAACTGAAAATTATTCAGTGTGTGACACCAGTGAACAGTGATGTTAGAAAAGAAACTTTCAAAAATCAGTCAGCTATCTTTTCATAGTGGAGACATTTAGGCTGTGTCCAGGCTGCACAGAATAGAGATAAGTTAGAGCCCCACAAGTGCTCAGTTCAAGGCCAAGTTGCATGTCTGGGTGTGGCAGAGTATGTCTGTGGGGAGACCTGGTTTGCCTCCACCTCTTCACAGAAAGCTCTCATAACTCCAGAGAGTGTGTTCTTGTGAGAGAAATGTTTCCCTGAAATAATTTTGGATTTTTAAGGTTAATTTTAAGTGTTTTATGAGTGTCATTCAAAGCACAAGTAAAGAATAAACAGGCAGTTATCAGTGGACAAGTTGGATTACTCTAGAATATGAACTTGGGTTTATTTCATCTCAGGGCTTTGAGATTCCATGTAAGACAAAGTGATCTATTGCTGACAGGGACATATGGTAATGGACTGAATAAAATAATTTTTCTGGGGCAGTTCCTCAGGCATCAGCTTCTGTGCTAATGTTATTGAATATTCCCATTAATGACTATGGAATGATTATTAGGGTTGTGCTGACACAGCAAAAGTGAGAAGCATTATTAATCTGGAGAATGTTTGGGGTCTACTACAGGGAAAACAGAAATGGCCGTAACAGGAAAAAAATGGGGTGAAATTCTGTAATACAAATTTTATAGTCTATAATTGAGGATATAATGACTGAATTTCTGTAACGCAGGAGCTTTGCCTTGGAAAATGACAGAGCAGGATCGATATAAAGAGGTAAACCATCGGATCTCAGTATTTCCACTGTGGGTTTGGGGAGACTTTTGATTGTTTTTTTTAATTTGTTTATTTTGGATTTTTTATTGTTTATTTTGTTTGTTTGGGGTTTTTTTAGTTTTCATATGAGATTCCAGAGGCAAATCAAGTGGATTCACAGTATTGCCTGGTGCAAATAAGGCAGATGTCCACCAACTGCAAGAGTACAGGTTCATTATTTTCTAGTATTTCAGAATTTATGTCACTTTCCTGTGATCTTTGAGATAGACATTTAATGACACTGCTGCTGAGGTAGAGAAGCCCCAAGCACACACATTGGTGAGGGATAGATTTGTGCCTGCATGTAAAATAAAAAGATGTGATGGAGTATCATGAACTCCAGAGGTTCATGAGCTTCTCCCTCTGGAGAGAGAAGAAACTCTGCCTTATTGAGTGATTAAATACTCACTAGTCTTAAAAAGTAAGAGTGTGTTTCCTTAGGCCAGTGATGGGCTAAAGTGAAAAGCTTGGATGGTCAGTCCCATGAATGAGTCTTTACAACTCTGAAAAGACCTTCAGACTTTGAATGTTTTCCTTCAGGTTTCATTTAGGGTCAGAATCTAAACAATATTTGTTCTTAGGATTTAGGTTTTATTTGTTTCATTTTATTAGTAGTAACGGTATTATTGTTTACCAAAAGCCCCTAGATAGAGTATTTGAAACAATTTTTTGCTGCCTCTATTTGATTTGGACAAAGAGAAAAAAAAAAAAAAACAAAAAAACACAACAAAGAAACAACCCAAAAAAACCTAGCCTAAATCTACCAGCAAGCTCAGTATATTAAAAAATCTGTAGTTATCAGTGATGTACTTTGAATCTACCTTTTCCTTCCATATTTTTGTTCTGTTTATTTGAAAGGAGATTTATATGGAAAAAAATCCAGTCATTTTCCTAGCACACTTACTCTTTCAAATCTCTGTTGGTCTACAGGGTTTTGTGTTTTGGATAGCTGAGATCAGAAATGGAAGAAGCAGCCAACAGCAGCATTTATTCATGTAATTTAAACTAATGAATTTCTCTATTAATCTTACATTTTAGGTGGTAGCTTTGTCACTTTTTATGTATTTCACGTCACAACTGAAATGCAGAGCCTCTGTCATTCTGATCTGACAACCTTCACCACAAAGGCAGTGCTTCTGTTTGACAATGGGACTTAATGATCACAGCAAGCAGGATTGAAATTTTAGTGGTGTGCTTCTGTGAGATTGTGACAGTGTTGACACTAAATCAAATTCAATTAGCAAGGGCTTGTTAATGAGTTATAATGCTTTGCAAAGTAGAAAGGACAAAGCATTTTGCAATCTCATGCCTGCAGACTAGCTACTCCCAATTTTAATGGAGCAATTGCTCAAGGAACCACTGCTGGATTTTTTTTTCCTCTAAATTCATGTTAAAGAGCGCTTTGCTAATGAATCCCTGAACAAATGTGTTGTGTATTACTGGAATGAGGGTGACAGGAGAGAAAATACGTGCTTTTTTGTCCTCAAGTGCTCTTGAAACCACCCTGCAGCATACCAAGCAGTGGAAACTGCAGCAGCAGATGACAAAGTGCTGAGCAGAGTTTCACATGGGGCAGTGGTTACTGCAGCCCCCCAGACCTAGGGGCACTGCCCCTCGTGCTGAGCTGGTGGGTGTTGCACATCCCAGGAACGTGCAGTTGGCAACTGCTGTAGAGACAACTGCCTTATGGCTAGTACGTGTCTAGTTGCTTAGAATTTTTGGTCAGCAGTTGGTGTTGCCTGCCTGAGACCCCTGAGAGACTTGAAACATTAACTCCTTTTGTTGTAGCTGAGTGTCATTCTTCTCTGGGAGTAAGCTTTTCTGTAGCTTTTGATGGTCAGGAAATGGCAAATATCTTGAAATTAACACATGCTTTAGGTTTCGTAAAAATTGTTTTCATAAACACCTGCATCAAGTCAGCATCTTAGAAGGTAAATCATCTAATTATGGTAACTTCTTCAGAAGTTTACTTCATTTGCTTGAGTCTCCCTATTCCTCAGATGCTGCTTTCTAAAATAGACATATGTTTACCTAGTTAGTATACTATAAAAATATAAATATTAGAATACCAGTGGATATTAAAAAAAAAAAAAAAAAGGCTATTGAAAAAATTAAGGATTTTCTTTATAGAGGAGTATTGTGTAGTATGTGTAGTAAATAAGACTCCAGGCCAGACATTGAACAACTAGCAGAAAACAAGCTATTGATTCATGTCTTTTTCAATGAACACCACTTACCCCATGTACTATGAGAGGTAGAGTTCTGTGGAGAACAGTAATTGATTGGGTCCTGTATTCACAGCTGTATCATAATGCATGCATACCAGAGGGGCAAATTGTTTTTGCTGTTTCCTGTCTTCAAGTAGCTTGAACCTTCTTGTGTGCACATTTTGTAGCATGAATGATAGCACTGTCAGCCCATGAGTTGTGTCAATGTGATTCAAATACACTTGGAAAATACAGTAATTTGCTTCATCAGTGAATCAGATGATATTCTGCACTTTCCATTGATGGTGACTAGTGTAAGAGGAGACTGGTCCTGCAGAGATTTGATTCCTTCTCTGGTGTTTTGTGTTCATGGTTGCCTCTGGGAGGCCCACTTCATCAGCCTCTGATCCTGATTATGCTGGTAAGCTAGAAGTAATTAAATCCAGAACAAAGAAATTTAACTCAATTTATATGGCCATCAAAATTTGTCTCTGAAAGTGCAGTGTAAGAGCTAGAGGAGGTTTAAATATTATTTAATTTTTTAATTGAAAATATCCATTTTTTATTGTCCTCACAATTTTTCTAATTATTTTTAAGTTGCAACATGTATTTGTTTCCTATACCTTCTACAGGATGGAAAAATGAATCGTTTTGGAGTAGAAGGGAGTATTTTCCTTCCTGTTGCAACAGTTTTTCAAAGTTAAGATGATCCGTCTGTTCCACTGAGAGAATTGTTTATGGTATGTGGAATTGCTATATTGAGAACAATTTTCTTGAGAACAAGAAAAATCCGGCCATCCTTGAACATACTGCATTGGAGCCCAAGTTCTGCATTTTGTTTTCATGCAGCGATTACTTCAGGTTTTGTGGAAAGGTGCATCATAACCTGGGATTATGCTCTGTGTTTGGTGGAGCCTTCCATCTGTGAAAGGGCTGCAACAAGTCCCATGGTATTCCTGAAGGAGTAAAATACATCTATTTGATAATGAACAGTTAAAATAATGTAACCATTTAAGTGGCAAAGCATTCCATGTTTTGGCTTTCCCTTTCCAGATCTAGCTACATCACTACCCCAATGGAGCTGAAAGGTCCAGAGAATAATTTAATTAAATCATAAAATATGAGCCTTTTTTATCCACTCTGTCTAGAATAGTGACAGGTATGTACAAAGTAGATGGCCCTGCAGAAAATTTTAATTGCAGTAGAAAGACTTTGAGTCTAAAGCTGTAACAATGTGAGAGAAGGCAGAAAGAAGGTGGAGCAATTAATGTAATTCCAAGCATACCCATGGTTAAGAGATGGAAACCTCCTCCTTAAGCACATTGGAGTAATTTATAGAGCTATGAGAATTAGACAGTATTTTTCTCACTGTTAAATCCTCTTACACTGAAGGTTTAAGTTTGTAGTAGTAGTTAACCTGATCTTAGGTGGGCAGCAGTGTGAATACCAGTAATAAAGCAATTTTTCTTTCCTTACCCAGAACTAAAGTGGAACTGGGGTTATATATAGGCCATCCTTGTGATCCTTTTTCATTATCTGCTTTGCTTCTCTTTCCCTAAAATTCTAGTAATAAGTAGACACCTACTTTGAAACAAATTCAAAGTAACAGGTTTGTTCATAGTGAGGTAGAATTGACGGACTGTATGAGAGAGTATAGTTTCTTGCTAAAGTGAAAACACTTTTGAAGTTTTTCTTTATTATGACCAGTCCCTGAGGAAAATCACTAATTCAGACTCGGCCCATATTCCAAAATGGAGTTTTAACTTCTTCACTTCACTGTTAAGTATTTTCAGATGTTAATCTCTTTCTGTTAACTACCTGACCTACTTTTCTGTGGAAGAAAGGCTGCATCTCTTAGTAAAGGCTTTGGTGTGTGAGCACTGTGAGTGGGAAGCTGTGGAAATATTTAAAATTCATTGGTCAATAGATTTATTTTATTAGTACTGCTGATGGCAGGCACCTGAATTTTGCTTTTTTGTGGTTGAATCCGCACAGGACTGCAAATGGGAAGGGGATACTTCCCACTGAGACTGCACGCCTGAATATCAATATAGCACAGGGTCTGGAGGAAAGACAGGGCAGGAGACTCTCTCCAGGCAGTTGAAGCTGAAGGAGTCTGCTGAGGTGTAATAAAAATAGGTGGGTAAATTATGACTGGATAATAGAGGATGTTTCCTTGTTAGAGGAAAGATGCAAGAGCAGATCTTCTAGGCTCCCTCTTGCATGCCAGTTGTGCTACGTCTGTGGGGTGGACAAGATTAGCCCTTATTTCTTGGTTATTGAGCTTTGCCATGTGCTCTAGACACTCCAGATGTTACTCTGTACTCAAAGTCTATACAGGAATGACAAGATAGATTTTAGGTGCTGCCCGTTCTACAGATTTTACATCCACTTGTTTAGTTGACATTGGGAAGGAAGACCACCATGACTCCAGTACCACTTATGGATCTTGGAAACCCAATACACCAGATTCCTGGATGCTTAGAAAAGTTGCCAAAAGGGATTGGAAGTGCTCCTAGAGCTAGGAATGAATGTAGAGTGTCCTGTCCTTTCTGTACAGGAGACCCATGTTAGGAAAGAGATGTTTAGGTGAACATGACTATCAAATTCATATTTACTGGCCTTTTCAAATTCAAAGTGTTCTTCCTTAGCTAGAAAAAAAAAAGCAAGTCAAGCAGTATCCTGAGATGCATTAAAACTGAATAGGAGTTGAGGAAGTCAAATGTGATGAAATGTGGAATGGCAGCTTGACCCCATTTGTCTACTACTGTAGGCATGACTGAGCCCACCCTCTGATGAGTGTTCAATGCCATCATGTCTCTGGGAGTTATTAAAATTTATCACCTATAAAATATTAATTGTACAAATACTATGAATCCTCAGAGTTCACTCTGTCTTAGAGAGTGGATTTGGGTATATTTTTTCTGCAGAATACAGGAAGCCCTCAGTGTTGTGAACTCTTCTTAAAATTAAATGTGTTACTCACTGAGTTGTTCTTAAATCTTTTTCCTTAGGACACTGAAAATGTGAGAACTGTTCACTGAAAAGTGAGCTGTATGGACCTCTGTTCTTTATGAAATGCAGGGTCTGAATTTTCTTACTGAATAATAGGAGTGAGAATTACTGTTAAAGAATATTGGATGTATTGAAACATCACCAAGAATCTGTAATATACTACATCATTATCATCCTTTTTTCCTACTGTTTTCTTAAACCTTTTTCTTCTTTGGATAACTTTTATTTATGCAGTTATTTGTATGTGAGAAGCCATCAAAGCAATTAAATTATTAAATTGTTCTGCTCAGTCACTATGTCAGTTCAAAATTAGGTAGGTTCAATGTTTGGATATTTTATTTTGTTTGTTTTACCTGATAGTACCTCAATGAACTTCTAAAATAAACAGGTGATGATCTGTGTTACATGTGAAATTGTTGTTCAGAAAGTGAAATGTGTACCTGAGGGTCCATAGGTCAGGCAGATAAAGGTCCTTTTTCCACCACGCTTTCATATATGATTTAATAGAAACAGGCCTCCTTTTCATGATATTTTTATAAAAAACTTCTCAGAAATTGACTAAAAGACACGTAATTAATCTGTAAGAGTATATTTAATATATAAGTTTAAAGAATAAAGCCTACCTCCTAACTTCATTTTACATATTCATTCTACATGCATGACAGCATAAGTAACAACCATGCAAAGAAATAATCATTGGATTATTGACCACTATTAGTTGGTTGCTAGAATTGAATTTGTGGTCGCAGGGATATACAGACAGATCACTGTGTGTTTACACTTTTATATGTACGAATGTACCCTGTGTAAAGGATGGAACATGGGCACAAGTGGAAATCCTACACTTGAATCAGTGGGCGTAGCTTCTGCATCATTGGGGTTCAATACACAACTGATAGCAGCTGACCAACAAGTGTATGATCAGTTGTCACGGCTTGCAGATTTTGTGCTACAATAATCTCTTACCATACTGGTAACTGGTTACAAGAAATAAAAATGCATGTGTCGTTGTACAGCTGGCACTCTACCATTTAGTTGAATGACTTCTGCTTTTAACATTTAATTAGCTGTTTTTCTGTGATGGGCATAAGATAACTTTTTTTTTTTTTTTTAGATATGTGATTTGGCCTCGTTTCAGAAGGAAGTAAATAAAAAATGGTCTGTGTTTAAAAAGCTGGGTCTACAAACATCTTGTGGTTTTTAAATTCTCCACAGGACATAACACTGCATGAAGAAAAATCCAAATTTTATCTTTTAAATTTTAAGTACTCATTATGATGTATTTTTTTCTGAAATCAGATTATGCCCACCAAGCTGGAGTCTTTTGCTATGCACTGTGTGCTTTAATGAGGTCTATGCTCATTGTAGACCTAGAAACAAACTGATAAAGAAGCAGCCACCTAGTGAAGACTGAGGAGATGTAGAAAAAGCTATTCTAGTTGTCACTGCTGTTGCTGAAAATCAGAATTCCAGAGTTTATTTTTGTTACTGCTCAATTGCAGGGCATTTTGTTAGCAAATGCTACAGCTATGATTTTTAAAGAAAAAAAATTCTTCCCAGAGATAAGAGCAGAATTGCTTATATAGTTCTAGCTGCATTTCACCTGCCTGAGCAAAAAGTGTGTCACATTCTGCAGCTGATACTTAAAATTCTTTTGTTAAAAACTTCACTGAGGTTCAAGCCTGCAGTTGCTATCAAGAAAAATGTGAGTGCTAGGTACTGAGTGGCTAATGACAGTAACTGGAGGACAGTTTCTTGATCTCTGTGTGTCACCTATCTAAGTATTGAGAATTTCATGCCAAGGGCTGGACACAATGAGATGAGGGAGAGTGTGGAACACATGATATGAGTGTAATAGAAGATGTCACCAGGGCTTTAAAAGCTCCTTTTTTAAAGGCTTTTAAAATACCAGGTGACAGTATACAATGCAGAAAGGACTCATTAGGACACTGTGGCTGTGTGTGTTTACGAAGCTAAAAGTGACAAACAAACTCACTTCTTTAAGCTGAGTGCATCTAGAATGGTAATTATTGTGAGAAAAAGTGCACATGGAGCTTCACAATGCTATCTTTAGTGAGTTTTTGCTGAGAAAAGCTGAACTTCTAGAAGTTTTATATGTGAAGACTGGCAAGTGTATCGAATACTGCTCATGTTTGTTTTGAACAGAAGATTAATGGTGGCAGGACCTGCCCAGCAGCAAAGGCAGGCATGCTTAGGAGTAGAGTATATGCAGTTTGCTTCTTGTTGTGGCAGAGGTTTATGGGTGGAAGGGAGGATAAGGCAGTTCACTGTTAGCATTTCGCTGAACCAAATTCCGCACATTCCACCCACCTGTCATGAAATAGCTAAACAATAGACAATAAAGGTGGTTGCATTTTCTCTTGGAGTGATTCATGTATCCACTGTTGTGCAGTCTAAGCCAGTCAGTTAAAATTCTTTAATAAGCTATTTTAGCTATTCTTACGAAGCTCATGTCTCTTAAATTGGGCCTTGCTTAAAAACAGTGACCTACAATGTGAGCCTCTTGTAAACATTTGTATTTGCACAATCAGAACTGCTCCTTTGCTTCCCAGTCTGAAGGCAATAATCAGTTACTGCACTGGGGAAACAAGATCTCTGTCATTTGTAAGCAAAATTTCATTGACACAATAATAAAAACTAGCTTCAGTTTCATGCTGTAGTTATAGAGAAAATCTTTATATCCTGTGAAGAAGCAATGATTATTTTCATTGGAAGAAAATATAAAGGGGAAAATGTTACTTAAAATGTGTGGGGATGATATTTATCCATGAATGAAAATCATAGCTGAGAGCCAAGTTCATAAAAGAAAAATACGGTAGGCAGATATGCCATGCAGAGCAGAGGAAAAAGAAAATAACTCTCTAAAAGGCCTTGATGTGACTAGGATTTGTGTTTATTCTTGACTAGTGTTTAAGGTTGCCTAAAACATTGTAGGGAATGGCATCAATGTACTGTCTGAAAGGATCTCATAAAAATCACCTTGAATGTGACTACAGCAACTACAGACATTATCAAAGACTGAACACAAATGAAGATGGTATTTTGTCATTTAACAGAGAACATTTGATCAGTGCAGTCCTGTAAGGTTATCTACAACTGTCAAAGTATAAAGCTAGTCAAGAATACATTTCGTTGTCATCATCGTTTTATTCACATTTGCTATATTTCTCTCCCTGGTGTAGTGACATTTGGAAAAAAAAAATTATATGCATGAGGTTGTTCAGCCACGCTCACTTGTGACATGTGTTTGACTTCCATCACCCCTTTGGTTTCGCACTGGGATAAAAAAATACCACAGGCCATTAATGTGTTTTCATGTGGTGTTGCAGTGGACTAGATTTTTCTTTGCTATATATTTCTAAAGATATTTATTCATTTTTAATACATTTAAACAATAAAATCAGAGCACAGCTTCAACTCTGAATTTTAAAGCTGAAAGGAAATTAGATTGGTTGAGCAGGACTTTTCCTTGTAAACCCATGCCTACTGTGACCAATGACTGCATTATGTCTCAAGTGAATTCATAGAATCATGAAGTGTTTTAGGTTGGAAGGCACCCTAAAGATCGTCTAGTTCCAACCTCCCAGCACCACAGGCAGGGACACCTTCCACCAGACCAGGAGTCTCAATGTGCCTGGCTTTGAACAATTCCAGCAATGGGGCATCCACAACTGCTCTGGGAAACCATTTTAGCAGACACTGGTAGTACATAATTCTCATGTCATACATACGTACTATAATGTCACGTTTCAATATCTGTATTGAAATACGTATCTTTGTCTGCTTGCTACAGAAATATGTTCTGCTCTAGCACTTCAAGAAGTAACTGGGACAGAACTTTATTGTTGAGATAGCATTGAATATAAATAGCTGCATTTGTTCCTAAATAGCATTTTAATAGCAACTTGCAATTTTTGCAAAGGTCCCATTTTTCTCAGAAGTCTTTCAGAATAAACAACCTAAATATATTTGTAGATTATATCAAACTAGAATAAATTGTTTACCAGGGTAAATTGTTTGAGCCTTCTCTCAAATCTTTTCTTGATCCCTTCTGTTTCACTCAAAGAAAGTCTCCAGTAGTTAGAATCCATTTCCTTAGGACTGAAATCTCACAGACCATGGGTATTATGTTTTTTAAATGGTGGGTCTTTTTAGTTCATTTTTGTGTGGATTAGGCCTTATAATTTTTTTTTAGATTGTTTTTCATCATATTTATCCCCGCTGTGGATTTTGTAGCATTTCTTCCTCATTTACTCAGTTATTCTTAAAAACTCTTAAGCTTCTTTTTGCAAAAATTATTTCTTTATGAAGTATCTATTTTACTCAAATTAAGATTTGATACAAAATCACAGAAAACTAAATTATTATTTGATGATTTAGATAGCTTTTCTAAGCAACTTACAATAGACTGCTTATGCTAGGAGAAGCATCCACTGTCAATTAAGCCTTGTAAGAGCTTCTTTGAAAAAAATCTTCAAAAACACATTTGAAATGTTTCCTCTGCTTTTCATTTGTGTTGACCATTCTAATTTTTTCGAAGTTTCTAAGTAGTGTGGCTAAATACCACCACAGGGGCTTTTCTTCCCATTTGTTTAGCTATAGGGTAAATGAAAATTTATATGTATAATTAATATAATTTAGAATATATTTCGCGTTTCTTAAGACAAAATCAATAAACTGCGATCCATTTTCAGGTCACCATTAGCACAAACTTTTCAAGCCCTCCTTGACAAGCTGATTCTATGCAGTGGCGATTTTAATTACCATTTTTTCCTTTTGCTCATTCAGATCAGTCTACTTCTCTTTGGGTCAGGTTCTGCTGACGAATATTTTTGAATCTGTGCAGTTACTATTACTACTCTGTATAACTATACTGTGGGATTTTTAGCTTCGTTTGCTTTGGTTTTTATCATGAAGAGTACCATTGTTGCTTTTGCTGTTTTTGCAACAAAATGGCAAAGCAAAGAAGATTATTTTTTAATACCTGAAGGGGAAAGATAAAATACATGTACTCATGTGGCTTCTGTTGAGGTATCTTATTCAACCTATTATTTTATCCATATTCCCTGCAAATCAAGCTTTGTCAATAGCCATCCATTCTTTGGGAAGATAGTTTATTTGTAAAATCTGTCTTTAAGGTTGGAGATTGAAATAAGCCATGCAGAACCAAGTAGATGACTCTGCATGATATCACGGAATACATTCATGCTAGGTACATTTTATTGGTAACCATACATGCATATTTCTAAAACCTGAACTTGCCAGCTTTGTGTAACACCAATCCCAGTCCACAATGCTGTCTCAGAAAACAGAAGAGCATCTCTGTGGACTTGTTCCCTCAGGGTCAGTTTTCCATATTGGTCCAATGCCAGGTTGCCATGGTAAACATTGGGCACATATATTCCTTGTGAAAATGCTGTTCATTTGCACTCCATCTAAATACCCTGGTGTTGAGCAAACCACCCCAGCACAATTTTTTTTTTTTTTAATTGCTATTAGTGTTTCTCTTTGCTCTGTTTTGTTGTCTGAGAAAAACAGCTGAAACATTTACACAGTGCTGCTCCTCCTGTTTTTGTCTTGGTCACTGCTCCCCAACTTAATTCTTTGCTTAAAGAAAAAAGTGAATTAGCTGGGTCATAGCTATTTCTTGGCATGGGATGCATACATTCATCATATAGTATACTATGTTGGGTGATGGATTTGCCACATCCCCTGATAATATCAATGAAAAGTTCTCCTGGTTCTGGCCAGGACAGGATTAATTCTTGCAGTAAGCAGGAGAGGGCACAGCTCAGACATGGAGGTTATTCTGAAAATATTTCCAGGGGCCAGGGAAAGGGGCTGTCTCCCAAATAGAAAGGGCTTCTTTCAGACAAATGAACATGTCAGAGAGACATCCATTATTGTCTAGTGTTGGGTAGGGGGATTCCTGTGAAAAGTCACTTTTCTTGTACCCTCTGTCATTGGTATTGTTGCTGCTACTGTTTGTTTTCTTATCTCATTGCTGTTTCCAGTAAATTGTTCTTACCTCAACCCACAGTCATTACCTTTTTATGCCTCCTATTCCTTGCTCTGGTGCACTTAGGGTGGATGGGAGGGGAGAAGGAGAGTAGCATGTGGTTTTAGTGGGTTTATTAAATTGGAGAATACTTCTTCAAAAGCACAACATGAGGTATTGTCCAAATGTACTAGGTGCTTATTTCAAAATGTGTGGGAGAAAAACATAACTCTTCAGGTACATAGAGATGAAAGATTATCCTGTAAATATAATTATTATTTGTTGTTAGCTTGTGCAAACAGTCCTTAAGTTGTATGTTATTTCAGTTCATCCTATCATACAGGGCTGATAAATTTTAGCAAAGTAAATATATTATTCAAGTAGAAGTACATTATTTTAATGTGACACCACAGCCTTCTAACAATATAATACTTGCTTCATCTTCATTGCTTGTGTTTTTTCATGAATTGTGTACTCAAAAATTACAGTGTGTAAGCTTGATGTTCTGTCTAATTGAGAATTTTATGCTTAGGATGTCCAGAGAGACATAAGGTATACCTGTTGATGCAGAGTAAAGGTACAACAGAGGCTGAAATTTTCTATGTGTAATGTTGCTTATTTATGTAAGTACCTACATTGGACACTAGTTTAATTCCCTCTTTAAACTTGCCGTCTGTGTATGTCAAGGATGATAAACTGCTTACAGATGTGAACATATGTCATTCATCCATTTATGGGTCCAGACAATTTTTGGATGCTCAGAAACCAGCATTGTGTCTTGGAGCAGTGAATTTTGTACTTGGGTCTCCTCAGTGGATGAAAAATGCATAGAGCTGGAGGATACAAGCCTGGGAGAAGTGGCTCATACACCTTAAGGCTGTGCTCACATTCAGTGAGCGATAGGGACCTCGATAGGCTGGGAAATTGCCTGGAGAGAAACCTGATAAGCTAAACAAGGGCAAGTGAGGGTAAACAAGGGCAGGTGTTGCACGTGGGGAGCAATAACCCCAAGAACCAGTACAGATCGGAGGCTGACCTATTAGGGAGCAGCTCTGCATAAAAAGACCCAGGAGTTCTGGTGGATGACAATTTGACTTGGATGACAAGTTGACTGTGAACCAGCAGCATGTAGCCTGCAGCCAGGAGAGCCAGTGGTATCATGGGGTGCATTGAGAGGAGTGTGGCCAGCAGCTCAAGTGAGGTGATCCTCCCCCTCAGCCCTAGTGAGGCCATATCTGGACTACTGCACACCTAGAGTCCAGTTCTGGGCTCCTCAGTAACTAGGGAGATGAGGAGACAAGGAGCTATTGGACAGGGTCCAGCAGAGGGCTGCAAAGATGATGAGAAGACTAGAGTGTCTCTCCCATGAGGACTGCAGCAGCTGGGCCTGTTTTGCCTAGGGAATCATAGAATCATAGAATGGTAAAGGGTTGGAAATTACCTTAAAGATCAACTAGTCCCAACTCCCTCTGCCGTGGGCAGCAGCACCTCCCACTAGAACTAGAACTTTAGAAACCAGAGAAGAGGAAACTGTACTGAAAAGCTTACCTGTCACAAGGTGTCCAGCCTTGCACATTATTGGTATCTGCTTGGCTAATGCCAGCTATCATTCATATTGCCTGAAGTGGCACTGTGTAAACTGCTACCAGGGTTGTATTGCTCAAATGGAGCTTGGCCTTGATGTGTGACTCAGGAAATTAATCCTTATCTTGAATCTTGAATCCTTCTCAAGGTAAAGGGACAACACAATAAAACTGCAAAAAGAGCCCACCGGTGGACTGACATCAGCCACTGTGTGATAAAAATAATCATCAGTGCTTTTCAGCAGTGTTTTTCAATGTTATGAGAAGGATTTATTTTAAGAAAACAAAGACATTAACCTGGGATTTGCTACTTCTAAACAGTGTGTTTAGAAAGATCCACTTCCTCCTGAAACAGAAAACACTTTTTCTAAATTGTGTTACAAATTATTTTATAGTTGTATCAAAATTAACACAGATGATCGGTATACTCAGCAGGCTAAGTCTAGAGAAAATTTACCTTTGGTTCACTGTAGAGAAAAAAAGAATAGCATAGATCTAGGTAATGCATTAAGCTAGGTAAACTTCTTACAGTCTTTAGAGGTATCTATTTGTGTTCTGAATTTTCATTTCTCTTTCTTGTAACAAATTCTTCATTGTAATTTTTTTGTTTGTTTATAGTACCATTATATTGGAGCCTCTGTAATGAAAACTTGAGACTGAAATTCATGTATTCAAAATTTTATATAACTTTAGTCCAAAAAGAATGTTTCATTCAAAATGTTTTAAGCCTTTATACTTTTGCTGGACTTGTAAGTTACAAACCAAGTGAGAGGGGGTCAACAATGTTCTGCTTATTTTTTTGTTTCAGCAGGTTGATTATTAAATTGCAAATAGTTACAGCCACTCCGGTAAGGAGTTGCCATTTTCTATGTCGCCAAACACTAACCACAAGGCATTGGATCCAGAAATAAAGGTTATTTTTCTAGATAAAGGTACTGTTTGTGGAATAAAAGAGAATCAGCTGGATTCCCAGGTGCTGCAATTTCAGGACCTACAATTAGAAGAAATGAAAACAAAAGTCATCTTGCAATGAAAAAGGAAAGAGGGAATTTTTAATGCAGGGTTTGAGGGCTTTTCTACAGTTTCATAAAACCCTTTTAATGGATATAAAAAGTACTAAATCTAAATACTCCCAACATCCTACAGCTAGTCCACTCTCCTACATTCAATTGGGTGGGATACAGCTTGGAACATTGCACTATTTCTGTTGGTTTCCTGCTCATTTATAGTTCACAAATCTGTTGTCTTTCTGAAGTCATCCTCTGGGGTAAAAATAAATAAAAATACCAGCAACAGATCTAAGGAGTTATCTTTCTGGTTGGGACCTGTACACATATGTACCATTTAAAGCTACAAATTTACAGCTAAAGCTACAGATTTAAAGCTACAAATAAGATTTTCCCATTAATCCTGCAGAAGGATATCTCACAGTTCTTGCTACTTGCTGTGCTAAGTGTCCCAGTGAGCCACAGCCAGCAAAGGAGAGATAGAGCTCACATAGAGCTATAGCAGCTGATAAGCTTACTTGTAAATCAGAAAGTTCACAGGAGCTTCTGTTAATGGAGTTCATGTTAAAGAAAAAGCTGAAACTATCGCTTCACGTGGAGATTAATAGCAATGTAATCCAGGATTAAATAGAAAAGTATGTTTGAATGATGTATTTTCTCAGAAGAAACACCAATTATTACACATTATTCTTGTGTATTAGCATCATCCCTAAAATAAAAACTAGTCCTTCCTCTACCATCTACTGCCTTTTTTCTCTCCAGGGCCCTTATCCCTCTTAACTTCATTCTGAATACTCACATCAGAAAGAGCTTGGAATCTCTTTAGCTTTCTCTAACTCCCTGTTTAAGGACAACAGTAACAATTTGGACTGATTTGCTAATATCTCTGAATGAGGTGGTTCTTTATTAACCTCAGAATAGCCAAACTTAGCACTGTCCTTTTCAAAAGAAAAAAAAAAAAAAAAAAAGGTTTTCCCTACACGTTCAAAACTGAAGCATTGTCTGAACTCTGATTGCAACTTCTTCTCTTTTAGTGTATGGAGTGCAGGTAGGAGTGACTCAGGCACATGATTCCTCTGTACCCACACTGACTGACTTTAGGCACTCTGCACTCCAGGGCAGTCTGTCATACTAGACGTATTTGCATCTTCTGAACTGTAATTTCCTTACAGAAAATACAAGTAAATGACTGTTCCTGCACCTGGTGCTTTTGGTCATGTAAAACCTCTCATATACTGCAAAATTCCCAGGTTCTGGAATAGAAGAACGCTTTTTCAGCTCCAGAATTTATGCACTTCAGTTCTGAGTGAGATAGAAATCCCATTTTAGACTTTGCTGAGGCATTTTAAGTAGTTTACGAAAGAGATGCGCCTTCAAATCCCTTGGGCAACAAGAAATACTTAGTCTGCCACAGTCATTAACTGATCTGTTGGGCAAAAGGAGGTGTCAGCATCTCCATTTCCTTGCTGATTCTGCATTCAGATCCATAAGCAGTTTGTCCCAAAAGGGAATAATTGTTTATGGTTCCAGAACAGGTTTCTTATAGTAAACAAACACCTAGCAAACAAGAGCCCTGGAGTAGAAGAGATCACATTTTGTTCATGTAATGAAAGGCTAGTACTGCTGATAATACAGTTTTGATTATGTAGCAGGGAAACAATTATGTACCAGTTTTGATTATGTACTGCAAACTCTTTAGACCTCAATACTCTCCTGTCTGGAATATGTTTGCTTTTCTACAGTCCAAATGTCCTTATCAGAAGAAGCAGGCATGTCTTACATTACATCAACACACTTCAGAAACTCCAGACACATACAGAGTTGAAAAAATTTAATTAGAGTGATTACATGACAGTTTCAGGTACTCATGAGTCAGGATGTTTTTCTTGAATATGTCAGTAACTACTACTTAAATACAGCATAAACATATTTCTGCTCTAAAAGGGTTGTTCAGTTGATTGGTTTGCATTGTTTTGAAGTTTCTACAAAGAAAAGCTATAATTAATGTGTTTGCTTTAGACAAGAAATCCTTTTAGGTACTTACAGTAAACAAAAACATAATAATCAAATATAACATGATTGCTGCTTCAAGATTCCTAGTTAACTCTTCATTTGAGTCTATGTAACAAGACACTCTCTTTTAGGTGATTGGTGAAAATTATCTTCACAACACGTGACATTTATGCCTTTTTTGCATTTTATGTGATTTTCATTATCAGTTTTGATTCACAATAAATTGTGTTTGAACTCTGAAGCAAATCTGTTACAGCAGGTTTTATTCAAGCATCTTTAAAACATTTTGACTATTAAAGCACTATAGGTAGATGCTAATAATTTTGCAATTCTGACATTTTCCAACAGCCTGTTGTTTTTCTTCTCACTGGCTGTGGCCGGGTAATTCTAGTTTGAAAATATTTACCAAGGACTTTTTCCATGTCAGTTCCACATGGCAAGATCTGGGCTCTGATAGTGCCTGGTTATTTGCTGTGCACAGATAAATACTGCAACCTAAAGAACTTGTTGAGACACTTGAAGAAAGCAGAGAGGAAATCCCAGCGTGTGCCATAGCGTGCAGTGAGTGATGGTGTGTGAACGGGGCAGGTGAACGAGTCATTGTCACAGCGGCGGGTGGGCACTCAGGTGATCCCTTCCTAAGAACCTGCCATCCACTTCCTAAACTGCATATTGCTCGTGGCTCCAGAGGTGGCAGTAACAACGCTAACGGAGATAGTCTCCCGTTTGTTTATTCTGGCACTAGCAAAGAAAGAGGATATTGAAAAAAAGAATTCATGCATGCATCTTCTACTGGAAAGCAGAGAGGAACTATGTTATTAAGATGGCTGTATAAAAATCCATGAATACTCTCAGGAAAGAAGTTAGCAAGTAGGATTTGAGCATAAGATGGGTAGTTAAATTGTTGGGAAGCTATCAGGGAGACATCTTAACCCAGTTTTTGGGAAAGGAGACTGAACACCAAGCAATAGTGCTGATTTGCCTTCTGAAGAGGAGGGTAAAAAAAGCAAAAGAAGCCCCAAATATTGTTTTCCAGATGCCTATAGGTATCCTGACAGAAGAAAATACTCAAATTTGCCATCAAACTAAATGGAAGAAATTAGTAATCCATCCCATTTTGGAAAAGTTAAGTGGTCAAAGATTATTGTCTTTTGAAATACTAGTATATTGCAACTTAAATGCATGTACCTTGCTAGGAATAAGAGTGGTTCCTGTAACAAAAGATAATAATGCTCATATTAGCTGTTGTCAGGTAATTGCTTTATGAGTTCAGTGTCTGTGATCCTAGCAAAAATATATTTAGGTGCATTACTTACACAAAGGACTTGGATGCCATATCTTCACAGATATTCCAAGTTTGCTCAAGTAAATGTACCACTGTGGACCAGGATCATCTGTCTTTCCTACACTGAATGGAGATGAGTGTTTGCTGTTGGGTAATTTTTACACCTGGAATGATACAAGATAAAAGTTAGTAAGTGCAAACTAGTCAAAGTTAAATGAATAGGCAATATTTCCTGGAATCCTCACAGTATCACATGACCATTTCCTTAGAAAAATTAGCTGTTATCTGACACTGACCTGCAGAACCACTTAGTTTTTGAAATAACTCTGAGGTCATTGAGTCCAGCCTTTAAATGATCACTACCTTGTCAACTAGACCACGGCACTAAGTGTCACATACAGTCATTTCTTGAACATTTCCATGGATGGTGACTCCACTCAATCCCAGGGCAATCTGTTCTAACGTTTAGCAATCCTTTGCATAAAGAAATTGCTCCAAATGTCCAGCCCAAGTGCAGTTTGTCCTCTCATCCTTTCAGTGGCTGCCTGGGGAAGAGTCTGATGCACACCTGACTGCAATGTCCTGACAGATAGGTGTAGAGAAAGTTCTGGCTTCCTGTCTTGCCCCCTCTATAGATGCCTTCTCTGATGTTGAGTCTGTTAGATGACATCCAGCTGAAGCAGTGTGCATGTTGTAAGGACAAGTGCTGCTACAAAAGCAGCAGATGTGGGAAATTAGGAAATTATATCAGTCAGGAGCTGTGACACAGGCTGTCTAAAACTCCTTATTTTGTTTCTTTTCAGCAGTCTGGTTGCATTTCAGCAGAATGGTAAATATATCAATGAAAATACACTGTTGTATAGTACATATTGTTGAGACTTCAATCAGTCTTTCATGTCTCCTTGTGGGGGCATTTTCTCAGAGATAATAGAAATTCTTTCTGCAGAAAAGCTAATTTTGAAATTTGCCCAGTGAAGGCATGTTCTCTCATAGCTAGTTACTGATATTCGGATTTGACAAGAGGAAGAGGAAATTGTATATAGTTGCACTTTTAGCATCATCCACATGTGAGAAACCCTTAGGCAAAGAGCCTGCTGTTAAATGTAATAGCCCTGACTACTTTCTGGGAAAAGAGCACGAGTCACTTGAAGAAAGGAGGTTCGTATTTTCTCCTGACATGTTGTTTAAAGACTGAACTGTGTCAAACAGGATTGGCATTGTATAAGTACTTGCGTCTTACACAGTGCTAACTCAATTCTGCTTTTCATTCCTAAGTATTTAAAAGACTGGTATTTTCCCATCAGACTTTACTGTCTGCCAATTAAAGCTTTAAACCTATGATGTGGAGAGAGAAATTTGTTACAAAATATTTCATGTAGACATACTGAAAACATCTTGTTTGAATTGCTTTTCTTACATTTTTTAATGTATATGATTTTTACCAGATAAAAAAAATCTCCATGAGATTTTTAATTTCTTTTCAGCATTTTTCTGCAAAGCAAAACATTTTAGTCTGGATGCCAGATTTGCTCAGTAATGCTTGCTAAGACAGTATGAGGAAAACCTCCAAATACTGCAGAATTTTGTTTCTTTTGCCTGCTTGGCTCTCACAACTAAAGCTACAGTGAGTAAGATGTTAACATAGTCTGCACTATATCCCTCTCTTATCATTTCTTCTGTTACCTAGGTGGGTACTTCTCAGTGGGACCAGTATTAGAGTTTTGCTCAGATTTTCTGAGTCACATGATCAGAAGTAATTAGTGTCCAAGGAACATGAGGTAGGGTTGGTTAATAATTGAGTGTAAAACCACCTGAATTGAAAACTCTAATGCTATCCATAGTTATTCAATGTCATCTTAAGTAATAAGAGCTGTAGTAGTAAGGTCTCTTGCACAGTAATTCGAGTTAGGGTCATTTTTTTCCTTTGTGTATCTATGGGAAATGGTTGCATTTTCAAGGTGCAGAAAATCATAGGAATTACATTATGCATGACACCTGTGCAAGGGATTAAGACATATTTAATAGCAGTTCCATTTTTGGCATCTGTAACACAACTGTTCTTCCATTTTTAAGAATGCAACAGACAGTGTTGTCCTATGTAACAGTATAAATATGATTGTTCTGCAGTGCCATTCACTTAACTTTTTAAGCAGATTAAGTACTCTGTCTGAGCACAGTAGATACATCTTGCCTGGATACATATCAGAATAAAAAATACATACATATATATATATATATATATATATATAAAACTGGCTTAGATTTCATCATCTTAGACTACCTCATTAGAAAGTTATATCCTGTATTGTTTCCAACAACAGTCGATACAAACCAGTGAAAAAGGGTTGTATTTCATGGCCTAAGAAACTTAGAATCAGAATCCTTTTGCTGTACACATTTATGAAGATGACTAACACTGCCAGTCAACTATATTTTGTCCTTAGCTTTGCTTGTTTTGCGGAGCTTCTTGAATCTAAGATGTAGATGATAAGTTTATATTTCACTTCTCTCAATTCATTGGCAATTCCTGGAAGGGGAAGCCAGAAAAATAAACCAAACATAATGAGGGAGTAGTGTGACAGCGATAAAAAGTTACAGTAACACCACTGTTCTCCTAGTGGTCTCTTCTCTTCTTACAGCTTGTTCTCATTTCTTTTAAAATGTGTGGATGAAAGGCTATTAACAAGAATGTATTATTTCACTAGCATGGCAGGAAGCTGTATTTGTGATTCATTTGATATTACTCCTTCCCTTTGTTCCATAGCTAGTGATAGGCTTTATCAGTTGATGAAAGGGAGGCTCTTATTGAGGCCTCTCGCCATGTCTTGTGAAAGTGTCTCTTAGTACACCAGTACACTTTTGCCCAATTCCCTAAATGTCCCTGAAGTTCTGTGCGGCTCGAACATTTTGCAGTTCTTGTTCTGCGTCGCTTTTCAGGCCTGGCAAGCCACAGTGCTTTGCCTCAGAAGTGGCAACATCCCAGAGGCTGCTAGGTATGGGCTTACAAACAGGTTATTCTTTGCCCTATAGCAATAACAAAACAAACAAAACCCCACCTGGTATGTTTTATACACCTAGAATGACTGTTCCATTCAGCCTTAATGAAGTTACAGCTATGTTCATTAAAGCTTTGTCAGAAAAAAAAAAGTCAGGTACTTCGGGTAAAGGGGCAAAAACATCACTGTAAGCAAATGCTTACATTTGGTGTTTCTAATGATTGTATAAAATTAGCTCATTCACTATTTCCTCTATATTCTGTCACTAGTAGTTTTGTTAGTTAGTTGCTGTTGAGAAGGAAATTAGGCAAATTTTCAAAATTAAATACATCCCTAGATATTTTGCCCAAGGCACTTAAGATACTGTCTTTCCTTCTCCAGCATTTGAGTGTTAGCAGTTCACAAACCCAGACCCAATGGCAAATCACTGGACTGCCTATACCCTGCAGAAACATTTAAGCACATAAGAGTTTACTAATCCCACTTTAAGTGTCTCAAGAGACAGGTGTCTGAGTACCAAACTCTTAGGGTTCTCTATTCTTAGGGGTTTTTTTTTGTTCTGACCCTAATGTATCTCAGTGTGGATGAATAGATTTTTCATGTCACCAGTCTGAATAAAGCTGTCATACTGACTGGTGTTTCTCTCTATTTCATGCCTTCATGGACAACTTTGAAGGACAATGCCACAAGCTTTGTCATGCACTTGGAGAATCTGTTGAACGCAATAACTAAAATAACAGCAGAGTACATTGAGTAGTGGCTCATGCTCACTCTTTCACCTGTCTTCTGCCTGCAATGATGAGCTTTAGTTAATAATTTTTTTCAGTATTTTTAAATTTGTTTTATTCGGCATCTATTATTCACACGCAGTGTTTGGAAACAAGCCTGTGGTAGTCACTAGGAGAGTGACTTAAAACACTCTTTCTGTCAAAAGCACAGTAAGCGACTTCACGAGTCCAGAGCAGAAGTGCTGGCAGAGGTACTACAGCAAAGCTCTGGGCTTGTTGTTTTAGAAGGGTTTGATGTTCTGTTGTGTATTATTAATGAGTGTGAGATTCATGATTAGAAACCCAGCAGTTATGCTTTCTTTGTGACTGAGCTTATAATATGGCAGGCAGTGTTCTTGCTGATGAAAACTACCTGAGTTTTACGTAAGACACAAAGTCCTCAAAGTCCTCACAAAGTCCTCAGCCCCAGCTAGATGGAGCACAAATTCATAAGGCTCAGGATACTCACTGAAATGTTTCTGATGTGATTGTCATTTTGCCTCTCCATTTCCAGTGTTTGGGTTTGGCAGACTAAAGGGATATGATACAAGTACAATTCAGAAGCAGAATTGCTGCCAATCAAATACCATTTGCTAATGCATATAATTAAGAGGTCTCAGAGAGAATTTATTGTTTCCTTACAGTAAAGTGGAAATACAGAGATCTCATACTGAATTATGCATAGTGATTGTCATAATTAACATATAAATTGTCCCACTTTTTTAGGTTTCCAACAAAGCATTATGGTTAAAGGGAGTCTAGAGCTTAAATTGGAGCCCATTATGGAAGCAGAGTGTGGTTAGAGCAGTTTATAGGAATAAAACCAAGGGATTTCATTTCATACTTTGGATAAAGTATAAATGAGTAAGGTTTACATTTAGATACTAGAAAACTCTTGAAAAAGCTTCCATTTAATATAGTTTATTTACTTACCTAACTTGTATAAATCCTTCTAGTTTGTCTTTTATTTTCAATGTGTAGTCACTACTCTTTTTGACAGATCACTTAAGTAACTCTAGAAAAACAGTCAGGCTGCTAATTTTTCTGGTTTATAAAAAACTATAGAATACCATTTACTCTTGCTTACAGAAAAAAAAGCCACCTCAGATTTATCTCTGCTTCTCTTGTGAGATGTAAGTCTTTATAAAGTACAGCTTTTCCTAACAGGGCAGACCAAGTGCTCAGGAGACAATGGTTCTGTTGCTGCAGAAAGCTGAAACTTATTGTCAACACACAAAAGAAAAGAGCTGTTATCAAAATAATTTCCCTTAATGTTCAAAATTTGGCAGATGTAGGTGTTTATCTTGTGCAGGCAAATAAATGTATTTCGGCATGTCCTAACTGTGGCATTCATATTCAAACCATCAAGCAGAAAGTGTGTAATATACATTAGTATTTTCAACTTGGAAGCAGGTATCCAAGTATTCCTTCTCAGAAGGTGACTCACAATTTAAAAATTTATTAGCTTTTTAAATCGTAGTAAAAATACCAATAAATTGGGCAACCAGTGAAGATTGGAGCAAAACGTATTGGCCACTAGAAGAACTAAAGTGACCTACAGAAATAATCAATAGTTTCCCAGGCAATAGCCCATTACAAGCAATTTCCTCCAATACTGTCATCCAGTAGCAAGATACTGACACACACGATGTGTGACACACAAAATGTGTGACACACAAGGTTTGAAATAATGAAAACTGCAACAGTTTTTCTGGAAAGTCAGTAGTTTCCTGCAGCAACAGTTTGGTAGCCTGATTAGCTGATGTGTGAACATCTGGACTGTAGGAGTCTAAAATACCTGATTTCCTCCTGAATTTATTTAGCTGTGAATTTCTCTTTACATGTGTCAGGGATATGTGTTGTCCCTTTTAGGGAAGAGACTTTTTAAAGTCAAGAGC
Source organism: Sylvia atricapilla (assembly GCF_009819655.1). Lineage (NCBI taxonomy): Eukaryota > Metazoa > Chordata > Aves > Passeriformes > Sylviidae > Sylvia > Sylvia atricapilla. Next base: position 31,139,172 of record NC_089174.1, read on the forward strand.
AGTCAGTCACTCTTTGGGAGGTAAAACAATAAATAAGTGCAAGACAAAGTCAGTCAACACAAGTCACATAGATGTTGCAAGTTTTGTTAGACCACCCTATTATTAGCTCACCATTCCCAGGGCAGTTCAAAGATACTAGTACATCTCTGTAATTTCTTTTCCAGTTTTTTTCATGGATGATACTCTGGTCCCTAGTTCTTAACACTTGTTCAGTGTTTTTCAAAGACCTAGAGAGTTCATATCAACAGAGGAAACCTGACCTCAATGTTATAAGGTTGTCCAAAGATACTTATATTCTGTACATAGAGGTATGGCTTCTCTTATAATTTCTGAAGTCTTTTAACTTAAAATGTACTGCACAGTGGACTAATAGACCTCTAGAGCATGCTTTCTTTCATTCATGGCTCCCCTTCAAGCAGTCTGCTGGGACCACTTTTCACCAGAAAAAAATAAAATAGAATAAAAAAAGAGCTAACAGAAAAGCCTGCTTACCAATTTCTTGTGCTGATCCTTTTGCTGCAATTGGGGGAGTCACATATTTATTATGCCATCCCTATTCTATCATACATGGCAGCTGTGATTAAGGCACCAGCATTCTTGATAATAAGTTTCTATTGATTTTTCTTTAAACTAGAAAGTAGCATCACCATTTTTGTATCTTTAGCTTGCAAGTGGAATAGAACTTGATTGAACACATTGTTGGAGTGTCCCTAGGGCTGCAGTAACTTAGATTTACAGATCACAAGGATTTCAGGATACAGTAAGACTTTTCTTTCTGTTCTGTATCTGCAAAGGAGGAAGGCCAACATCCAAAAAGGCACTTGCAAGGTTGATCAGAGCTTGCATGGCTGAGGGATATGCGAAGCAAAAGACAGAGCGAGGTTCATCTGATCACATTCCCCAAGGACAATACCTACTTCCTAAAATAAATGAACAGAAGCACCTTCATCATGACTGTGCAGGACAACAATCGAGAAGCTGCTGCTCAATTTTTACAGTTCTGGCAGTTAAGACCAGGGGATATATCATAGGCAGCCTTCAGAAGGAGAATCATACAATTACTTACAGCCTTTTTGTAACTTTCTACTTTATTTTTCAACTATTTTGTGACATCAGAATAAACGAAAAGAGGAGCTGACCCACAGTCAATATAATTGATATCATTTGGCACAGCTTCACTGACTTTGGCAACCCTGCATCAGTCCATAACCAAATGATGTTCTGAACCAGTAGTTTGCCTGTGCACAGACAAACACTTTTTTTGGTGGTTTTTTTGGTTTTGTTTTTGTTATTGGGTGGGTTTTTGGTCTTTTTTTTCTTTTTTTCTTTTTTTCTTTTCTTACTCCCCAGACAGCTATCCAGACAAGTGGATACTTTTTGGTAAAACTACCAAGAATGGCAGAAGAAAAAGTTCCGTCTATGAGTGCAGCATGGTTTGGGAATGGTACTCTCCAATTTGGTGCTCCCACTGGGAGTCTGCATGTGCCACTCACTGTCCCCCCCTCTCTTGTTGCAGGATGGAGAGGAGAATTGAAGGCACAAAAAGTAGAGATCACAGGCTGACATAAGAACAGTTTACTGGAAACAGCAATGTGATAAGAAAAGGAACAGTAATGGCAGTAATAATAACAATAAAATGTAAAAGATGGGCAAACAACTGACACATGATTTCTCATTACCCAACCACTCTCAGCCTCAGAGTTCTCTCCCTCTATCCCATTTACCTGACTGGAAGGAGCACATTCTCCCCAGAAGAAACTTCCTTACTCATGCCCTGGCAATGATTTGAGGTGGTATAGAAAGAATAACTTTTGGTTCCTAGCCATGGCGCCTCCTAGCTACTGCAAGTAATGAACCCTGTCCTGACTGTAACTAAGATGTTATCCAGCCCTTATCCTATACCATCAATATCATGCCTTGATCCTACGCTTTCCAGCTATATACGTATATATAGAGAGATATATACAAGCACAATTTCCAGAGTCAATATCTGTCCATCCAAGATATCCTTTGAGTTTATTGAATCCATAACTGTGGATTCTCTGTCCTAGATGTCTTCCAGAGCAGGAGGGCTGGTGTGCTGTCAGGCTGTTGGAAGCTGCATCACGAGCTCATGACCAGTGTATCTGGAGCAGTCCAGACTCACTGTCCATGGCAGCAATGGCCCACGGTGCCAGTGTCATTCAGCTACTAGTGTTCTACAGTGAAACATTACAGACTACTCTCACCAAAAAATCAAATCCCCTTCAGGTACACATCATGTTTCCCCATCCAACTGCATTAGACACCAAGTGCACCAAGGTCCTTGAGCTAAAACTGTCCCACAGATGGGTTTACCTTTGTTTAAAGCAGGAGTAATCCAAACTGTCTTCCCTGACACATTCGTCAGGTGGGCCACACGGGGACTTTATCCCTTCTATAATCTGTGAAGGTTTTGATTGGCAGGGCCAGCTCAACACAATTGGTGGAGTCTCTAGTGGTAACTAACCAGGTGGCCTTTGCTAAATGGAGGTCCCAGTGTGCAAAGGTCTCCCTTTGCTTTCAGTATGATTTTTAGCAGTTTTCTGAACTTTCTCAGAGTCTGGTGTATGCTAAGGAATATGACATACCCATTCAATACTGTACTCTTTTCCTTTTATCTAACCTGAACCTCCTCTGACTTAGCTTCGTGCTGTTTCCTTGAGTCTTCTCATTGGCCACAAGAGTGAAGAGATCAGCACCTCCACTTCCTCTCACAAGAGTGTTGAAGACTGCAATGAGGTCTCCCTTCAGTCTCCTCCAGGCTGCACAAACCAAGGCACCTCAGCTGCTCCTCATCCAGCTTCCCCTCAAGGCATTTCACCATCCTCATGGCGCTTCTTTTAGATGCTCTCTAACAGCTTAATGCCCAAAACTCCACACAGTACTTAGGGTGAGGCTGCCTCAGTGCAGAGCAGAGAAGGATAAGAGCAATTTCCTGGAAAGAGCAATGAGAACAATATTAATAACAAAGGCAAAGGATCCACACGTGATTGCTTGGAAACAGTGTTTCCCACTTGCATTCTCCAGCTGGGAGCCAGTGTGCTGTACTTACTCAACCAGAAGGAGCCCCTTCTTCCCAGACAAGTCTCCCTTTCTTCTTCACCCAGCAACAGCATGAGGTGGTAGAGAATAACCTCCATGTCCTACCCATGGCCCCTCTTGTCTATTGGAAAAATTAACAATCTGGACAGAACCAATACAGGGTGCATCTTGTGTCTGCTCTTAACAAGAGTTAGGTTGCTAGGTGTAAATGAATTCCACTATACTTCCATCCTGCTCTCCACGTTAATTATCTCTAAAGTGATGGCCAGGTTTTCTTTGCTTTAGCTAAATAATTTTTACCTCAGCTATCAGCCAAACCAGATTTTATCTACAGGAGGCTGAAGGACTCCCTGGCTATAGGATTGCACAGGGTGGCTTCAGCAGACCATGTTGTTGAGTATTTGTAGTTTTTACAAAAAAAAAAAAAGTAATACCCAATCAGTTTATGAATTTTAATATATTTTTCTTTCAGGAGAATGCTATTAGTTTTGTGGCAGTTTTTTTTTACTCTGATACAATTTCGGTGCAGAAATTTCTATACTTTATTTTCTTTCTAAATTACTGAGATAAATTGTTTACATTCCTCATTTCTGTAGTTCATTCTGTAGCTGTGGGTGGTATAAGATGCTATGAACTGCTCAGCAAATTAGGCTGATGAGAGAATTAACTCATTTAGGAATAAAGCTATTTTACAAAGTGTTCAGTGGTGTCAAATTCCTTCCTTTCTTAATGTGGTAGTTTAAAAACAGCAGGAAAATTAAACCCACTCTAGCTACTCCCTCTCCCCCGCCCTCTTCTGACAGTAGAGGAAACACTAGGGAAGGTTATAAACTGGAGTCACGCTATAGTGAAAAATCACAATAACCACAAAAATATTAATAAGAGAGCAGAGAATAGAGGGAGTGTTTTGCACAAAAAAGGATGTTCATCACTGAACAAACAAAAACACTTCCCAAAGACAATATCCAACATGGTTTTTCCAGGCAAAGGCAAAAATGGTTACTGGTCCTGTTCTGGGCCACATGGATTTCAGGAAAACAAAGGAAGTATACTGCCAGGGAAAGTCACAGCTTAGCTTCCCTCCCCCAGCACAAAAGCACTGGAAGCAGAGCGATAAGACAAAACCTGGTGGGACCTGAGGGGGCTCTGAAGCAGGTGAGGAGACCCTTCTGCTGGACCTGGCTCTGTGGGAGCAGGAGTGGAGCACTTAGCAGTTGCTGGTCCTATGCAGCTGGGCGCTGCTCCACACTGCTGCTGCTCTCTTTCTTTTGTGTCTTTTAGCACCAAACCAGAAAAGATGCAGCTCAGAGGAATGACTGCCAGTGGCACAGAGGGTCTGGCTGTGCCCAGCTGATCCCAAAACTTGCATACCTGCTCTCTTGAGCCCATGAAAAGATGGCAACCCTGCCACTGCTGGCCCTGGCTCCCTCCTGAAGCTATACCCCCACCACGATGTGGGTGGTACAGAATTAAACTGCACCCCATTTCTCTATAACCCCTTAACTCAAAATTATTTATCATATAGAAAATGAAATCTCTTTCCTGTTGAACATAATCAATATTTTTGTCATGAATGTGCAAATATGACTTTTCTACGCTCATTGCAGGAGGGCTTGAACTAGATAACCTTTGAAGAACCCAAACTGTTCTATGATTCTATAATTTCTTTGTGAAAAAAACCACTAGGTGCGTGGTGATGCCTTTTATTGAGATTGTCTTTTCGTTCAGGCTATTAGGCCGGCTCATAGGACAGATTTGTGGTCAAAAGGGAGCTTATGGGTTTCAGAGCTTGCTGTAACCTGTTCTGTAGATGAGTGGGATTTTCATTTCGTATTTGTTTGGCTCTTGAAATTATTTTTCAACATAGGGTTTTTTTCAGCTGAGAGTCAGTGGTGTACATTTCTAGAAATATGAACTGAAAATTACATTGTATCATTATATTTCTGTAAGAGTAAAAATACTTTCATTTTCTTCTGGAGCTCAGGTCTCATTTTCAAAAGGTAAGTATTGCATGGACTTCTGCATCCAAGTTCTGCCTGCTCTGTGTTAGGATCCAGTTGTTAAGAGATGCCTCTGCCTGAATAAAGGTGCAAACAAGATCATGCATCAAAATCAATATTACAGATTTTATTTAATTGCAAATGTGATGTAGAGACACAATTAGGAATAGGAGGAAGAGGATAAGACTAAGAGAGTGAGAGATTCAGCAGAAGATATAACCACATGGATTTTTCTGGCATCCTGCTTGTTTTCCTCACACTCAGTGCTGGGAATCCTGAGGTGTTCTTTTGGAGGTACCACTGTTTTCCAGGTCCAGGTCCCCACTATCCTTGAGGCATAGATGCTGTTCCCATAGTTTGGAATGACATGTGTGCAAGGAGCTGTTTCCTTTCTCACAGTTTGCCATGGTGGGAATTTTTGTCTGGATGGGTTACCCAGATCTGCCTCACTAGCCCTGGCATGTTCCTGTTGTTGCCATCTGCACCCTTCCTACAGTCTGCACAGTGAAATTTGTCCAATGTGCTGATTCCAAACCTTCACCTCCATTTAGGTATGGTGTTAATGCCTCCCTGTTTGCCATCTGTGCTTAAGTTCTTGTTGTGGTGGCTTATCTGACAAGAACTTCTTTCTTTGACAGTGTTTGAGGCAGTTCATTATGCTCCTGAAGTCCTTACAACCTAATCCCTATAGAGGCAGAGCATATCCAGCAGGACATATAGTGGGATTTATTAGGCTACTGGTCATTCTTGGTTTGAAAGCTGGTATGTCTGGAGTCATTGGTCAGTACCTGTTTGATACTAAATCATGCATCAGAAGAATATGCAGTATTTGGCAGCAGTCTATTGATTTCTTTCTTACTCATGCAGAACTAATTTTCAGTTACAGAAATTATAGAGGGAAGAGAGGGGGAAAAGCCCACTTAAATATTGTTCATTTCTTTTGGCCATTTCTTTGATCCATGTTTTTTATCTGAGAGGAAAGCGGTGTGTCTAATGGGAAACTCTAATATTTTATGAAACAGTGAGACTTAAAGATCTTCTTAGGCAATAAGTACTTCAGCAGAATGAAACACTGTTGCAACAGAAGGAAAATTATACACCAATTATTTACCCAGTCAGGAAAAATTATGCTCCGTAACATCAAAGGGCTTCAATTAATGAAATAATAGAGAGTGAACTGTTTTTTTCCATGCCAGGAAATGTTTATTCATCAAAATGCCACAGGCCAATAGTTTGAGACTGTATTTAAGATTACAACCCAGAGCAACACATGTATATGGCTATATGACTGGTTCTAGGAGCAGACATTTAAAAAATAGCTGTGTAATGCTTATGCAAATTTAAATGAGTTGTTGCAAGTAATTAACTCATCCTTATTATCCTTCAAATAATGTTTTCTGTATTATTGGGAAAATGTTTTTTCAGCCTGACAATTCCCAGCTCATGTATTTGTTTGTTTTCTGTACTTTCCCCAATCTCCAATAATTCTACTTATTTTCATAAACTTCAGAACTCTCCTGTAATATTTGCTCTTGCATTGGTTTCTTTATTTGAAAATTCCTCAACTGTTCTATCTAAACCAAGCAAGCACTGAAAGCAAAGATGGCTGAAATGACAATTCTGAACATTTTTGCTTTTTTTCCCAGCAGTATGTATAATAGTCTTCTGTATGTATCAGGCCAACTCAATCTTGAAAGTTAAATTCTCTCTATTTTATCTTTGGCATGGATTCCAAGGAAATTAATATGCAGGGTTAGCAAGACAGAAATGTTAACAGGGTTTTAGCAAGACAGAATCTGAATCGTCCCTTATTCCAACAACTTCTTTATGCAAAAGGTTAGGGCATGAGAAAATGGATTAAAAAGGAAAGGTTACCTGGAAGTGAAGTAACAATGCCACAAAAAAGCCTGGGAATATGTTATAGGGAGGTGATAGGAATTCTTTCAAAGCACAGGAAATCCACAAAGACTCAGAAGGGAAAAGTGAATTAGTAGGAGGTAATGCATGTAATGTATTAGCTGTCTTGTAGAAATGTGCTCTTTTTATGTGCTGTTTTGTTTTGTTTTATTTTTGACAGAAAGCCTGTGTAAATCTTTCTTTGTGTTCAGCTGCACCACATTTAGTGCACAACAGCCACTGCATTTCCAAATGTAACCTGTGAAACAGGATGCAATTCTAGCCATTATAGAAGCCTATAGGGGAAGAAAATATAGCAGTTCCAGGCTCTGAGCAGCTCTGTTAGAGATTCGTACTGAGAGCTTACCCCTAAGTTCCCCTTTTCTGTACAACCTGAGGGCAGCTGGGATTCAGTTAATATTCCTTTATTGTCATGGATGTTCAACAGGGGCAATTCAGACAGGTGTGTCACATGACATCTAAAAACACTGGAAGAAAATTTACTTTTTAGCTCTGGCTGAAAGTGGACAAGATGTAGGTGACTTTTCACAACATGGAGATTTTATCTGTAATAATTTGGCATCTACATCTGCTACTCTAATCCTCCTGTCTTATACATATATCTGAAACAAAAACTGATGACAAAGGAAAGCTGAGATTTATTCAGAATTTCCAGGGGAAAAAAAAATAAATCAGTGGACTGAAATAGGAAATGCATACATTAATAGAGTATCAAAAGAAAATATTGTTTTGTTACATAGTGCCTCCAGCAGTCTTCTTCCCTTCTTTGATGAAATGGAATAGTCTGTGCCTTATTACTTCTTCCATTTAATCTTGTTAATACAGTCTGTTAAGGCTCCACTTTTGCAACAGCACAGGTGTAACTGTGAAGTAGGAAGTAGGAAGTAGGCTAGTAGGAAGACTACTGTCTACTCTTGGAAATCTTACTTATTTACAACAAAATGTGTGATATTCAAACCAAAATAAGACCTGATGCAACTGGTGAGTTGAAATATTTTTATTCTTTGCTTCCTTAACAATATGGGACATTACAATGAAAAATAAAGAAGGAAGTATTAAACATGGTATACAAGTCTACCCTTGAGACAACTGTACCTGGAGTTTTACTAAGATTAATTCTTCCTACTGTCTTTAAATGATGGCAGAATCAATTGGTAAGTAGACAGCTGGTAAGTACAACATTTTTTCAAACACCAACAGATGCAAATCCAAGAATATCTCCAGCTGATTTAAATGCTTTTCAAAAGATGGAACAAAGATTTAAATAGAAATGTGCAAGATGAAAATCTATAGTGATATTCAAAAATATGAAGAAATATGAAATTCAGAAAGTTTTAAGAAGGCAACATCAGAATGATTCCAGAGTCATTTCAGGTTGAAATCACTATTATTTGTTTGTTAGTACCTGTGTCTCTCATCATTTTGCCTTGTGGGTGTTCCACAGTGTCTAAAGTAAGGTGTTGCAAGAGAAGTGGTTCAGGAAAGTGGCAGCCACACAGGGTCCTAGAAAATGAAAGGTAGCCCCTCATTTTGCTGCAGTGCTATAACCTAACAGTGCAACAGTCCTTATTTCCCTTGAAGATTTTATATGGCATAAACTTCTGGGTTTGTGTGTTCCTGACAGTACCGGAATTTGTGGACATTCAAATGAATCTGAGCAGGTAAAAGGGGGAGGAGAGGAGGGATGCAAATATTGTCAGTGAGCTGCAGCTGCAGTCCAGTAGCAGGGAGCTGGAGACGAAGGTGCTGCTGCGGACAGAGCTGAGAATAACCACTACACCCTCCTTCTACTACAAGATTAATTAAGTTTTAAGTTCATTTCCATCCTACTCCAGCAAGCAGTAACACTTGGCTGGGTGTGAGCAAAGAAGGTTGTGTGTGATCCCACAGCCTGGTAAACAGGTCTTCACAGCATGTTCCTGCAGCATCTCTCTCTGTGCTGCACAGCTTTGTAACTGTACAGCAGAGATCTGTGCATACCTAACAAAAATAATTAACTTTAAGATCCTGACCATTCCATTTCATGATGCATGACCATTTCAGCCAGCTTCAACAGGCAGAATGGACTGTAAATACTTGTCATGGTATCTGAACTCTTCCTTTGCGGAGTTCATGAGTCCATTTATTCAGAGCGAAAAGAATGCAGCTGTGGATTGTTGTCTTCAGGAAACAATAGGTCAGAAGTACCTGGCACACTCTAAGTAGCTTTCTGAGTAAGAACTAAGGAGGGAAAATAACATGTCCTGCTAAATGCCTGACATATTCAAAAATATTTTAAGTGAAACATCCAAAAATTATTCCAAACACTTTGGCAGAGTAAATACTAAGTGTAATTCGTATAGGAAAGAGCTTTGCATATGCAGTGTATTTTCTGTATAGCCTGCTATTTTTTGACTGGGTGCACTTTCACTGTTTAAGAGTGTTGCATGGAAAACATGGTCACTGCTACTCAGTCATCCTGGCCAGCTTATATAAACATTAGCTAAAGCTGCTAGAGATTATTTGCAGAACATTGGATCTGATGAGGTCAAATATAGGATAGCTTGGGTAGTATAATATTTGGGATTAGCATAATCATCTCTTTATGGAAAGTGTGCAGTATCAGCAGAAACATTGCTTGAGTCTATGAAGCAGAAACTGTACAGTAATAATTCAGCCTATATTATATACTTAAATCTTTCCCTATGAAAAGGGCAAGTTTCTTGAGCTCTTTAGGGGGTCCAGGATTATTTAGTTAAGTAACTCTGATTTAACTTACATGTGGAGCTCAAATCATCAGTTTGGCAGCATGTTTTTGTTGTGTAATAAGTTATCTTACTGTAGTACCATCCTTTGAAGTTATACACATAATTTCCATGAATTTGAATTACTAGGGAGAAGAGTTCATAGATTAATACAGAGAAGTCCACATCAAGTGGCAATGAAAATGCTTCTGTACACGTTTACAAAGCGCTAGATGAGCCATCAAAGTTTACTGATCCTTTGACACTTTCTGACCTCTATGAGCACAGACTTTCAGGGATCACATTTTGAGCCATAGTTTCTGACAAGGCACCTAAGTTCTGTTTTTTGGGATCTGGACAATGTGTACTGTACTTTGTGTTAGTCATCACTGCCCAACAGAGGATACAGGCAGTTCTGCTTCTCTTCTGCTGGCTTCCTTTCCTGTGAACCATTCCAAAACATCTGGGAAAGCCCTGAACACTTGTGCTTGGTCTTGCACTTCAGCCTCTCTGTTTTGTCCAAATTAAAGAAACAAACAAGCTTCTAGGTAGCAATTTGTGTACCTTTGTCAGATTCCTAATCTCGTAGTGTTTCACAGAGTGCTGGGCTGACATTCTTTGCAACAAAGCTGTACAGTGTTTTTTCTGGAGTCCAGGAAATTGCATAACCCCTGCTCTCTTGTAATAACCCAATGGAAATCCATGTCTTCCGTTATTCTACAAATTATTTAAATTAATTGAAATGATCAGGTTTGCAGAAAATAAATAATACTTGTGATCCAAAGTACATCGTTATCTCCCAGCATTATATCAGTGCTCTTAAAATTGTTACCCTTTTTTTGCCCACAACTACTTTTGCTTCGCAGAGAAACATCCAACCTTCCAGATCTTGAAGCTTTTCTAGTTGAGCACCATAATGAAATTCAGCTTAGAGCAGTTATCCTTAACCTGTTTTAGGCTTGAAGTCCTTTGCTACTATCATACTAAGGTATGATAAAAAGCTAGAGGTCCAAAAGCGTTTATTTTAAAAATAATGTATCCTGTGTGTCTCTTAAAGCATTTCTTTAAAGAAGAATATATCTGTTGCTCTATTAAAAGACATTAAATCCATCTGATATTAAAAGATATTAAATCATCTGATCTGTAACCGTGGACCATCACAAGTGTAACGACTTTTTAGTGTTCATAAATTGTTAAACAATAGTGCTAGATCCAGTGTAGTTACACTTAGGAAAAAAACAGTGTTTGAACAAAACTGTTTTCTTACTTCCGTGTTTATTAGCACTTGAGGTTGTTATGCCGTGAGTATAAAGGCAAATAATTTGTGCATATCATTCTTTCCAGACTTTTTCCAGAATTATTGTGGAACAATAACATATAAAAGATGAGATAATATGAACAGCTTTAAATTATTTTTAGCCACAGGTGGAAGAGCTGTAGTCATTTGAACTCATATTCATCTATTCCAAACCATTTGACAATGTTCAGTAAACATTACTATGGCCATGGAACTTATGAAGACATCTTCCACAGTATGTATTTCCATTGCAGATTTAAGCATATTTCTTCATATGCAAAAAAGGCTAATATTTAGCACGTAATTTTAAAACTTTTCATCACTCCACAGACATTTTCACATAGATTTTAAATGCAGAATGAGAGTGCACAGAGTAACTACATAAAAACTTCAGGTTTTAAAATACTCTTTTCCAATAGTCCTTAGAATAGGCATGCAATAAAGGGCAGAGTTGATCTACAAGGAGAGTTGGTATACAATTCAGCGTGCTTTGGTTTGGTTTGGATTGGGTGTTGGTTTGGAGGCTTTTTTGTTCATTTCCCCCCCTGGAAAATCATGAAAGAGGAAGGGGAAAAAGAAAACTTATTACCAAACAACCTTCCAAGTGACATTGGATGTAAACTAAAAGAACTTCAGCTAAGAGTGTGAGACAGTAAAAGAAATTGAACAAGACCATTGTATGCATTTATGGGAAAAACCTTCTTTTTTTGCACAAATGTACCTCATTTCTATTTTGAGCAATGATCTATCAGATTTCTCAGTCTCCCAATTCTAGGGCTATTGCTTGCCTTCATACTCATTACATGTTTTTATATATCATGTACAGATGACATATAATATCTGTTCCCAGTCAGACACTGAGATATACAAGAACTGCTGCCTCTTAAGATCTCTGCTCATGAGATGTAAGACTGACCTTTTTGAGAGCCATCAGCTTCGCAGCGTCTTCGTTGCTGTAACAAATCCAGGGGCTAGAGTTTAATGTATCTCTGTGAAAAAGTGCTAAGATTTTATGAAAAAATTACTTTTCTAGGTGAATTGCACCATATTGATTTACTCTAATGGCTCATTTGGTGTGTGATTGACAGCTAATGTATCTACAGACATTAATTAACATTATCTGGAATTAATTAACTTGCCAAGATCATACTAACTATGAAGGTCTCACTGAGTGAGATATGACAGAGGCTGTAAACATTAGTATTCTCAGCTGTATATTTTCAGATTATTAAATGCAAAGTACCTGAAGTCTTGCTGAGAAGCTAGAGAACATCTATTCCAAACATCTATAGCAAAGGGAATGCCAAGATCTCGTTGGCAGACTAACTTACCATGGAAACTTCTGCTGACAGTAACATGCAAGGAAAAAAATCATTTGCTGCTCACAGGGGTCAGAATAAAAAAAGGCAGAGTTCGCAAGTAGATAAAAAATGGTGAATGTACTTAATTTGAAATCAGTTAGGAATAGAAACATGAAAATGAATTAAGGCAATTTAGCAGCAATTTTCAAGGAACTCCTACAAAAGGGTGATGGGAATTCTTGAAAGGTGAAGCAACTGGTTTTTTTCACTATCAGTTCTCTGATTAGCCTTGATGCTTCCAAGTGCAACCCTTCCTGGATCTACAAATTAGAGAAAATACTTTTCCCTCTTAAATCAAAGCTACAGGTCTGTGAGATTATAATCCTGTCTTTCCCAAGTGAAGTTCTTCAGATACTAAACTAAAATTATGTAAAATGTGAGTTTTGTTTTTCTCTGTTAGGCATCATATGCATGTGAGTGACAGTCCCCACGAATACACGTCAGACACATTAGCTGCATTGTTGACTCTTACCTTTCTTCAAAGGAATTCAGAAAATTAACTGTCTCCCATTACAGATTCATTCCTAATTTCACCCATTTAACAACTTCTGAAACTTGATTATTTTCCTGCCTTTAGAAAAATGAATTTTGTGCCCATGTGTAAATGTTCTATTGGTGAAAAAAAAAAAAAAAAGAAGCAGCTCAGTGTACTTTTAATTTTTCCTGGGGTGCATTTGAGCAAATGCTTTGTTTGAACATGTTTCAAATTACCTATTTGTTTATATGTAAGTGTTCATTTCAAATATGTGAGACAATTTTGGATTTGCTTCCTTCATAAAATTCCACATTACTTTCTGTTATCATGAGAGAATTAATTAGATTCCAGGTGGTTATCCTGTCATCTGTGGATTATAATTACTAGTTATGTAGAATTAATAATTTCCATTGTAGCATTACAGTTTGTAGACTGTCCCATAAAATTGGAGGCAGTTTCCTGTCCTAAATAACTTTCAACTTAAGTATGAAATAAGAGATTATTATTGCAGAGACATGACCTTATGATACTGAGGAAAGATGCTCCAGCTGGTGGTAGGGGGCAATCACTATGCAGCATATATCCAATTATTTCAAATGTTTTCTTAGATGTCAGGGTGATAGTGGTTTTGCAGGCTTTTATTGAGTGGTATATCTCAATGTGCTCACTGCAAATTTGGACAAGTGGGCTCAGGTTGAGGCTTGCTTGAAAAGAGGCAGGAGCCATTTTTCTTGGTCATAGTATAAGAGTAAGAATGCATGAGAAGTGGAAAGACTTTTGAAGTGGGGCTAAGTAGTTTTGCTCTAATTCCTACCTTATATTTACTACACTGAGAGAATATAAATTCTGTTCCTGTGCTGGTGGAAGTTATCATTATGGCAACTCCACTGTTGTTTATTCCTTCAATTTTTGCCTCAATATTTAGGAAGTGGCACTTGGTCAATGCATTTTATATTTATAAGCAGTTCAGAAGAAAGTTTATTTTAAAAAGTTGCTTATAATAGCTGTGAGGAGAGTCAGCCATACAGCTCCCTGAACTGTTTGTTGGTCTAATAGGTGGACAAATGAAACTAGAATGTGCAAAAAGTGTAGTACCCTATGTCAACTATTAATACCAAGGCTTTGTGTTCAATCCCCATGCAGGCCACTCATTTAAGAGTTGAACTTGGTGATTCTTCTGGGTCTCTTTCAGCTCAGAACATTCTGCAGTTCTTGACCTGTGATTATATCTGCAAAAGAAACATGGTGCACTGTATGTTCATTACAGTATCTCAAGACCCTTCTGGGAATACAGTGGTTTCTTTTTTATTTGGCCTGTACAATCAAGATTTCTATAAGGAATCCTGAAATTGTTCTGCTGCTGTATGAAAAAAAAGTCCGAAAGTCCGGAGGACAGTAGCAAGATACACTTGTCTAAACCTACTGAAATGCCTTCTGTGTTCTACAGATGTCTTTTCTGGAGTTCTCTTAATGAGAAATGGTAGCAATTTCCTAGACAAACCTGAATTTACTAATTTATAGAATGATTATTTTAGAATAAAGATTTGAATTAACTGAAGAGTTGCAAGTCTAAAGTATTTTCTACATATTAATCGAAACCCAAAGCCTTAGCATTTAGTGACTTGATCCACAAATACCATGAATTTAGAGCTTATAATTGAAGCTCATGCATGAAATTATTGTTTGCTTACAGTAAAAAGCACTGTGCTAAATGTAATCAGGATCAATTCTCTTCTCTCTGTTCCTATCAGAGTTACAAATGGTATATGCAAGTCACATTTAAAGTACCTTGGTATTTTTGCTGTGTTTTTTTTCTCTCTGTCTTTTCTTTTCCTGCAGATTTCTTTCCATTCTCATTGTAGTTCCTGCCTCTGACATTGACATATGTCTTTGAAACATAAAGTAACACATGGTCTCAGAGCAGAGACTTTCTCCATCCACATGACTTTCAAGCAGAGACCTGTGAGCAGTTACTCAAAGTAGCCCCACAAACAGCAGTGCCTGGAGGCTTATGTTTTTTTATTATCCCAGTGGGCATAAGGCATAGGAATTCTTGAGCAGGATCAACCTGGAAAATTTTCCAAAGAACTGCAGGTGCTTCCCTATTGAGGGGTTCCCTCATGGTTCCAACATGTATTAGGAGAAGTTTTAAAACTGGTTTGCTTGCCTGAGCAAAGCCTAAAATTTTGCGAGATCAGAAAGAGTATGTTAGGAAAACAAGCTCACAGTGGGGAGCTGAAGTCTCTTCAGCTGTCCATATAAGTTCCTCTTGCCTGGGTCCCTTGAGACAGCATGTCCCAAGGGAATAGTTGATTGACTTCTCAAAGTAGAGGGCCTGCTGGTGTTCACCATGTGCAATTTACCCCGTAAGCGTCTGCACTAAATAGGATAAAGGAAGTAGGGTATGCAATGCACCTTTCAGTGGGAATGTGGTGGTGGCTCGCTGGGACACAGTACAGAGTTTTAGTTGTTTAACTACAAGGTGGTGGGAAGAAGGAAGTGGTAGGAAGGAAACTCTTGGCTTCTGCTGAAAGAGACAAATTATAATCATAAGTAGAAATGGAGCATAATCCAGGCTATATGATTATATTTTCACAGTATCTACTGTGCAAGCATATTTAGTGCTTAGCTTACAATGTTCAGTCAGTTTTAAGCATAGGTCCTTTCCATTTTTTTTTAATCTTTTCAACAGCCCACGAGTTTGAAATGGGATGCTCTTTTTAGGATTAGCATCTGGACAATAAGCTTGTTTCCCTGTCGCAATCTATTTTAGAGTTAAATGTGTCTTGTTAAAGTACTGACAGTTACCTATCCGTGTGCTTGGGCTAGCTCTACTAAAAAGGCTATTCTACTGAAGGATTTAGTGGGTGACTTGAGTTGCAGAGAACTGCTGCTGTTCCTGCCCTGGGCATGGAGAAACAACAACTGCCAGTGATGCCTTAAGTTTTAGCTTTCATGTTTTTCAGATTCTGTGCTGCCTAGGGGTGTAGTTCTGAGCCTTATATTAAGTGTCAGTAAGCTCTCTTCATAAACTAGGTAGACAAAACAAATCCTTTCCCAGATGGAGACCAAGGACAACTGTTAAAAGTTTTCAAGCCCAAAAGCATAAACAACAGTGGACTGAAGAGAAAAAACAAGAAGCATGGGACTTCATAATCTGAAGCTGTAATTGGACAATTAAACCCAATATGCAAATAGACCAGAACTTATAAGTGTAAGACCTCGTGACCAATTTTGTCACCATTTTGGGTCCACCTTGGTTGTGTAGCCCTGGCCAGGCTCTTGTACTGTCCAAGGTGTACCCTTAAAGGCCTTTAATAAATATCTGCTTTATTCTCCTAGCTCTGCCTAACCTCTCTTCCAGCCTTCCCAAGGCATCACCAGGAGTACTTTCCAAATGTGATGCTATTTCCAAGTAGGAGGAGAATAGTAGGGAGGCATGCATCCTACACAGAAGAGCAAATGAAAGGGAGAGAAAATTAAGTTTAACATTTCTTCTCTGTTCATCTTACTAAAATAAAGCCGCAGCTCTTCTTTAAGTGTCTAAGTATATGCTCTTACAGCATCATCAAAGGAAACACATAGGATTCAAAATAATTGAGAAAATCAAACAGCTGTGTTAAAAAGAAAAGAAAAAAGAAGAAAAGAAAAGAAAAGAAAAGAAAAGAAAAGAAAATAAAAAAAACAAAAGAAAAGAAAAGAAAATAAAAGAAAAGAAAAGAAAAGAAAAGAAAAGAAAAAAAATAAAATAAAAAAGAAAAGAAAAGAAAAGAAAAGAAAAGAAAAGAAAAGAAAAGAAAAGAAAAGAAAAGAAAAGAAAAGAAAAGAAAAGAAAAAAGAAAAGAAAAGAAAAAGGAAGATAATGAAGTATGTTTTCCTTCTCAGAATCAGATGACCACTATGTTTATAAAAGGATCTAAAGCACATCCATCACATCCATATTTACACATTTTTCAGACTGTACCTGACTCTCCCTGTACACAGCCACTGGCTACCTAAACTCCACCCGTGGGCCTTGCCTGCCAATGACCCAGTGTTAAAACAAAAAAAATCTGTTAAAATAAATAATTTGAAGAGACCTGCCTATCTCTTGACAGTATCTTCATGTCTTGAATGTAATTTGAAGGAGGTGAAAACTTCATCGTCTCTACTCTGCTTTAAAAAGGGCATCAAAATACACTATGTATTTCTACCTCAGAAAAATGGAAAGTCACAAATATTTGAAGTATGTAGGAAAGGGCAATCCAGATTATTGTTTAGGACCGCTAATGACTGACATTAGCAATAATAATTATAAAATTAACCAATAGAGAAAAAAACCTTTAAGAAAGGATATGAGAAAAAAACTTTTAGTTGTGAGACATTTAAAGATGTTGAAGAGTTTTGTGGGATGTGGCAGAAACTACATAACGTGGAGATTTTATATTTGCCAAACCAAAGCATTCAGAAACAGACATACAATGCAAAGCATTTTTTTATTGCTGGTGTTCAACTGGTTATCTGCTCTCTATTTCTAAAGATCTCCTTTTGAGAAAAAAAAGAAAATTAAATAAAATTATCTACCCAAAATATCTCTCTTATTTTCTTTTTCAGCACAAATTGAAGTGATACCATGCAAAATTTGTGGTGATAAATCCTCTGGAATACACTATGGAGTCATCACATGTGAAGGCTGCAAGGTATGAGAATTTACTACAACATAGTCATCATCATTTGCATTAGCCTCAGGCACCTGTGTACAATGATACAATCTTACAAGCTTTCAAACAAGTGGTGCCAAAGGCTGTAAAGCCTACTGCTGCCTAAAGATGCATTTCATGCCTAATTTTCCTAGTTGCTTTCCATTTAATCAAATAGTCTTTAAATCTACCTTCTTGTTTGAAACATGAATTACATCTGATGCAGTGTAAGTGCTGACACCAACAGAGCCTGGCAGCTGTAAGTCACACCTCTTCTACCTTAAATCAGGTTTGAAAGAGCTGGATTTCTTGTTTCCTGTACAGCTCATGTAGCATTACAGTTGGCATGTTACTTCTGATCAGCATTTTTAAGAGCTTACAGGTGTGAGTTTGGTTCTTTTCTATCTCCTTTTGCACAATCCGCAGACCAAATTATAATCTCCAAAAGAAAGGATGCCTTACATTTTGGGCAGTGTAAAAGGATCCTTTGTCTTCTTCCTCATAGGCTTTAGTGCTGGGGGAATTGCTGGGAATTGGAGGTTAAAAAAAAAGGCAGAGAAGGAAGATGCATAGACTTGCTACTTAGACATATCAACATATTATCTCAAGCATTAGTTTAAATAACACAAATCAGACTCAAGCAAAGAGAAGAAAGGCTTCAATTTTCAATTTTGAAAATTGTCTGTGATTTTATTATCTAAGGAATTACATTATTCAAGGCAAACCAGAATTTCATACTACATGTTGCCATTTCAGTTTTAATTGTAAATAAGAAATTGCAAAGACGGAGAGGCAGCATCTCTGATTTCTTGTATGTGGAAACAAACAAACTGGAACATTTGAAAATAGGTGCCTATTTGCAGAGTGAAATCACAGGTTTGTACCTAATGCTTTACAAAGTATTAGAACAGCTGTAAATTTGGGTGCATCCATTTGCAAAAGAAATATTTCAATGCCACTACATTGAGAACTAATATACTGGTAAAGATCAGGGTTTTTTTCAGGAGCATTAGCAATTGTAAGCAGAAAAATTTGCAGTGTTTCTTTGTCTAACTGTGGCACTGAACTAGAAATAAACATCTTACAATGATCACATGAAACGGATTAAACTAATTGATGTGATACTTCAAAATTGGCACAAAAGCTACGGAAGAAAATTATGTTAAACAGGCAAAGAGCATCTTCTCTCAGTACTCAGAGGCCACAGACTGTCTAGGGGTATCATCTCCCATAGAAGTAATTAGGGTTAATGCTGGCCCTTGTGTGTGCCTCAAGAGGAGATGATACCACTGTGCTCTGTGAGTAGACTGCTTATTGAGATAAAGAGATTCTCTTCCACTTAAAACAGTTTTAACCCTGTTGGGCTTGCGCCAGTTTTGCTGTATCAGATCAATTAGTCTAATCTGTTTTGTGAGCCTGTGTGAAAAAAAGGTGTCGGTTTTTCACATCAGTTCCACTGGGAGGCATCTCAGCCTGTCAGAGCTCCCTGTTAAGGTAAGCACTGTTTCTGGCAGTTGCAGCTCTGCTATCCATTTTAGTGCCCAGCATTGAAATAGCTATTCACTCAGCCTGCATACTGGTCATTTCTGGCTCTTTTTACCTCAGTTTGTTGGAAACCTGAAATGATTAAGAATGGAGGCCGTGTGTGGAAGAAAGAGGGTAGAATCACTCCACAAACATGCACACATGTTTAGCCAGGCACTAGGCAGCCACAGCATTTCAGGATACAGCATCCAAGAATTACAATGCCCGTAGCAGTGCTACAGAGTTAAAGAAACAGAAAATCCTTTAACTCAGTGTCCCTCCATTAGCTATGCTGCTGCAAATCCATATTCTAAGTGCTTAAGGGTCATCTGAAGTATTGCTCTTGGTTTGTATGCATGCCTGCCTTATGCTGAATGTGCATATGCAGTGAACCCGCTGGACCCAAATTTACCCGCTGGAGTAAATTTGCAGCTCTGACACTATTCTTACAGAAAGGGTGAAACCTGAAGATGAGTTTGCATCACACCTATCTCTGTGGCTCCTTCTTCACTAAGAAGCCTTTTGTCATTTCTTGTGCCTACCCCAAAGCAAAGTACTTTCTATCACTGTTCTTACCACTGAACTGAAGTTCATTCGGTGGTTTTCTTTCTCAGACTGGCTGTGGGTGGTGGGTGAAGTGATTAGTTCAAGGTTCAGAAAGACTTGAGTTCCATGTTGGAAATACTGGGAAATCTCTCTTTAACTCTTTAGTTCCTCAATAATGAAATGCATCTTCTTTCACACAAATAAATGGAATTATTCTGATGTAAAATAATGTAGCCAAATCTATATAAGATCCCATAAAAATAAAGTGGAAGTATTATCTCTACATTATAAGACAACATTTAGATATTATGCGGGAGAATGAGAACATCAAATTCTCCTCAGAATAATTAATTACTTGTTGTAAATTAGTTTTCATATGTAACCCCTGATACATAATATGGTCCTTTTTTCCTAAGGAGGGCAAAGACGAAACAAATTCCTCTGAGGTGAGATCAACCTTAAAGGGAACATGAAATACTGCAGGAGAAGGCGCTGTCAATGCTAAATGGTTGTGTGTGGTTTTTTATGTTGCTGAACTAATTTGTTCTCTGAAATAGAGGCTGCTAAAATCTAAAACTAAAATCAGAAAATGCTTCACAAGTCAAAACTAAGACTGGCTATAAAGTTCACCACAAACCAATTACCATCCATTTAGTCTTAAATTAAAGGCACCTCTATCATATCAGGAAAGTTTCAGTCAACTAAGATCAGTTCAGTTTCCACCAGAATTTTTCTGAGAGTTCTCCCGAAGGACATCTATTTCCTGAAAAGTATAAATCATAAATTTTAATTTATATTTTAGATACACTGTAATCCCTGGTAGAACAAGCTCCAGCCAGTTCAAGTGGGGCTCTATGCTTGACTTCAAGAACTAGCACTGCCAGTGTCCTTGGTGGAATAGCATGCCTGTCACTGACACCCCAGACCACCCTCATTCAGCTCGCCAGGACCTGGAGTGGAAATTCATACATAAGCTGTAGCAAGTGAATTGAGGCCTGCAGCATAGTCACTTTATAACTTTGTCCATTGCTCAGTATTAACATCCATTAAGCTATGCAGAGATACACTATTTTTTCCTGATAAATGAAGTCAGCTGTTCCTTTTGGCTTCATTCCAATGTGTTTGCAAGCCCCTCCAGAAAGGCATAAGCACTTTGGTGTCACTTCTGATGTAACTGCAGTGATAATATTTCTGCTGCTTTACTACTCATAGCCTCCTGCAGTGGCCAGGCTATCCTTCAGCTTTCCCATCACAATCTGCAGCTGCTTGCATTTAAAGTTGGCAGACTGGTTAGGGAACTTCTCTACTTCACTTTTTTGTCTCTGGACTTGCAGATACTCCTGATTTTATTTTTTTATTTATTTATTTTGTGTGTGTTTGTTTATTATAGTATAGGGGGTTTTTTTTGTTTCTCTTCACTACCTACTTTCATTCCTCCTGCCACCTCAGCTGCTTTGTGTCTACCATGACAGTACCTTTTGGTGACGCTCTTGGCACCACCTCATAGTGGCTGGAAGTTCATAAGACTCAGGTGTATATACTTTCCCTCTAGCCCTCAGATCTCTAGACAAACAGCCTGTGGAAAATGCCATTACATTCTCATGGTAGTATCTAAAGGTGTTGCTTTCTCCTTTGTGTGTTGGCTTTACTTGATACAGTCATTATATCCTAGTGCTTTTGTGAAGACTGAATTTTAATTACTTCACTCCTGAATCTGTCTCTCTAGATCAGATCAACATTTGCCAAGTTAAAGTGAACAGCGGACTTCAGCTTCTTGTGCTCTGTGTACTCAGTAACAGTTACCAGTCTCTTCATTAAAGGGAGAGATGTCAAAAAGAGGAATTTGAAGTCATCTTTTACGGATGCTGACAAATTTTTCCTCTATTAGGAGCAAGTATTAGATGATACAAGGTCATTACTGAACAATAAAAATGCATTCTGTAATATTAAGGTCTTGACAAAGTAGAATTATATTCTTTGCAGAATACACATTCTCCTTATTATAATTAAATGTTCTTTAATACAATGTTACCATATCTGCAGAGCCACAGCATAAGTAGCAGTGCACTAAATAATGGTTTTACTGTAGTTGTTTGCATGTTTCTGTGTGTGCATGTGTCTGCATTCATGCAGACACACATAAATATGTTCATGGTAATACTTGGACTTTCCTGCTGTCTTGCCCCAAGGGATTTTTTCGGAGGAGTCAGCAGAACAATGCATCCTACTCCTGTCCAAGACAGAGAAACTGTTTAATTGACAGAACCAACAGAAATCGTTGCCAACACTGCCGACTGCAGAAATGTCTTGCCCTGGGAATGTCTCGAGATGGTAAGGAGTCAAACTTGTGCTTCACATATAACCTTTGAAACTTTTCTTCACTGCTGACTTACTTAAACTCCCTGCAGATTTCTGAAAGAAGATAGAGAAGCTCCAGGCTTTGTGGTGTGTGCACTGTGAAATGATCTTTGCCATCCGGTTAACAAAGAAGGCTATTTTCATGGAGAGGGGTGGAGAAAATCACAAAATGGAGAGCAGTATTAGTTTAGAACAGAAAAAGTCAGAAGTGAAATATATTATTCTAATCAAAAGCACAGAGCACAAAAAGATCACCTCTGGAAAGGTGGGCTTATATTAAGCATTACGTTAAACATCGGCATTTATCTTAAC
Source organism: Sylvia atricapilla (assembly GCF_009819655.1). Taxonomy (NCBI): domain Eukaryota; kingdom Metazoa; phylum Chordata; class Aves; order Passeriformes; family Sylviidae; genus Sylvia; species Sylvia atricapilla. The sequence goes on from NC_089174.1 coordinate 31,161,427, forward strand.
ATTCATTGATGGTGTGTGAAAGCATCCATTTCCCTGAGACCTCTAAAGGTCTGGTAGTAAGGAGGCACAACCCTGCACAAATTTACACCTTGATAGCATTAAGGGTTTCTGTTTGTTTTATTCAGAGCACTTGACCAAATATTCTGCATTGGTAGTAACACCATTTTTTTTACTTGCACATTGCCTCTTGTCCCTATTCTGAGTCTATAGGAGAGCGTTTCCTAATTTAGCAGTGAAAATGGATCCTATGCCAGAAGAAGAAAGCTCCCCAGTCTGTGCCATCTCAGGATCCTTGTAGAGCTCTGGTCCACCTTCCAAACTGTGGTGTGATCAGCCAAGATCAGTAGGCTGAGAGCATGCATCACACCAAAACTGCAGAGGGTGGGAAGTTTGGGCAAGGTTGTCCACAGCTGACATGCCATGGGCACCACTCTTCGTGCAGGGGGTTTCCAGCTCAAAAATATGTTTTATATAGTGAGAAAATATTCCGAGAAAATGTTCTAATTTTTAAAAGCAATTCATATGAATTTCATTTTCCTGGAAGCAGTTTTCTCTCTTAAAACACTTGTATTTTGAAATTAAGTTTTTAATGGAGAAGTTACTTAAAGAGCTATTTATTTAGACAGTCCACAGACTATAAACTTGTTTAAAATTTGGACCATAATAGCTCTTCTTCTACCTCAGTGTGTCTTATGTCTCACAGAAACTACTTGTTTACCAGTCTCACCAGTCTGGGAGACTTGCAATCTGGCCTTTAATCCATGAATTCTTTTTAGTCTTAGCATCCAGTTTACTTGACAACTTAGCTCCTAATTCTCCATGATGCTTAAGCAATTTTACAGCACATGCTTTCCTCCTGAAAGTCCTATCTTCCAGTGATTTAAGGCATCACAGGGGCATTCTAATGTGACTGCCTTCCCAACCAGTTATTGAGAGACCACTGCAGACACAAAATGAGTGATTCTTCCAGCACCATCACTTTGTTCTCTCATAGTTTATGTAAAGGTCTTTATGATTGGTTAGCATTAAAAGTATTAAGAGCTCTTGCAAATTTGAAATTGGCTGTGTGAATTTTTTGACAGAAAACTTTTAATTTGATTTTTACCTCTCAGCCATGTAATAAATTCATTTTTATCATGCAGAGGCAGGTTGCTAATTGACAGCAGCTGAAGAATCCAATTAAAGAATATATAATGAGGATAAATAGCGGATATTTGGTTTTATTACTGAGGCCCTACATTTGAAAGAAATACACAGTTGCATTATTCAAAATTATTTAAACTACAGTCATTGTATATAAGGATATCCAGCATATCCAGCACTGATTCCAGGGGCAGGCTGAGTTTGTGTGTGGTAGCTTGTAGCCTGAGTGCAGGGCTGTAACTAAACTGAGGTTAGCAGTAAGAAAAAAACCCTCTTGGTGGAAAAAAAAAAAAAAAAAAAAAAAAAAAAAAAAAAAAAAAAAAAAAAAAAAAAAAAAAAAAAGTGAAAATAAATCGAAGCAGTTGTCACCTTGTTGTTCTAGCACTGTATTTTCATATCATGCTCTACTTTTTCTGTTCTTTTACCTGATGGAAGAATTTCACATTTATCCACATATAGGTTAAAACTCCTTCTAGAGGGCTAAAGGTGAGTCCCATGCTAATAAATATGATTCTGAATTGATCTAAATTTCAGATGAACTGGAAATACACAGTATAGAAAATACACCTCATAATAATTTCATAATAGAAATCTGTATTTCTGGAGCTATGTCCCTTACCTGTTCTGATTAATTCTGCTGAATGTATCTCTCATTTGTTCTAGAGCACAATCAACAATTTCTTCTGCTCTAAGATCTCAAGATCTAGCCCAGTAGAAGACCAGAATTTATACAGAGATAGGGGTGGAGAATGATAATCAGCTGTGATCCACTGTATATGCAGGCTGTGAATTTGCTCCTAGTTCCACAGCAATCAGCCTGTCACTTTTGAAAAGTTCAATCTCAGTGTAGTGAACCCTGTTTCTGAGGGAAATGGTTTGCCCTCTTATATTTTCCTCCCTTTTTCATCAGAAGGAGTGCATGGAGATTGATAATATGGAGATTGAATAAATCCCTAAGACTTTGCTCAGTGGAAAAGAAGACATTCATTCGTGCTGTTTACCTTCAAATCTGTTATTTTCTTCTAGGTTCTAACCTGTGAGATTATTTTTCAAGTAGGTAGCTAATGCCCCATTTAAAGGATGTGATAACAAGGCTTTGGGACTTGTTTTCACTCAGAATACTAATCTTGTTAATGTACTGTGTAAAGGTTTGTGGAAAGTTAGTAAATTGATATGAATTTACAGACTGTACATTTCATACAGCTCAGGGATGTTGTTCAGTTAACAGAGAGAGATAAAACGATGCATGGTCTTTTTAACATTCCGAGTGGGAAGTGAACTGCTTGACTGAGACCCTCTTGTCAGATAGGAGTCATTGTCACCTGGTAAATTCAAGTACACAATATCTTTTTCTTTATGAAATATATGTGCTGTAGAGCTTTGTGTCCTTTCTGATTTCCATGGAAAAAGATTATTTCCACAGAAAAATTATTCCTGTGGAAGTTAATATCAAGAGTGGTGGGGTTGAGGGGAATCGAGAAAAGTTTAAAGGCAGTGTTTGTTTGCACTGTGCTTTGCTTTTCAGCTGTGAAATTTGGAAGAATGTCCAAGAAGCAGAGGGATAGCTTGTACGCTGAAGTGCAGAAGCACCAGCAGCGACTGCAGGAGCAGCGGCAGCAGCAGAGTGGTGAGGCAGAAGCCCTCGCCAGGGTTTACAGCAGCAGCATCAGCAATGGCCTGAACAATCTGAACAACGAAACTGGCAGCACCTACTCAAACGGGCACGTCATCGATCTGCCAAAGTCTGAGGGCTATTACAACATGGATTCTGCCCAGCCCTCCCCAGACCAGTCGGGGTTAGACATGGCTGGAATCAAACAGATAAAGCAGGAACCTATCTATGACCTCACCTCTGTACCAAACTTGTTTACCTATAGCTCTTTCAACAACGGGCAGTTAGCTCCAGGGATATCCATGAGTGAAATCGGTAAGGAAAATTCTTATTTCTTTGGTGCAATGTGTATATGTAAGCTAAGCTCCAGTACTGTCTTCATTAAAATATGGTACAGGCATTCCATACACAGGTACACAATAGTTACACATTCACACATGCGTGCACACATACAGAGAGTAAAGGAAAGAAAATTAGTCTGGAACTAATTGACATAATATTAAGGCAGCTCTGTTTTTGCTAAAAATTATGCAGTTCTTAAACCCAGCAGTTCGCTTCTGTTTATTAAATAGGAGCATCAAAGCAGATGATGAATCAATCATAACCAAGTGATAATTAGGAAAGGGCTTGTTTCAAATGAGCTCATTACTGGCAGGGTTAAATGATCTCTTGAGCCAACCATCCATATTCTTGTCAACACCCAGAATCCCCATAGCAGCTAATTCTAGAATACTTACTGTGGAAAAGTACCAGTTCATACTTTGGCTGCACGGATGTCAATACCAGAGCAAGCTCACCAAATTCATGAAGTGCACAAACTCTGAATGTATTTCTGTGGATATCCTGCTTCTCTGCCTGAAGGATTTGAAGAGCCTGTCCCTTCCTTTTGTCTTTGACAAGTGGCAGAGACCTCTATCAGGTGAGGCTGTTAGAAGCGCAGTGACTAAAGATGATTTTTGTCTAAGGAGGATTTCTGTTCATCTAATGTTTCTAGTTGTATTTCACCAAAGCCACTGGAAGTACCACTTATGTTACAAAGAAATAACATGAAGATTGACATCCTAATTAGGTACCTGGAGAAGTGAAATGTGCTGAATCAGTTGTGGCTGAGAACTCAATCAAAGAGTAACACTTTGTTAATGGAATTTAATTAAAAAGAAAGAAGAAGTGAAAAAGTAATCTTCAAGAGCACTCCTAACAAATTAATTTCAGATCATGAAAAAAACCTCTTTAGTTCTGGCCTAACTTTGCTGTCTCATGCATGTGCACTGAGATCTGTAAGAGTGTGTGCGTGCTCAAACCTACTGAGGACCCTGGAGATGTGGCCTCCACTCAATATAGATAGCCGTAGGGGGATGTATAGTAGTTACTGTCTGCTAAAAAATGAAGTTGTGGCTAAAATGTACAGCATGTTTTCTGCCCTTGCATGCTCATGTGTAGGGGGCTCTATAACACATTGTCTGTTTTAGTTGCAAATTGTCCAGGGGAAAGTTAAACTTCTTGTCACTCTGTTTATTAAGGCATGTTTTATTATTGCATTTAGCCTAGACCACTATCCAGTAAAACTACACCACAGTGTAGTCCCAGAGTGTAGGATTAGAGATGAACATTTGCTCCAACTTCCCTCTCAGCTCTCATGGCCATAAGAATATTACTCACATGTGTCTTGTGCATACGTCAGTCCTGTAACAGTGAATTACACTGCCGCAAACCAGCTGAAAGACAATTTAAACAGTCCTTAAAAGCTGTTTCCCTACAGACCCAGTTCCAAAGGGAGCTGTTTCCAGAGAGACTCAGAGGAGGTCCAGAAATGCAGGAGTTCTGATAGTCCGTGAATTTGGGTTTGTGCTCAGTTATAGAAACAAGTGCAAAGACAGAATATGGCCATTCTTAGTGGCCATAGAATCCTGAAGTCAATGGGACCTTTTAACTTCAGAGAACCAAAGTTTTAACTTAAATCAATTTAAGTTCTATCTCTTGCAAGTTTACTTAAGAGTAATGCATCATTCTTAGTTTTTCCCCCATTTTTTTTTCTCTCCTCGCTCTAAACCATCCAGCCCTAAATTCACCCCACATTTCCAAGTTCTTCATCCTCTTCTGAAGCACACAAAGCTGGAAAAAACCCAGAGCAGAGGGAGCACTGCATAGCAAGTGGCCTGTCTCTGACAGCAAAATTCAGAGGTTCTGGGATTTACCTCTCTTCATTTTGAAATTGAAACTAGGGCTCCTAAATTCCTTTAATTTTACACAAGTACTGCTATCTGTCATTTGTGGCACCTACAGCAGAGGGGTAAGGGTCACAGTGAGAGGTAATGTAGTATGAACAAATCAGCTGACACAACTGGAAGAGATGCACCATAAAATATTTGGATTAGTGCACAGGCAAAATATATTTTCAGTGTTCAAAAAGAAGTAGAAAATGCCTCTTAATGCTGCAGTGGATTGTTGGACATCTGTAGAGCTGATTCTTGCAGTCCTGGGATGTACTGATTTCATATTATAGTGTGCTTAAATTTCAGAAATGCAGAATTGCATCTCACTCCAGTGACATTTAGGAATAAACTCAACTTATGCTAAATAGACATAACCACTTTTAACTGTTAGATTAAATGATACAGAATATATAGGAGTAGAAAAGCTATACTCCATTGATCTTTGTGGCTGATAGCAGTTTCTTTATACCAACATGTCTAGTGATCTAGTGGACCACTAGACATGTGACAGTTCTTTTCTGCACCGATCATTTTCTACCAGATAGAATTTTCCACTCTTAGCTTTTTTCTGGCCCTTATATTCTTCAGATGTGTATAAGCACAACTGCCACTTGCCTGATCTTGAGTACAACCATCTTATGTTTTTTCCTCATGAATGAATGTGTGGGAACTTCTTTCATCCTTGGGTTCCTAGAAGTTGCTGTGAGCTCTCCAAGGAGCAGGCTTCTTCACAAGCGCTCAGAATAAAAGTGGTCTATGCAGTTTCTGCGTTATGTGTCAGCCAAAATCTAATTCACTTATTCCTTTGGTGTTAACGCTTTCCTTGTTTCAAACTCACTTCTCTCCTGAGTAGAGCATTTTTTATTAAGGTGCAATTGACCGTACATTTCCAAGTTTGAATCTCATTTTCTCTTCCTTATTTTTCTAATCTTTTCAATCCTGTCACATTATGTCTCAGTCTTCATTGATGCTTTGTGACTTCTTTCAGTTTAGAATTGTCTCTTAACTTAATTAGCATGCTATGAAAACCTCTTTCAGATTATTATGAAAATGTTAAATGATTGTAAAACAAATCCTAATAATGGTCCCTGCTGCACCTGACTAAAATACTTGCTGCAATTGCATATATTACTTTAGTATTTACATTTGGCTTGCGATCTAACAGTGTAAGTTCTCTCTAAAATTCAAGTAATAAGTCTTCCTTTCCCTGTCAGTTTGATTCAGTTATAAAAATAATGTTTTCCAAGATACTCTGTGATGTAATTTACACATCATTTACATGCTCTTCTTCACATGTTAATTTTCTAGTTCCACCAAAAAGTAATCTAAATGGTTAGAGCTACTTTGATCTTTAACAGTTCTATGCTTTAATTTGAATGTGAAAATGTTCTTTTTCACAAGCATACATTCATCGACAGAAGACTTTGTAGTGGAAATGCAAAATTTTTTTAACAGTTTTGAAATGCAAAATTTTTTACACAGCAACTGTTTTGACACATAGTATTAGAATGGAACAGCAAGGAAAATATAGCTTATCTTGTATTGCATGCATACTGGTGTCTATATATTGTCCTAGCAAATAGGTGTAGGAGAAAGACACGCTGACATATTGAAGTTACATAGGGCTCTGTTGCACATACTTAGTATTATTATATTTCTTCAAATGAGTTAAGAAGACCAAGATACAGCAGGACATTATCTGATCTCTGCGAGAAGCAGGAGAGACAATGCCTCCTATGGAAGAGAGGGTTAAGTACAACAAAAGAGAATTTTGAGATACAGTCACAAATTTCTCCTGTAACTGTCAGAGCTTATGATGGGGAGAAGTTGTACAAAATCAGGTGGCTCCCCGTTAGGCACTGCCCTCATCAATATTACACTTCCTGTTACAAAAACAACCTCAAAGCATAAAGACATCACTCCAAAGCTTGTAAATACATATACAGAACCTCAACTTGGCATCAAGTGCATTTCCAGTCCAGACCCCTTCTTTTTAAAGGGATGTATTTTTGTCCTTAAGTCAAAGCAACTTCTTGGACACTTGATATAGATTTGGGTGGGCAGAACAAAAAATAGGTGAGGTGCAGTGGCCAGATGAGTTAGGCCGGTTCTGTCACTGGCTGTCCTGGTGTCCAGGGGTGGCATGATTCAGGTGTGTTCCATCAGCCAGTAATGCTGCCAGCATGGGAGACACCCATATCCCAAGGACTCATGCTGCCAGGGACTTTACAGCATGATCCTGTTTCTCCACTGTGCCATCTACACATCTGGGAAGGCAGAAATGATGAAGTGGGAGCTCAAACCATAGGGTGAAGTCTGCTTGCCATGTCAAAAGCAAAAATTTGGTCATTTGCATAATGGCTTTCTCCTCACACAGCAAATCACAGAGGTCAGCTGGAAGTGAAAATTCCTTCAGTTCCTGATCTCAGTGCTTGCTCCCAAGTGTAGTTTTAAATTAGGAGGCATTAAAAGCTTATTTTTAGACTTGGTGAAATTAAACTACTATCTCGTTTAAATATATGTGCAAAATATTGTCTGCCACTGAGCTGAACATTGCATTTTCCTCACTATGTGCTTCCAATCTTGGTCTGTAAAAGTTAATAGAAAGGCTTCCCTGCCTTAACTGCAGTTGAGATTGCCAGCCTATGATTTCTTAAGACAAGGTAAAATTATTAGCCAACACTGTTGTGGAGAAAACAGATCAGTTAAGCATTCACTGCAAGTCATCAACTAAAGGGTGCCCTGCAGCTGTGTATGTGTAGATAATCAGTAAGACACCTCTAGGGTGTACAGGATATCACATGGCCCAGCCTCTATAATTACAGATGGAAGTAGTGTTTACATATGTTTACATGAAATTTCTTCAACATCAGGCCTGTATTAAGGTACCCAATGGCTTGGAGAGCTTGCATTTCTACCAAAATTAAAGCAAGGTTGATGAGGTTAGGTTTGATCTTCCCTTTCCCCAGTTTTTCTGAGCCTATCCTGCTATGTATATCTTAGAATGGGCAGTAACTCCCTAGAACAGATGCCTAATGTGGATTGGAGGAGGCATCACCTGCCTTATATTGTAAGGCTCAGCTCTTTTGACTGAGACACATAGACTGGAAAATGATAGTAACCCTTTTTTTTTTTTTTTTTTTTTTTTTTTTTTAAACTTACCCAGGATAGGTATGTAAAAAAAAGGTCCTCTTGGTGATGAGAAATTACATTCTGTGCATTTGTAATTTAGTCATAATTGAGCTGGGTTCCTACATTCATCTCAAGACCACAGTGAACAACTTTATATTCTGCAAAGTTATTTAATTTCCATTGCTGCAACATTGTACAACAAGCAGGAGTTACTTCACTCTCTCTCCTTCAAGGGAGATCTTCACCTGTAAACATTCTGAAGTCTTCTGCTGAAGATATAATTAAAAGCCAGTCGCTTTCTCCTCCCAGCAGAAATTTTCTCATTAACTTTAGCAGAATTTAGTTTATTCCTCTGTGTCTGTACTCTTCATGGTTGCCCACAAGACTTAATACTGGATATGCAATATATAAATATATATCAGCATCAGACTGATAACTTAAGAAGTCTACTCTACTCTGCTTTTGAAAGCGCTTCTCCATGTGATAAGCACTTCTCTTTGCAAAAGCACTTCTCCAATGTGATAAGTATTTCTCATTCCTTAACACCTTTCTCTTTATCTCCAGGGTTTGTTCCCTGTGCCAGATCAAGTGTTAACAGACAGCTTACTGAACATGTGGTGGTCAATTAGATGCTATTTAAAGGGACACTCCAAACCAGATTCAAAATTAAGTGAGCTTGCTAATTAAAGCCCATACCTAAGGTGACAATAGCATATACAATAACGTTTCCTTTACAAAGCCACCACCCACCCCGCAGTGAAACAGAAATTATGTTTTTGTAGTCCTATGTGTTGTTTTTCTGCTTCTTTTTCTAGGCCGTGGTTTAATATTCCTTCTGGCAACATGACAGTCAAAATTATACAGGGTTGCTGTCTACACCCTGTATTTAAGAGAACCAACGTTGCCATCTAGTGAGCATTTAAAATATGCAACGTGCATTTTACACATGCACCATTAGGGCACTGTGTCTTACTATCGTTACCTGTTTGAAGGTGACAGAGAGAATAAGTTTGTATTTCAATTCTGTTCTCATTTCAGTTCATGTGGCAACACTTAGAACTTCAGCTTGTTTTACAAATGAGCTAAAAATACGCATAGAATGGTATTAAAAACAAACTTATCTATAGGCTACATTTTTAGGCTTCATAATACAGTTCTTTGAAGAGATAAAATTTTTTATCCTTTGACATATATAAAATTACTCCTTTTCTCTGAAGATAGAATGTTTTCTTCCATGACCAAACTTTTCAAAACATGTTCATTCAACCAAGAGCCCAAAGAAAGCAGTTAGAAATCAACCATTTGTAGCAGTCAAAATATGTAAAGTACCATATCATATATCCCATATATTACCATATATTATGGCAGTCTTTTCTGGAATAACATTGTGTTGTTGTGAATATTGTCAGGTTATAGATCACACATAAAAATCAGGGTAAATCCAATGGTTTGGTAAGTACTGAGGCATGATGTTGCTGCCAGTTGTAAGAATAGACTTTTGGCTGTCACATGCTTTGGAGCAGCTGTGTCAATAGCAGAAGAAATTTTGCTTTCTACAGGTAATGCCCCAAAAAATAGAAGACTGGAGCAGCTGCCAGAGCACAGAGGGCCTGGGATGTATGAAGAAAGTACTTTGTCTTCCAGGGTTGTGACTCACACACAGTCCACGAAGTGGCAAACTGCAGATAAGAATGGAGAGGTCAATGCAGTGATGCTTTAGGAGTCACTGTAGTATATGGGAGTGGCATGCTATCTGCCAAAATTGTTATGGTTTGAATTAGTAATTAGTTGCTTTCATCCTCATCTATGTAACCCCTTTATGGACTTAGTGTCAACCTTCCCATCAGTGTTTTTGTCTGGTGTTTCTGGGCTGTCAGCCCCAAAAATTACAAGGTAATTGTACTTTGTGAGAGCTTAACCTGGAGTCCCTTCTATATTTCTTTGTCATCCCGGATGGCACTGGTTGATCATTCCTTTAATCCTAAGGCACAAGGAAGGCATCAGAAGTTTGGGGTTAGAATTTTTTTCCTTTCCCAGTACACGTGCAGCATCCTAAGTTTGCCTTTCCAAGGCTACAGTCCAGTTTTTCACACTGTGTGCTTTTTTCACTCACTTCATGCATTTCACTACACTCCACTTTATTCCTGAGAATAAGGTAATTCTGCTTCTTTTGCATTTTGTGATGCTGTTTCCAGCTTTGTAGGTAATGATGTTTTTCATCAGTCCATTCAGCTTTTCCTATTTTATTTCACAGAACAGCAACAATTCCTTTATGCAAGAGTGAAATATATGAGAAAGAATTCAAGTGAAATGCATGAGAGAGGAACATAGATGTGCATAGTGGAAAAATTCAGTGTGACAAGACATAGGGCTCACAGACAGATGCTGAAACTAATTACCAGAACACAGATTTTATAGTGCAGTAATCTTGGAATGAAAGTCACATGTAAATGGGAATAGTTTATACAAGATTTAAGGCATGGAGCCCTATTTTGTGTTCCTTTTTAACTGCATGGATGGCTTTTCTTTTGATCAGTGAAGATTCTGTCATTGATTATGATAACAAAGTTATTCTACTTTCTGACACTAAAAACTAACACCGCTTTCATTCAACTCATTTGCCACACTACAGGAAAATAGAACCACTGTGAAATGTTTTGTCATTACTTTTTGGCATGTTTCTGCCAATAGATTGTTTAAAATCTTTATAGAAAGCTAATTTGAACACTGTGGCAGTGACACAAATGCTAAAAGATGTGTTAATCTCTACCAGCTTTTTGCAGGCTATGACAGGGCAAACCCTCACAAACATGGTTTTAAACCAGTAATATTCTTATTATTTCATATATATTTCTTGGTTTCATAGAGAACAATGTATGCTTAATTGTAAAAAATTATACCACTTTCTTGTTTCAGAACAGTCTGATTTTAATATAAAGGTTTATTTATGCAACCTATGCTGGAAGAAGCTGAGAAACAGCTCATCTCAATAAATTTGTGGTAGTTATATGGTGTCTTTAGAGTCCATTTGAACTCCAGCTATTTCCTTGGTTAGTGCTTTTGCTGCTAGTTAAATGTTTTCTAATTTTTGCTAAATTGGCTGAGTCCCAGGAGAAGTATTACTAAATAGAGACCATTAAGCTGTTGCAAAAATCCTCTAGGATCTAACAATTCTGGGTCCATTCTCTAGGTGTCTTAAGATAAGGACTTCATTCCGTTGTATTGTCATTTCTATTAATTCATTAGCATTTTTTAGAAAGGCAAATGAAGCACTGATTTATTTTGAAGGAGAGAGAGGAAATAGAGGATTCACACATGTAACATTTACTCTTTGTGCACTCTGTTAGTGATGTTAAGTACACAGTTACCTGAACTAAATTCTAGCACCTCTAGTCTCATATGAGTATTTTTATGTTTCATACTATCTTTCTAGGCCACACATTAGTAGTTGTACAAAGTACATTAGTATTTTGGTATATTAGTATTGTAGTGTTACTATATTGAAGAAATAGAGGTTATGAAACTACCTTGTGTTTTAGAGGGAAATACTTTTTGCTTTATGGCATTGAGAATGCTACAGGACAGATAAAAAGTGGATTGAGCATTTTGCAACCACTTTCAGGAAAAAATGTTCCTGTTCTTCTGAAACAAAAAGAAAAACAAAACAAAACAACAACAACACAAACAAACAAACAAAAAAACCCAAAACAACAACCAAACAGACTTTTCATCCAGTTCATGGAAAAAAAAAAAATTACACCTACTATTCATGTTGTATGGCAACCAGAGGTGTTTTTAGTTTATTAGCTGTGTCACTGTCTCTACCATTGTTAAAGAATTTAAGAATAATCTCAATTAAATGAACTCAATGAATTGGTTTTCAAAAGTTTTCAATTTGTAGTCATAATACCCTTGAATTATCATACAAAAAAGTGTTGATCCAATACTGTCTTGCCAAGCTTTTAGGTCCTAGAACAGAGATTTTATTTAGAATGTCTGGCTGGAGTTTTGTTATGTATGCTTACAGCAGCCAGCCAAAGCTGTGATGTTACTGCAGCATTAATTCAAAGTGGATCCCTGCAAGAGCTCAACTTAGGATGTAAGCTGAGATAAGCTCTTAGCTACCCAACTGGATCCTAAGGGTAAGTGGCAAATTAAAGATTCATTATTCATTTTAATTGAAGAAGATTATCAGTGTTTTAGGAGGCACACTTCAAAGTTTTTCAGTTCCCTGTGCAAAAGAGGGGAATGCTGAGAAAAACCAGAGTCTCTCTTGAGAAAAAAGAGACAAATGAAAGAACTAAGGAGCCTGTAGGAAACAAATGCTGCTGTGGATAATTCCCACTCAGCAGGCCAAATTCACAGCTGGTGAATTTTGTGTGCACTCTGTGAATTACATCCATCCCCACCAGCATTGTACTTGACCTCAAGTTGGAGTTTTTCCTCACTATTGTAGTGAGATCTCTGAATATTGCAAGGAAGTGCCTGAAAAAGGCAGGACTTATCAGCTGATTTATCAGCTGATGGTAGACCCCAGTGGGTCTGTGGTATGTTAATTTTGATTTCTATCTTAAGTTGCAATGTTCGGTTTTCTGTATGTACTTGTATTTAAGCAATTCCTACTCCACTGATGCAATAAATGTTTGAGCAATTGTAGTCTTTGGAGAGTGCCTTTTGTGAGGCGACTCTTGAAATCTAAAATAAGAAAGTACAGTAGGAGAAACAGAAGAAGGGGGATGGGGAGGAGAAGTGCCTGCCAGAGCAAACAAAACTGGAAACACAAAGGGTGATTCTGGAAGTGGTGAGCTGTAGTCCCACTGTGCTGTTTAGGCAACTGTTGCTCTTCTCTTGCAACATATGCCTTTGATATGTTTTGTTGATGAAATAGGCTCTTTCTTTTAAAGTCTTTCTCTCCAGTCCTTCTGTCAGGGCTGTGCAATGATTCTTTAGCTACTCTCCAGCTCCAGTGAAATGAAGCAGCAGTCTCAAGCACTTGAGTTCCTACAAGTTTTGGAAAAGTGACTAGTCAGCAGGCAAAGGAGACAGACAACTTAAGGGAAAGGCAGAAGCCACAACCCAGTCCCATGTTCACCCCCAAAGGCAGTGGCTGATGACCAGTCAAACTGAGCACACTGGTCCCTCGTGTACATACATGATGCCCGTTCCCCTCCCAGATGCTGGGGGTGGAAGGTCAGAGGGGGTGTGCCAATTGAAATTTGATGCATCTGCAGGGATCCAGGTTTGTTGCACTAACTTCGCTGTATAACTTACTTCACTGGGCAGTCCTCACAGAATCAAGTCTCTTGGTTCTATCTTCTGTTTTAGGTAGGACAAATGTAAAAACTTTCTTTTCCTGAAGACAGCATTGATTTCTCATGGTCCTCTTCAGCTTCCTGATGTAAAATTTTCAGCTTTTTCTGGACATCTCCTGCTACACATTCAACTTTTATATTTTTTTAACTGCTGCATTGCAAATTCCGATTAAATTATCTACCCACTGGTCTGTCACCTCTCAAAATCTCAGCAGGCCCTGCTACAGGAGGGGCAGCACACCCTGTGCCATACAGAGTGGGGACAGGCCTGACCTCTCAGGTTTCTGCTCTCTAGTCACATCAACAAACATCATCTGGATTTCCTTGTCCTCCAAGAATAGATGAGTCTGTACAGCTAGGATAGTGGGCTGTTATAGAAAGCCAGTCAGAGACATGCAGGACAGCAATGAAATGCAAGTGTATTTTGATGTATTTTATTTGAGCATTTCTGGTTTTTGAAACCATTGGTTACAATTATTGACAGTTTCCTTGAATGAGTATGTTGTTTCTGGTTTATCTTCCTAGAAGCAAGTACTTCTTTCTAGATTTTTTTTAAGTGAAGCAGAGCATTTGTAGAAAAAGTATCTGATTTTCAAGAAAAAAATTCAATATACCAATACTAAAAGAACCCCAAATTTAGAATCAACTTGCCTGATGCAAATGCTTCTACATCCCAGTGTACATTAGAGCTTGGATACTGGGAACATTATTTTCTGTGGACCATGTTTCCCAGACAGAGTCAATCTGCCAGGATATGCTGTGATTTTTGTGTATAAAGTGATCAAGATAGGAGATCCAGCCCTAATGTAATAAACCCAGTACGTAGGCAAAAGGGGAGGAGTAAAGCAATCTAATCTACATTTGTGTTTACATACTATGGCAGATAGATAAGCTTGACAATTCCTGCAGGCTGGTGCTGTACTGTCATCCAGGCTCAGGAATACTTTCCATTAGAATTGCTAATTTTCACTCAATAGTTGGAGCAGCTGGTCCTTAGAAAATAAAATGTTGTGGATTTTGATTCTCACACCCAAATGGCCAGAATCATATCTTTTGTTTTCCTTTTCGCGCAGCAAACCTGCTGTAACTTAATGCAAAATGAGAGCTGACAATATTTCAAGTAGAGACAAAGTTCATACTGAAGTCACAAGAGCAGAGTTGTCTTTTGTAGTCCTTGGAATCCATCCAAACAGGATTTCTAGTTGTGTACGTGCAGTTACTCAGTGACAGGGGATCCTTGAAATCTATGGTCCAAGATTTTTGAAAGCAAAATCAGCTCAAAATCAAAATCAATTGATATGTGAAGTAATTGTAGTGGACTTCTCTAGCCTGGAGAAGAAGAGGAATATAGCTATTAGATTATCACCCCTACAGGGTACCTCCACAGGCTTTAGGCCTCTTATCAAGGCAGTATCTCTCCTCCTGTTGTGTGTAGGTGTTCTCTTGCTTCCCCCATCATTAATTTCTTTCTAGTTCTATTAAAACAGCTAATCTGTTGAACTTGGTGGTCAGCGTATTTCAGAGCTGCCAGGTCTCACAGAAATTCATGTCCTTTGGCTACAGGACTGTACCTGTAGTAGGACAGGTTTACATCACATGTCATTTCTATTGTTGCCAGTGGTTTAGGCATCTCTTTGGAATTCTTGTCATTCATTCTTGTCGTTGTCTTCTTGTCATTCTACTTGGGGTTTGCCAAGATGTGTACTGACTCCAACTTCATTAGCAAAAAGGTGCTAAAATCTGAAAATGTCAAGGAAAACAAAAAAAAGGCTATGGTCTGTGAAACCTTTTAAGAGTATGTCCTTTGCTCTGCCTGTGTTGGATCTTCTGTTGCTGGACCATCTGAGAAGCCAGGACAGGCGTATACTTCTTTTACTTTTTTGCATGCTGTCAGCTCTGCCACCCAGTTGTAGGCTATATTTGCATAAAACTCCTTCCAGGGGCTCCAGCACAGAATATAAGCAAGCAGTCTCCTCTGCTGAATGAGCAGTTCCCTTCTCAGAGACTCAGTGTACCCTTCCCATCACACACTCAGCCTTGCCTAGCCTGTGGCACAGGAGTTTCAAGTCTGTCTTGTACCTGATTCTCCTTTGGATGTCAGCATTCAGAGCTGCCACTTGCTGCAATTGCCCCAGGCCTTTGCAGATCTAAATTGGTTTTAATGTCAGCTGAACATAAGCATAAGTACATAAGGAAAAGATGCATGGGGTAAAACACAGGATGCCATCCCTAGAAAGCCCTGGAGAGTTTCTCAGCTCTTTATTCCTCATGTAAATACATAAATGCTAGGAAAAGGAGGGGAGCTGAGGAGCTTTGCAGTAGTGTAGAACTGCTAATGAAACGTATTTTGGAGTCAGTGAAAACAAAAGGTCTAGTTTTCAGATTGTTGACATCAGGTCACTTTATTTGATTAGAAATCTGTATACTCAGTAATATGAAATTATCTGAGACATTAATCATAGGAGAGAAGCCCATTTATCTTCAGGATTTTTATTATAAAATGCAACACCTGGCCATCAAATGTTAGAACTTCCATCTAACCTTCCATGAAAGAGCAGTGGCTAGATCACTGAATTGATATAGATTCTTAGTTATCTTTAGGCCGGAGTCAATTCTTCCATCAGGAAGCCTAAAGATAGTGTTGACCTATAAAAGGAAACCTGCACAAATTCAATTAAGCAGATTTTATTTTTCCTCTACAGACCTGCAACTTTTTTATCTTCCTACTGAGTCCCATTTTTTTAACTATGAGAGTAGCACTGGCATCTGTCCTTCAAAAAGCGCTCCACTGGCACTGTTTAGAGGGAACATATATTTCTATGTTCTTTTTTCAGCTTCCCTTCTTGCTGATGTTTCTATATTCAATCAGTATTTGGCCAAAGAAGCAGACTTATTCTGGAACTCCAGATTCCAGTTTTCTACACTCTGTGCAAAATGTTGATAATCTGAATAAGTGGACAATTGTATGCCTAGTTCTTTCTACTTCCTGTGCTCAGGTTTGCTAATGCATTGTCAATGTCCTTTTCCCTTTTTTGACAAGTGTTTTTTGCATAGTGATCGTTCTGCTGCAAGTGGTTCAGTTCACTTCTGTGGCTTCAACTTTGTTCCTTTGTTTGGCTTAAGCAAAGTTTTCAGGCTGAAGCAATGACCTTCCTTAGATGTGCGGGTCCCAAAGTTGCAAAACAGGAAATCATCAGTTTTCTGTAACATGTTTTGTCACAACATTTCAACTCCTAATGCTAATGAATTCATGTTGGAAAGGTTTGGGAATTTTTTTTAATCCACTCAAGTGGCTTTAAGGGCAAGTGTCTGCTTTAAAATACTTGTCTAAGAGTTTGCACATAGTTTCAGTGGGTTTCCAGGGCAACGTTGAATGCTTTCTTTTCTGCTTGCATCCTGCATTCCATGTTGTGAAGTAGTTTCTAAGGCTGCAATTTCAGGACAACTTTAAGGTAGCTTAGTGCTGTGTGTGAGATTTATGTCTCTCCTTCTAAACCCCAGGATACTAGTTTTAGCTTTCACCCCTTGCCAAAACCAGTCTCCGTGTTCTTGCTCATCAAATTCAATCAGAAAATGATCCAGCTTAAAACTAACTTGAGAACAGAGACCTGTTTCCTCTTCTTTTATGAATCAAGCCAAGGTAATGCAAATGTTCATGGCAAACTCAAGCAGTCAGTCAATTTCTGAGAGACCTGGCATCTCTGAAACATGCTGACCACTGAGTTCAGCAGATTAGTTCTTTTGGTAGAACTAGAAAGAAATGGACAGTGAGGGGTAAAAGTAAACACCTACACACAGCAGGAGGGGAGATACTGCCTTCATGCAGAGGTTGTGGCCTAAAGCATGAAGAGGTACCCTGCTGGGGTGATAATCAACAGCAGTGTTCCTTCTCCAGGCTAGAAGAGTCTACCAGTTACTGCATAGGTTTGGGGCAGACAAAAGCAATTGGGCAAACAGGGTCACCAAATAAAATTTATTTGGAGAAATCACTTTTGGAGAAATCACTTCAGTCATTTTCAGAATGAAGACTGTATTGTTTCACAAAAATCATTGTTATTTTCATCTGCAGATCCACTGTTTATCAAGATAGTTTGTTTGGGTTTGGGTTAAATACTGAAACATTTTGCAGTAATCAACTTCAGAATTCAAATCAAATGAGAAAGGTAGCATTGAAAAGATTAATTTTCTTAAATGTGCATTTTCCAACTATTTTAATGTTTTTACTTTTGTTGTTGCAGATCACTGTTCACTGTTTCATGCAAGCTATATATTGTTCTCCTTTTTACAGATCGAATTGCACAGAATATCATTAAATCTCATTTGGAGACATGTCAATATACAATGGAGGAATTACATCAGCTAGCGTGGCAGACCCACACATATGAAGAGATAAAGGTTTACCAGAGCAAGGTACAATCCTATAATATATATTTTCTTCTGCCTGAAATTGTTTACAGAGTAATTTATTTGATAAGAATACACTGATGAGTTTCCTATAGGTCAAAATACACTTTTCAATATCTTTGAACTGGTTTCTGAAAGCAAAGGGGGGGAACTGGTTATTGAAAGCAAAACAGTGAGACTTCATAAAAAGAAGTAGCAGCTTTCCAGCATATTGAGCTGTTTGCCAATGTTAAAGCTTAGGTATAGTCATGGAATCCAGTTTTCTGTGCTTGCTATTACAGATCTTAACCTCATGCACAAATTTGGTTAACTTCAATGTGAGTGTGATTGGGTCCTCTGTTGTAAGGATTTTAAGAAACTAAGACAAGATAACCTTGTTTCCTCATAATTTTGAAAACACGTCTGCTTTCTTGTGAATAACAAGCACCTGTGACATATGACAGTAGATAACAAACTGAAAATACTCCTTAAATTGAAGCTGTTCAGTATTGGGTGGAAAAATTATCTCATTACACTACATTTTTGTTCTGCTTCTGGGATTCTCAAGTTCAGTCTATTTATTTTCACCAGTTGGCGCCAGTCTATTTTCAATTACACCTTCAGATGTAGTCCAGTCAACAGAAACCTTTGTGCCACTTGCACTGGCTTCATTAGCAATGAGTCTTCAGTCAGACTTCAGTTGTCACATTAGTTGACACAGGAGAGACTCCAGTTTGTTCTCTGAAATCCGAGGGGCTATGCCTATGTTTCCTGCTTATTAGCAGGAACTACAACACACCACAGCTTGCAGAGCTGTGCCGTGAAACCAGGAACATCCATTTACATTTACATGTGTGTGCAAGGGAAATTATTATCAGGAAGTCAAAATTTCTATTTAATCTGTGTTCAGATACTTCAATCATGTATTTCAAATTTCAAACTAAGAGAAATATTCTGTTGAATAATAGCATTGTGCCACTTCTTGCCTAAGAGTGCTGTGTAATGTGTACATTTTTTGTGCAGCTGTTAGTCTGTCTCACACAAAAGCCAACATTAGAACCACATTTTAACACTGGGCAGTGCATTCTGCTCCTTTGATGAGGCAATGCCGGAGTTCAGGTGAGTGGGGCAATGGCTTGTGTGAAGTGTTGGGTACCTAGAGAAAAAGAGATGTTGCTAGCTCTGCCTGGGTATGGAGATGGAGTGTGGGGTGTCCTGCTGTCTGCAAGAACTTAATGCACTGATGTCCTTGCTTGCTCTCCACTTTGCTTTTCCATGTGGGTTTTCCCAAAAGACGAGAGAAGCTCTGTGGCAGCAGTGTGCCATTCAGATCACCCATGCTATCCAGTATGTGGTGGAGTTTGCAAAGCGCATAACAGGCTTCATGGAGCTCTGCCAAAACGACCAAATTCTCCTTCTTAAGTCAGGTGGGTAAACACCGGGACCAGTTTAACACCCAGCACCCTAGAAATGTGCTCTCCTGTCTTTTTCCTGTGAATCAGTTTAATTTTGGAGGAGCCCTAATTTCTGTCTGTTGCATTAAGTACAACACCACATTAATGATGTTACTGCCTTATGGTCCCCTTTTCTCTTTCCAGTCAGTTGTGGTTATTAAGTACACACACACACACAACCATTGCAAAAACTGCAGTCTCCAACCTGACATGTGGTGGAAGGAGCCTGCAAATTGAGCTGGTCAAATCAGTCATCTGCCACCCTGTAAAATCCCCACTTGTCATTAGTGAAATGAAAGCAGGCTCACTGGGGCCTGCCTCTGTGGTCATCTTTAATCTTTTTAATGAGACTACAGAAATATTCTACAGCGAATGCACAGGAGGGAAAATTCCTGCTGGTGCCAGTTGGTTTCAGAATAAATGAAAGGAGATTATGGTAGTGTGCTCCAGCCACTGTGGCTCTCTCTGCATGCCAGGTTTGCATGTGTGTGGATAAGGGCAAGGGGGAAAAGGCTTTCCTTTCTTATCAAGGGACTCAGTAATTTCTGTGCTCCAAAAGAATCCTGACAAGATTTATCATGACTGTGCACTAACACTGCCAAGTCCAGGGGGACAAAATGGCCTAAGTGAACCACAAGAACCTCAACTGGTAATTAACTGCATTTACCCTGTCATATCAGTTTCTTGCTCCCTCCATGTGTAAAAGGTAGGACGCTGTGTGAGGCAGCTTGTTAAAACTTAAGAAGTGCTTCTATTTGAAGAGAGATCTCTTCACTAAGGCTGAAAGCCTGTGTGATTTAGCACTCCATACACAGAAATCACAGGCTGTTCTGAGTTGGAAGGGACCCACAGTGATCATTGAGTCCAGTCTTTCAGTGAATGGCCCAGAGATCAAACCCACAACCCTGGTATTATTAGCACCATACTGCCACCAGCTGAGCTAAACTCAGTGGCAAATCAGAATCACAGACTGTTCTGAGGTGGAAGGGATACAGCAAGGATCATCGAGTCCAGCTCTTGAGTAGCCCATAGGGGAATCAAACCCACAACCTTGGTGTTAGGAGCACCATGACTGTGTCTTGGTGAGAGGCTGGGCTCTAATGATGGGCACAGCTGCGAAGAAAAGTGATACAGAGATGCACCCTGTATCACACAGGCAACCTCCTAGAAAAAGAGAGCTATAGCACAAAAACTATTTCTTTTAATCTCATGCTAATACTGAAAATCCTGCAGATACCAGTGCACCCCTAGAAAACTTCATTTGACTGGCAAAGCTGGGATTTTTATATGCCTTGAGTGAAGCTGCTTGTTACAAAAAAAAAAAAAAAACAAGGCGCTTAATAAGCTTAATAAAACTTAAAAAAGAGTTTCAATAAATGCCTATTTTTCAGAATAAAGTATTTCAAACTGATTTTTTTTGCCCAAGATCTAAGTTCAGATTCTGTCCAGGCTGCTACTTTTCTGCAAAGGGTGAAAAAGTCAACCTGTAGAAAAGGTGGTTAGACTGAACCAGAAATGACCCCTTTCTCTACTCAAAGCAGACAGAAATATTTTTTCTTTCATTCATAGATGTATGATCTACATGTCTTCAAAGAATGCCTGTCCCTTCTGATTTTTTAATGACTGATGGCTTCGTAAATATCTTCTTGAGATTTCCTGTACTCTGATGTTAAGCAATAATACCTGGTACCTTTGCTCTTTTTATCTGTCCGCTAGGCTGCTTGGAAGTGGTTTTGGTGAGAATGTGCCGTGCCTTCAACCCACTTAACAATACTGTTCTGTTTGAAGGAAAGTATGGAGGGATGCAAATGTTTAAAGCTTTGGGTATGTTGCTCTTCTTTTTTCCAACTAATTACATTGAGACACGTAGCAAGAAATTTGTCTTGATGAGAACAGTGACCCAGAGTGTAAATCTCCAGTAAATGCTGCATCGCCAAGTCTCCAAATATCTAGTTTGGAAGAGAAAAAAAAAAAGGTGACTTCATTAGCTGCTAGCAATGGTAGGTGTTTTTCTCTAATAACAACAAGCAACAAGAGGGTTTTTTCCACATACATTTCTTGCCATCTGAAGTTGTGATGAACCATGAGTTTATGTCAGGAGCCAAGCAGTTTATCTTTACTGTTGTCTTTACTATACATTCCCCTTGATATATCAAATCCCTCCCACTAACTGTGTCATGCAGAAGGCCTTTTTTAGCCCCAGCAATGAGGAGACTAAAATAATGAACAGGTACAACTTGCTGAAAATACTGTTTTGCCTAAAATTTTTAAGTAACCTCATTCAGGCTCATGTACTGAAAAAATTACCTCATTTCTCAACATGGTATTCAGTGCTACCTGAAATGTTAATAGTTAAACATTTGTGTTTTGTGCATCCATCAGACTGATATTATCAGAAATTGATTCAGGACCAAACTCAAAGAGAGATACTGCCTTCAAATGTATATATTTTTCTTTTTTTCTTTCTTCTTAGTCTGTATCATAAACATACTACTTCTTTATAAGTTTAAAGCATTTTTAAATGTGTATTGGTTGATTTTTTTTATCTTTATCATGCTTTTGTAAATTTTCATAAACATTTGTACTGTTAATTAGTAAAATCATATATGTAAGTTATTAGGGCTGATCCTTCTTCTGCCTTAGGTTTAATACCTGTTTAGAAATACTAATTCTTGCAACATTGGGAAAAGAATATTCTCTTCTAAGATGTCTGTGCAATTTTTGTACTTACCCTAATTCTTGGTAATTTTTTCGTTTCAGTGTACTTTTTAGTGCCATTTTTGGGTTACGTGGAATTTTAATAGTTAACAGAAAGCACTTGCTTTAGCAGTACAGAAAGTCAGGAACAAGTTTTTTTGACACCAAAACAATCCCTGCAGGTTGAAGAGCTGATTTCTAGCATTGGTTTTGTCCTCTTTGGTCTGCAGGTTCTGATGATCTGGTAAATGAAGCATTTGACTTTGCAAAGAATTTATGTTCCTTACAACTGACTGAGGAGGAGATTGCCTTGTTTTCATCTGCTGTTCTGATATCACCAGGTAATTTTTCATTCCAAACACTAATGTTTTTTCTCTCTTTATCCATGTTTAATTCTACCTACTTAAATAGCTGTTTAAGCTGCATCAAATAATGTTAAGCAATATATTAAACAGTGGAAGATGACCTGAATTAGCCAAATATACCATCAGGAATTACATAGACTGGAAATAGATCCAAAGTGTAACAGACAGGGAGCAGGATTGTGTGACAAGGAATGCAGGCTGGCCTTCCTCCAGACCTCTTAAAGAGAAGCATGTTATTCAGGAGGTGCCTATTCCTCCTATCTTTTTCAGGGACCACAAAACTCACCACCCTGAGTAGGCTGTAGAGTCCATAACTGTGAAGGGCTTTTTTCTTGGGAATGAGAACATAAGCAGTAAAAATTGGTGTGCAGTCTTGTCTGAACTTAGTTCCAAGTGAGAGGTAGTGGTTAGAAGTGCAGCATGCTCTTTTTCATGTATTTATGTATCATAACTCTACACAGGCAAGCATGCATTTAAGAGAGTGGTGGCTGGCTGACCACAGAGGAGACTTTGGATTGAGTTGTGATTAAGTTGTCTCAGAAGGTAGATCTAGTACACAAGCTCACAGTTTAGTGTGGGATTTTTAAATATACCTTAGGGAATGTAGACACACAGTTTCATCTCAGGGTAACCTCTTAAATCGCCTTACAAAAAAGCCACACCAGGAATTATTTTTCCAACTTCTTCTGCTGAAGACTTCTTCTAGGTCACCTTGTCCATTTGCACATCTGTGCTGAAGATTATGTTAGTCAGAGTTAGACTATCACAGATGGTGTCAACACATTCATTCTCATCATTAACACCTACTGAAAGGACTCTACTCCTTTATGGTTTTTTTACTTTGAGCAGTTCTTGCCATCGTCTGCTCAAAATTGAAGTAGTTGAGCCAGTGACTCTTCATGGGGTTATGCCAAAATATTGCACATACAACCCTCCAAATATTGAAACACTCAAAGGTATCTCAGCTGTGTGCAGGGGTGAGAGCCGCCTCATCTCACCTAGATGTCTTGACTTTCTCTGGGACTGCAGAGTTGCAATGTCCCAGTGGGTCTCTGCCCATCATTTCTCTCTCATTTGGAAAAGACCAAAGCTAGGTGGGTGGCAGAGGGTGCTAGCTGCTGGAAAAATTAGATGGAATCAAAATTTTGATTAATTTCTGCAGTTCTGCATGTGTCCCTTCAGTTTGCAAGCTGGAGGATACATGCAGTGTCTCCTATTGCTTTAGCTAAGGAAAAACATTTAAAAAGGAGCAAAGGTGTCTGGTGCATGCAGACTGCTTATTTCTGTAGTCTGTGAGCACATGTAACTAATCCTAAGACACAACAAGAAGGAAGTGGTGGGCTGCAGCAGAATGGGCCTGAAAGCAATCTGAAAAGCAATGTAAATTTGGGTTGTCTAAATAACTCCTATTTCAGCTGGACATGTAAGAGTAGGAAGACAGAGAAAGCTGTCTAGAATTAACTGATACTGAAACATGCTACTTATTTTCTTAAAAAAACAGTAACAGTGAATAGAGAATGAAATACTTCCTTCCACTTGATGTTCTAGTTCCTTCACAATAAAATTTCATCATGGGAGCAAATTTAAAAACTTAAAGCACTGCTTCACAGAGTTTGCTACACCAGTCCTTTCATCAACTAACACAAGCTTACAAAGGTTCCGTATAGGAAGTACTCATATTTAGGCTTCTTTTCTGCAGAAGTCACCACCTGATAGGTGATTCTTGCAGCCCTGATCTCAGTGTTTAGGCAGCTTACAGAAACCAGAGTGGTCCCCTGGGAGTAAGGGGACCTGACAACATTCATGAGTAACATTCACCGGTAGTTTTGCAAAAGTTGCAAAGGCCAGCGTCGCATCCATTTTCCATCTAATTCAGACCACAAAGCTGGATTTTCCGTTTCATGGTGGACATAATCAACATAACCACACTGCTTGAAGGTGGTTCTCTAGCTTGATTTGTGCTTTCAAAGGCTGAAATGTACAAATCCAGTAGAGGCTGCAGAAGCATCTCTGCCTGCAAACATACAAAAGAGGCACGTGATCAGACAGGAACATGGCTGCTCCCTTGTGCCAGACCCTCTCCTGAAACTTTGACTTGCTATGTTCCTTCTTTCCATATTCTTTTTTTTAGCAAAAGCAGATCTTGTTTGTTTCTGAGTTCTCTCTTACCTTCTTTCCTACACTATTCTCTAGCCTAGTGGTCTGTGTCCTCTTCAGAGATGGAAAAGTTCAAAACCCAAGAGGAAAAGTACACTATTGAGTCACTGCTTCTTATGTCCTTTAAAGGTGGTCACTGTTCTATTGACTTTTTCTTAACTTCTTAGTATAGCTAGAGTTACCTATGAAATTCCAGCCAAATTTACAGATGATGTTCAGGTGCCAGAAACAACACTTTGGTTTAAAAGGTTCCATTAAAAAGGTTTACCTAGCTCTTGTCATGAATTTAAGAACTCTGGTGTGAAATACAGCATGTTTCTTGACAAGTGGGTGATGAACCTGTGCTTCAACCACCTCTGTCTATTTTTAAGCTTATTCTTGTGACAGAAAGGTAAACCTTAAGGGATTGGTCTCCGTGATAAATCTTTCTAGCTCCAGTCTGCCACAATAGGCATTAATTTAACACTATTTAAAGGCCGGGTTTTGCAATAGCATAAGATTTGGTGCCTAACCTGTGAAGTCTAAACATTACTGTGTGCTTATTGTGTAGAAAATGCATGTGTTCTCAGCTAATTCTGTTTCTATGGCCACTGATGACACAGGATCCATTGGCCTACCTTCAAGGACCACAGTTCTCTAACATTTAAAAAATACTGTTTTCTTTTCCTGATCATCTGTTAAGTAGCTGAGGTGGGTTTTTGTCTATTTTCACAGTACTTGAAAGTCAGCGCTTCTCACACACCCCTCCCCAGAGACAGTCAGACAAATGGCAGAATTGTGCTACTCCTGTGATGAGATGTTGTCAGTTCCAGCCTGTGTGCCACACATGCTCGTTGAAGTGGTTAACTTAAATAATTTCTGTGGCTTACTTTAGTGATGGGGTGTGAGGGAAAGAAAAGTGAAAGGAGTTTTTGCTGAATTTCTCGATTTGTACATGAAGATTCATGCCTGTGATAAAAGAAATTTTCCTATTTCCTATAGAAAGCTAAAATCTATACCCAAGAATTGGTCTGGATTGAGGGAGAAAAACACGGTTTGCAGTGTGATAAAACAGAAGGTTCAGTGGTGCTGCAAGCACTCTGCATTAGTGGGTTTGGATTGTCTTGAGGTCTGTTACTTCTCTTTCTGTGTTTGTCTCCAGAATCTATGAGTTGTGAGAATATAGATTGTAAGGACAACCTCCTGCACCTGGGGTTTGAGTCCAGTAAAAGCCATGTAGGTTTTAAAACAACTGTGTAGCTGTTATTCTTCCAGATAATCTTCTATTTTGTGTTGCATAAAAAGAGAGCATTTTAAAATAATAAGGAACTTGCACTTTGAAATTCTTTAAATTATTGAAGAAATTCTTTTGAAGGAAGGAGGGGTTTTTTATTTAGAATATATTTTGTCTCAAAATGCTAGCCTAGTAAATAATAAGATATATTAATGCTTGAATAATTATATTCTCTTATTTTCAAAGAACTGTTTTGATCAGAAAATTTATTATTTATGTATTAAGACACTGAGATAACATGACATGTTTATCACCTAGCCAGTATGAAATTAGAAAACTGTACCAACAGAGAATAATAAAATGCTGAGGCATGTTTCATTTCTGTTCCCATCTTTATGCCTAGCATCCTGTTTAAAACAAAGAGATGCAGAAACAACACTGTGTTCCTGGTTGTTTTGTAAGTGTTAATTTGAAGTGCTCAGGTGATCCTTTAATGAGTTGAGACACTTCTCCTCTGAAACCATGTGTTTAATTACCATGTAGTCCTTCCTCGTGAGAGTCACTGTGCCTGTGGATACTTGCCAGCACAGTACCCTGTGTGCACTGTGAACATGCCCCACACCTGTGCATTCTTTAACTTTTGTTTTCCTTTTTCCCAGATCGAGCCTGGTTAATAGAGCCAAGGAAGGTCCAGAAGCTTCAGGAAAAGATTTACTTTGCACTTCAACATGTTATTCAGAAGAACCACCTCGACGAGGAGACACTGACAAAGGTAAGATCTTTAAACAAAATATCAGGCAGTCCACAAGCATGACTCCTCTCTTTCCACAGCCATTTCTGTATATATTGCCACATTAATGTAAGCTGAAAGAAATGCATCATGTGATTGCCATGCACAGAAGACAGGTTTGTTTGACTCTTGTCCCTGTTGCCTCTTACTCCCTTTTTTGTTCAATATACCAATAATTTTAATTCATACCCTATAAAGAATGCAACTGCCTTAAAAGAGTGCTCACTGAGGCTGTTCCTTGTTAAATGCATTTTTGGCTTTTGACTAAAACTTTGGGGTCACATGTTTTTAGGCTCTTATAGTAAGAACAATGTCAAGTCCTTTGGATGGTTTTGATGGAACTTGGAGTATGGCTTTCAGTTTCTCAGAAAGATGCTTATATAGTTCATTTTGGAAAGTGTAATTTATGTAAAATATGCTTCCATCTTCTTCCTTTTTTTTTTTTTTTTTTTTCTTGTTTCAATGTCTTACAGTTAATAGCCAAGATACCAACAATTACTGCACTTTGCAACTTGCACGGAGAGAAACTACAGGTATTTAAGCAATCTCATCCAGACATAGTGAACACACTGTTTCCTCCATTATACAAGGAGCTTTTCAATCCAGACTCAACCACTGGCTGCAAGTGAAGGGGATAATAGAATTTTCACGTAGTCATGGAATGCATCACTAGTAAGACAAAAAGAAATGTTTTCATGAAGAAATTATTAAAAATGTCACTACTGCAACACTAGGAATGTCCTGCACTTAATAGAATTATTTTTCACCGCTACAGTTTGAAGAATGTAAATATGCAACTCTGAGTGGGGATGTCTTTTCTCTCTTTTGTTTACTTTTTTTTTTCATTTTTGAACTGACAATGAATATACAAATATAGGACACTGGGTGTTACCTTTTTTTTTTTTTTACTTTTATTGGGGGATGTTTTGGGAGGCAACTGTTCCTAGAATTTTATTGTAGATATACATGATAATAGAGCAGTACTTCGCAGTATTACTCTTGCTGTTTATTGTTCAAATATAATTTAAGAAAATTCCACTTATTAGACTGCCTAGTTCTATGTTTTTAGATAGTTTAATGCATGTGGAAAGTTGTAGCTGTCTTGGAAATTATGGTGCATATATGGAAGACACACTCACATATATATATACATATACATATGTATGTATGTATATATGTATGTATGCATTATATGCATACATGCTGTAACTTAAAATCACATGCCTACATTTAAAGGATGCTCAACCCAGCTGTCATGTATCTCTTACTCTCCAAGTAATGTATGAGATTTACTTTGGGCAATCAAGATTTGCTTTGCCGGAGTTAAACTGTCAGCTGCCAATGTGTAATGACAGGATCACTTCTGAGATGTGTGTAATGTAGTGCATGTGTGCTGTGTGTAAATCGAACATCAGGAATGTATCAACGGTGCAAAAGCCTTGTCTGGATGGTTTTAGTGAAAAGAGAAATAGGATTGGCTTTTTAAAATTGTTTTTTCACTGTTACAGGGATAAAACTTATATAAAAGTGAACACAGAAGGAACTGATCTCAGTAAAGTATCTGAAACATGGGGGGAAAATGTAGACAATCCCATATGTAGATTTCTCTGATTTCACACATGATTTTGTCTCATATATACTGCTTTGAAAAGTAGCTTCAAGTCTTGGTTTGTTTTTTGCTAAACTCATTAGAAAAATAGGTAGTAAGCACAGTGAAAAAATCATAGCAAGCCTAAATTGTATCTCTGAAGAGGAAGGAAAGGAAGGAAGTAGGAGGAAAGTCAAAAGTAAATGAAGCTCATGGTTACAAAGGACAGTGTAATTGTCACTCTTTCTGACAGTCATCATCTAGATGGGAATGATGGTTTCCATTACACTCATACATCTGTATGTGTTTTAAATACATGCATATATGTATGTATATATCTGTATATATATAACTGTGTATATATATAACTGTGTGTATATATATATATGCATATATAGGATTTATTTTAGATGCATTTCAGGAGTGGAGCGAAGGATTGGATCTTTCTTTTTGTCTGTCTCTGGATTGACTGTACATGCATTTGCTTGCAAAACCAAAGGCAAACACAGAGGGGAGTGGAAGTTCTGCCATGGACTTAATCTTGTGGATTAATTAAGTTTAATCAGCAGTCATTATTAATGTATCTGCATTCTGCCAGTAGTACAAAACTCAGATGATTTAGCTATGAAAGAGGGATTCAGTTTCTGCTGCATCTCTCTTTACCACCACTTTTACCCATTGTGAACTTTTTCAGAACAGTCTCCTCCTGGGATGCCAGCAGAGGGCATAGAGCAGAAATAAGAATAACCAGGTAGTAGAGAAGAAAGGAAGGGAAGGCAGGATCACAAGCAGTTGTGTTTCTTTATTTCAAACCACGCAGAAGCCAGTGCAATCTGAGGCAAGGCAAGAGGAAGCACAAAGGACCTGCCCATTTGCCAGGCTCATGGAGGGGCAGTGTCACAGGGAGCCCACAGGGACACAAGTGGGCCCTAGGGTGAGAAGAAAATCAGTCTGTTTTAGTGATAATTTAATGCCTTCTGCAGCTCTCAAGCTTCTCTTTTCTGCATGAGCATATAGTTCACAGGCTATTTCAAGTACTTTGTGGAGCTCTCCCTTGCCTTCATCAGTCAGTTTGCAAGTTTGCATATGTATTTTGTGGCAGAATCAAGTCTAGAGAATATTGGTTTATTTGTTCTGTTTTAGCAAAGCCAGAACAGGTACAAGAGTAGTTAAAACTCTCAACTAATAAGTGTTTCTGTGCAGGTCCATTACAACTTAAAAAAAAAAAAAAAAAAAAAGAAATCTGTCCGGCAAATTTAGTTGTGACAATTTTGTTGCAAATGTGACGTACTCATCAAAATTGCTTAACCCTGTAGAACAGCAGTTACTAAAGTTACCTTTTTTACTCCAAATTCAGAGCACATTTCTCTTAAGTGATTACCTTAAAATGTCTACAATTAACGTAATAAAGCAATGCTCTTGATGCTTCTTTATACCACTCTTAACTGTAAGACTTACATTCCTTTATAAGGTGATTTACCTGTTTGCAGCCCTTGTATGGCAAATCCACAAAAAGTATCCCAGATTTCAAGTATGTGTATATCAAAACTTAATGTCTACGTACTATTTGTGTAGATTTATCGGGGAAAAAATCAAATCATATTGAACTCCTGAAGTGCTCAGTTTTAATTGCAAGAGATTCATGTTTTCCTTGATTTCTCAACACAAGAACACAAGCATACTGTTTGAAATATTTTATAAATTTGTTTTCAGTATATCAAAAGCATATATTTAGCCAACCCATAGATATATAGAATAAGTGGTAAATACTACTGTTCATAGTGCTGCTTAATAAAGAGGTTTGTCATGTTTATAAATAGTCCTTCACAATTGTGTGTTACATTTTGAAAATGTTGTTTTCTTCTCAAATAAGATAATTGCCCCTTGGGATTTTTGGATTACTTCTCAGGCAAGATAACTAAATGGAGGTCACCAGTGAAAAAGACACTAATCATCATCTGCAGGGCCTTTAATCCTTAAAGCACTATTCTTATATCACTACAATGTCATGACCTTTCCAATCAGTAATGATTATAGTCACATTTTAAAGATGTGGAAATTAAAGAAAAAAGGCTGAGTGACTTTTCAGAGACCACAAAGGTAGAAATATACAGTTTAGAAATAAAAGTGGATTCTTCAGGCTTTTGTCCTAGAACTTCTAATACTCTGGCATACAAGATCTTCGTTGTCATTGATGGGCAATAACTTCTACCAAGAATTTCAAATATTACCAAGCAAATTTTTGTAACTATGATTACAGGATTTGAGCAAATAGCATTGTTGTTTATTTGGAAAAATGAAGATTCATTTTCAAACGTTGTTTATTTATGGGACTGTGCTGGGGTAACTGCAATTAGATTTCATTTCATTTTCTGTTATTTGGGCTTGGCCATATAGGTATAGTACCTCTTTTGCCCTTCATTGCACACATAATCACATGATCACATGCCATGGGCTGGGTTTTTGTGATTGGTTTTGCCAACATAGTCATTTTCACTCAAAATTTCAAATTCTTGATACTGAATTTCACATATTCAAGTTATCCGTGGACTTTAAAAAATAAAATAGCATGAATTTTAATAAATAACTTTATAATTCACAATATTACTTCCTCATTTTAGTTTGTTTTGGCTTTCAGAAGTTCATGGTATAACCTGAAGCTTTTCAAGTAAGTCTCTAAAACTAGAATTTGTCACATCTTCTTTCTGTAGTAACTGGACAAGTTTGTTGATTTTTCTAGTGACAAGCTTTTCAAATGAGACACATTTTTTAATGTTTGATTAACCTGGGACCTGTAACAAAAGGATATTTAAAGCATGCGTTGAATCTGCTACTTCTAGCATTGCTCTCCAGTAATTCAGCCATATTATGCTAAATTACTCTTGGCATTGAGGAGGCAGATGTACAGCGTTCATTATACTACCACAAAGACTTTGCTGTAAATACCACTTTTGCTTGCTCTTCTTATAAAGAATTAATTTCAGTGATTAATTCCATTAATCCAATTAAATATGGATTCATATTTCCTTCTAATGGAAATTACTAGAAAAGAAACATGGTGGTAGAAGGCACCTTAGTTAAGGAAACTTGTTCCCACAAGCAACATGTGGGTTTTGATTGGTTTCTGATAGACAGCATTAAGGAGTTGATTCTGCAAGTTGTCAGACACTTGGCTCTAACCAGTCACTAAAAATTGAGGCATTTCGGCAAAGAAGTTACTCAACTGACTGCAAGATTGGAGGCCCTTGGCATTAGAAGGTCCCTCTTTAGCTTTGTTGAGCAGAAGGCAGATGTTACTCTCATAAATGCTTTGAATTCATGCTCTGTGTTGTGCATTTCAGCCCAGTTTCACAGGGGTCACTTTGTTCTCCTGTTGCACCTTGGGCACCAGTTCTGTTCCAATACCTGTGCCACGTTATGGTTCTGAGATGGAGCAGCTGCCAGACCTGCCCATGAAGATGGGCTTTGTTATGCGATTTTCTTTGTTCAGTTTCATGGTGGCAGCTTGCACAGGGCTGTGTTTCCCCTTGGGATACGTTGCTGGATTTTTGATGTAACAACTTCTACACAAAGAGGATGCAAAGCTGCTCCTGTGTGCTAGCCTCTTGGCCTCCCACCATCAGGCTGAAAGAGATTCTCTAAGATTGCAGCAGTCTCACAAATTGGTCAGGCAGCTTAGTTAGAGATCTGCAGCTGATGGCTCCTTTCCCTGTTGACTTTTCCACCCCTCTGGAAGCTGTGCTTCAAACATCATTGGAAAGATTTTCAGGCTCCCCCACTCCTCCTCTAGGCTCTGCATTGATTGTGCTGTTTCCAGAAGAGCTGCAGAACCAGCCTGGAAGGTGGTTCCTATTTTCAGTCATTGTCTTTTGTACATCTGAGGAATATAGCACATAAGAGCAAACTGAAACATGGAAGATTTTTGGGTTTTGTCCAATTCATTATGTCAAAGGATGTATGAAATGGAACCCTGAGACACAACAGCTTGCTTTTCACTGGCTGTAAATAGTAGTGTATTTATACCTACCAGCCTGTCCCAGCACCTTCTGCCTCCACTCTAGAAACTAAATGCTATCTCTGACATCCATTAGGAACAGTGTGCTGGAGTGGAGGGCCTGTCCTCCTCTTTACTCTTTGAGCTTCACGCTTCATAAATGACAATCACTGCTTGATGCAAACGTTGCACTCTATGCCACTCAGGGATGTTTCATTACTAAAAATAACGCTATAAATATAACAGTGATAATATGGAAGAGAATGTTAGAGGCTTTGAAGGGCATGGGTTGAGGTGCCCAAATGAACATGACCCAGACAAGGCTTTCAAGCCAATGATTAGAAGTAACATTGCTATAAACTGAATTCACTGTCAGCATTTCCTCAGTTTGATCTGTCAGACTTTGCCTGTTGTTTCCCAGTCAGCAGAGTCCTGCTGACCCATCCGCTCATGATGTTTAGGTCCTTTTGGGAACAAAATGCAGGCAAGCTTTGTATAAATTACTGAATTTAGACAACTGACAAAGTTTCAAAGTAGTCAGTTTATGCACCATTAATGTAAGTTCATATTCAGACTTGCTGCAGGCAATGTAAGAGGAAAGGTTAAGACATGGAATAAGTGATAGTGTGTCAGCAATCACAAGAGCACCAAGATAGGACATGGAGAAGGACTGTGAAGAACAAGTAGACATGAGCAAGTGGCTAACAGCTACTATTTTCTCTCAGGGATGCACTTAAAAAAATCATAGCTAGCCCACGACTCTGTAGCAATACTTCTCTGTGGTATGATTAGTCCCTTTCTCACATGAAGAAAACATTACCCCATTTTATACTGTGCTAGTGAAAAGTACTCCCACTTACCTAGAGTTTTGAAATGTGCTTATCTCTAGCTTTACACCATGGGTTTTCTATCGTTACAAGAACACACACAGAAGGATAAATTGCAGTGGATTATATTGCCAGTCATTAGTTAATTCCATGTCTTCAACCAAGAGGTTTTCCTCAGCTCTGAATATGATCATTGCTCCTGTTAAAACAGTGAGTGTGTGTGGTTTTTCACTCCCTCCATCTGGAAGACTGATGGACGATTTCAGGAGGTAGAGAGACCAGCATCCCTATGCGTTGGGATTTTCACCATCATATTCTTTGCCAATTGTCCCATTGTAATTTTTATTTTAATCCTTCAGGTTGCTAGGAGTGATGTCCAAGTGACTGAAGTTCTTGTTAGCCTGATGGCTTCCCATTAAAAAGTTTAATCTTATGGTCACAGGACCTTGCATCTCTTTCCTTTTCCTTTTACTCCTAGTTCCTAGCGAATGAGGCTTGGAGTGGTAAATGACTCATCTTCGTTCTTTCTCAAAGTTGATCTGTACTTGCAGCCTGCAATGGAGGCTCCACCCAAATGGCAGCAAGAAGCAAGCTCCTTCTCTCACTCTCACTTAGCTGTATCCTCCCTGCATGCATTGTCCCTGCACGTGTTGTCCCTGCATGACTGTGTGACAATGAGCCCAACACCTCATCCCAGAAGTTGTTTGCAGCTCTAAAAGCCTTGTCTACAGATAAGGGTCACTGTGGACAGAGGAGGCCTGAAACTTCCAGAGTAGCTCACAGATCAGTAACTCCTAAAAAGGCAGGCTGAATGTCCAGTGGAGCCTGTATCTTCCAGATGACCCTTGTATTGCATTTCTGTTGAGAGATAAGGCAATGAACAAAATGCTCTGGGAAAGGAGAAGTCTTTCCTGGATGTTACTGCAGGCAGCGAGGATAATACTGCTCACAGTGAGTTCAGTAACATGGTGTACTACATAATTTGCATAATTTCATCATCATCACAATTCAAGCACAGCACATAGAGAAAGTGAAAGAAAACAGCATTGGATATAGCAGCAATAAGTAATTGTGTTTCTTTGTAACTGTACTTGCAGAAATTGTTCGCTTTGCACGTGGTCTTCTGTACAATAACATAAAGAAATAATTCAACTAATGTAGATATCACAGTAATTTTGCATTTTTTTTTGATTTTTTGGATATAGCTGCTAATTTACAAATGAAGATATTGCTGTTGAGGAAATTTTTTGTGCTTCGAGAAAATGCTGAGGTCCTTATTTATGACTATACATTGACAGTAGTTAAGTATGTTCAATATAAGACTGTCTGGAGAGAATTTAAAAAATGGCTCCTAGTTTTAAGTATTAGGAACACGTTGGCCCCTTCTTTGGGCAACAGGAATGCAACTGCATTGAAACACAAGCAGAAGCAGATGGTTAACCACCAAGAACAGGAAAAAACATGCTCTACCTTGACAGCTGTTTTGGATAAAACCAGCTTATTTAAAAAAAAAATAATAAAAAAAAAAAAGAAAAAAGAAAAGCACTTATACTTGTCTTGATTAGACATGCAGCTTAATAAGTCAAAGTAACTACATTAGGCTGTTGACTTTGGGGATTCAGATTCAGATGCACTACATTTGTGGGTTTTTTAATGTGTCACTTCAGTGTCAGAATCAGGCAAAAACGGTGTTTCATTGTTAGTAAAAGAAGCTAATAATCATTTAACCCTACGGAGTGTGGACGACACATTCTCATGCAGTATATGGGGATTTATTCGTGCACTTAAAAAGCCACTGAGTAGCATAGCCAGTGAACTAGCCATGATAGTCTTTGCCTCTTGTGTGACTGCCATGTGACCTCTAGTACACTTTGGGGAGCCGCTCTGTGATTGTACTTGTGGCAACAAATAAAGCACAACTGAACTCTAAGCTGTTAGCAACACTCAGCTAAATCAAATACACTGGGTATTTTGAGGTTTATGCTAATCGCTATGAGATAATTCCCATGTTAAACTAATTACTTCAGTTGTAATGAATGGACAATTTGAAGAATTTAGGAATCATAATAGCAACAAAATCCCTTATTTTACCGCTGCACTCTCTGCCTCATTTGATTAACACTAAAGAAGTTACTTAAAAACTAAACAAACAAAACAAGAAGAAAAAAACCTGAGTATGTATTGTAGAAATGTAGAAGACAAATAAAATATTTTTTCATATGTAATTACTTTTAATATATGCCTGTGGAAGGTCCAATACTATGTATGCTGTCTCTGTAATTTTTGCTGTAAATAACTTGGGACAGTGAATACACTGATTTTTTCTATGTCTCTGTTTAAACATAAGACTTTGTAATTTTTTTTTTTAAGAGGAAAAACATCAAAGAGCAAATTATGTACTTGCTTCCTGTAAGTGTAATGTACTCTTCAGTTTTTATGGAAACTGATTGTAATAGATAAAGCCTTTTGACCAGCTGTTGATATTTAGTGTATGCTTCTGTTCGTAATTGGGAAAAAAAATGTGGGATTGTCAGTGGAACATGATCCCAGCAAGTCTGTTCAGTGAGTACTATAATAATTCCTGCAGACTACATTTGACTGATCTGAAGAAAAGTTGTTTAAGCAAATAATGCTTCCTTATAGCATATGGCTTTTATGAATCCTTCTGACATGACTTATATTAATAGAAACATTTCTCTCTTTCCAGTGAGCAAAATATTTTTGTATGCCTTTAATTTCTTATTCAGATTTGAGGTCAGGTCACTCATTAGTTAGTAATTAATTAGTAATCTGAAGCCATAACTGATCTTCACCAAATGCACATTTTAAAGATCATAATGGAAAAAAGAAACTATGTCCAGTTTATCAACAGCTGTAATGTAATACAGGCAGGAGCATAAATAATGAGCGAAGTATTTAGATGCTTTTCGGGCATCCAAATGTGACTTAAATGGCTAGTATTTTGTGATTACCAATTTATAAAAAATAAAAACATAATTAAGATAGATATTTAGATTTAAATGAAGCTTTCTAATATTTTTGAAATATCCCTGAAAATGCTTTTAGGATTATGAGAAGAAATGATTTTTCATATAATTCCCACTTTCAAATATCTAATGTTTTTATCCTATTTCCAGTTCATTTTGTTAGAGTGAAATGAGATGTTAAGACCCAGGATCCAAGCCCTGAGCTATTTGGTGCTTGGCTGTAGTTATATTGTTGTAAATCATTTTAATTTGAATTTTAGGGGTGTGTTGTTTTTTATTTGGTAAGCATGTTTACCACTGTTGGTAACATACAAGAGTTGCATTGCCTGTCAAGAAGTATGATAATAAACAATCTAATAAAATAATGAGTAACATTCAAAATTAATCACTTTTAAAAGACAAATAAAAGTTCTTTTCTAAAATCAAATGCCTCATAGAGTCAACAATGATTTTATCTTTTTAATAAGCTTAATTGTGTGATAACTGTGATGTATCTTGACTGGCTTGTAGAAGCAAAAAGCAGAACTGCAACTGAATCATGGCATAGTGGGTAAAAATGTGGCTCCATTGAAACCAGCAGGAAACCCTTCACTGATTTCAGCAGTGCCAGGAGTTCATCCAGCATTTTTACATCTGCAATTCTCTTCTGAACTTTCTCCCTTGTTTAATATAATTGACCTTTTCATGTGTATGTGAGTAAAAAGACAGCCTGATTCATTTAGAAAGTGACCATTGAGGGATTTTTATCATTAATCTCGTAGGACCAGCATCCTTGTCAAATGAAAAGGTTCTATATTACTTTAGAATGTAATAGATCTTTGTCTTATTTTACGACCTGTAAATTATTAAATTATTAGTTAGACACTGTTAGTAATTCATAATAATGCACACATGATTTTTGAATGTTTTCTGTAAATGACAATCAATGTTGATGAAGTTCCTTTCTTTAATGCAAATTAAAAAAAAAATCTAAGAAAATAAATTCTGTTGTGGGTTTTGGTTTGGGCTTTTTTTTTTTTTTTTTCTCTGTCCCTTTAAATTACCTGTATCTGTCAGGAAAAGGTACAGTGTGCACATTTTCAAAAAAGAAAATAATCCTTAACATCATGTGTCCCTACCCACAGCAGGGGAGTTTTAACTAGACCAACTCACAGATCTCTTCCAGCCATAGCCACTCTAAGATTCTATGATCAGGTGCCTATACTTAATTTCAGGGGTTTTCAAAACCAATACTATTAGGTATATAGCATGTTACAACATCAACTGATAATAACTGGCTTTGTTTTGCATTTTAAGTTACAGCTATGACTTTTGAATATGGAAATTGCTATACTTACTAATTTATTTCTCTGTTTATTTGAGTGAAAGCTTCAGCTAATAGGAAAGCAAAACAACATAGAAACAATTATGTGGTAGCAAACTGCACAGTAGTGTAACAGGAGCTCACTTTTTTAAGAGAAGATACTGTATTTTAAATAGTAAATATGTCAAATATTTTTTAAGTCTGTGTATGTCTAGCTGTATGTCAAGGCTGTAAGCAGTATCTTTTAATGATACTAACTTGAAATTTTTAGGACCCTAAATTTAAATCAGAAGTAAATTTAAAAACAACAATATCAAAGGGTCTCATTTTGCAAACCATTAGGCACATGTTTATCAGAGTACTGACCTCAGACTTAATGCAGTGCTCGTACTTAAAGCCAGCTATGTTTAAATGCTTTTCACATCTGTGGGAAAATGACTGAGTATTAAGGTAACAGTACAGAAATTACAAGGGAAAATATACTTGCCATTTCTGGGTGGAATGCGGGCAGCATACCCAATACAATACAATCTATGGGGTCTAAATGGAGGGTGGAGTGGAGACCCCACGGCCAGGGTCTGTCAAAACCCTTGAGAAGAGGGAACTCAGTGTCCTTTCCCGCTGATAACCTTCCCAGCAGCTTAAAACCCAGAGAAAGAGAGGGGGATGTCCTGCTCTTGAATCAGCAGCTGTGGGTGAAATCTGTGACACAGGTCCCCATGCCGAAGTTATCTCAGGTGCCATCCTGAGATATCTGCTCCCAGGGTACAACCACCCCTCACTGAGTAAGATGTTTGTCAGCAGTGGGCAGAGATGGGGAGATGCAGGAGGGGGAGTGACCCTGAACCATCCTCTGACCTTCTGAACTGCTCAGTGAAGGGTGCCCACAACAGGATGCTGAGAGGCTGGTCAGGCACAAGGGCTGAGGCTTTCCTGGGGCACTGACAGATAATCACACACAGGGTTTGAGTAAATCTCCCCTTTCCACATGACAGCATCACAATACAGGTAAGCAAGTTTGGGTTATGAGATGCTGCAAGTGCAGCTTAGCGTGATTAGATTTTCAAGTCCCAGATACTTAAGGCTTATTTGGAGGTTTCAAATCAATTTGAAAAAAATTCAGACTAATGTAATGGGGAATTAACATTCGTATTTCAGATACTTTAAAGCTGAAGAGTTTACTAGCCATATGAAATAAATGCAGTGCTGCATTTACATATGTTATTTTGAGAGACAGTTACATGGAAGTCTTACAGGCCATAACTTACTACATTATTGTGCTGGCCAAGTGCCGTTAAATATTTCAATGTGTACAGGCCCACAACAGACCTCCTACAAGAATGAACTATTGCATACATTTTTCACATTGCAGGTTCTTGGAGGTAGGTGGATAAATACAGGCTTTCTAGAAAGACAGTGGTGAAATGCATTACACAAAACAACATTAAATAATTATAGTTGTCAGTCCCAGAAAAATTACATAATTACAGGTGTTCAATTACTTACAAACTCATGCAAATGTAGCCTTCTGGATCATGATGTATCAGGTGTATTCAGTCATAACTTACCATGCACTTTAGGCAGCATCTTTGTAACAGAAATTGTCTCCTGAAGTGTGATCAATATCCCAAAAACAGTCCAGCATTTGTATTGAGTAAATCAAAATTTGGCTAAACAATTTTTCTGCCTCTCTTCCTTCTTACTCCATTATTGTTCATCTCACTTCCCATCCTCGTACCCACTACATCTTGAAAAAGTTCTTTGGATTGATTGCTTCGGGAGGACAAACTCTGACTTGTTCTGGTGCAGGTGTAGCTGTAATGTTGGTGTTAAACGCCATGCTTCCGTTTCTGAAGAATGTTTGTTTACCTTCCTATGCATGCAGGAGTTTAATTGTGCTTTTAATGATTTGCCTGTATGAGAGAAGCGAAATGCGTAGGAGGCATAAGAACTCCAGTGAGTCCCAATGAAGGGACTGATCCCAGAAGGCTTCTATTCAAATTATAGTGGACAGTCTAATAAAAATATTACCTCCCCCTACAGATGTGCATTAAAAATATGCTATGATCTTGGCAAGTCCTTCACCTGCACATTCTGCCTGTAAGGGATCAGTTCGGTTGGCCAGAGAGGTGCATTGGTCGTGTTTGCACTGCTTGTGGGTGCCTTGCATGACCTTTTCCTGCTTCTCATAGCTTTCCCCAGTACATGGACATTTGGGATAACCTATGGCAGCTCCAGTGTGGCTGTGTGCTGGTGTTCAGATGGCCACAGAAAGTTTAGTTGTGCAACATCAATATTTCATAAGAATGCCTGGAATTTGGGGTGCATAAAAGTAAACAGATTACACTATCAGTAATTTAGAAATAATTGCTGTGATTTACCTTCAAAATCTTCTCAACAGTAACTGCATTATGGAGCTTAAGAGAGCACTTCCATGATCGGTAGATTCAGGCCAGTCGTGAAAGTGTCATGCAACATGTTTTCAGTTCCACTAATTAATCAATAGCGGAATTTGAGCAAATGCTGAATCCTCAGACTAATAAGGAGCCTTATCAGAGAGCTTTAAAAATTGCATCCTCTATCCTGGTGGTTTTGTTTTTGGCATTCAAAATGCATTCAGTTATCAGTTATTCAGCATCACTAAAATTGCAGTTTTAGTTGATCAGCTTTGTGCAGTTCCTCTAAATGACTAAGTAACTGACACAGGCTGCTTTGTGACAGCATGTCATACATGTAGCACTATAAAGTTTTAGCAAATATATGCTCGTATTCCTCTCTTACCAGTAAAAAATTACTGTTGGCTTAGAAGTTTACTAAGTTTACTAAGTCTACTAAGTCATTTACTGGGCTTGTAATTTCCACACCTCTCCCAATTTTTCTCTCAGCAATGCATTTAGGAGCACTGCTACATCAAATGGAAGGTCATCAAATGGCATCCTGGAAAGTCAGTGGTATTAGCATGTGTATGCCTTTTTAACTCATACCATACAAAAAGAAATCACTACCTCCTCCATGAAAACAAAGATATGTGCTTAAATAGCTGTCTGAATGTAGCTACCTGTGCACTTTTGTCAAGTACAGAGCATTTTAGCAGGCAAAAGTTGTACAGAGAAATGATGCCTTAAGAAATTTATATTTTATGTCCAAAACCTAAATCAAAATACCTTTCTATAGATAATTGAGAGACCTACCAGAAAATGACAACACCACCAAGTTTAAACGCTATTTTAGGGGTGCTGATTCTGATAATGAATTACTCATTTCTAGGCAAACAGATTATTTGACATCTGTCTATATTTTTGGCTATTTCTTGTCAACTTTGAGGAATAAACACTGACTTCATCTTTATTTTAAGGTTTTCAGATGTTATCACATAAACACCTGTTGACTTGGCACTTACTACATCTTTCTCTTGCTTCCATCTGGATTATTAATGAAGTCCACTCTTCTCTCTGAGGACAGTGATTGTTCCAGTGTCTTAGAGTGACTTCTGTGCAGCTTAGACAGGACTTGGGCAACCTTTACATTATTGAGAGAAAAATCAGCAATCCTGTGATTTTGCTGAAACAGTATGCTGAGAATCTGTGGGTGTTCACAAATCAGGACTTAAAGTCCCCAATCCTAACCTTCAATGCTGCATGCTAAAGGATATCCAGC
This sequence comes from Sylvia atricapilla, assembly GCF_009819655.1. Classification (NCBI taxonomy): domain Eukaryota; kingdom Metazoa; phylum Chordata; class Aves; order Passeriformes; family Sylviidae; genus Sylvia; species Sylvia atricapilla. The sequence goes on from NC_089174.1 coordinate 31,202,254, forward strand.
TGTTCCAAAACATGCACCATTGACACCTTCTCCAAACCCTGGCAAAGCACAGGTGTCATGCCTTTCGCAACTAGTGAACCAAATCAATAGATTTAGAAATCTTTGTGTGAAATAAGAGATCTAAACTTGTTAATTTTCTTTTAATTTGACAACATTCAGTGAGTGCAAGAGAAATGTACCTTGCACTTTTAGAGGTGTTGAACCTTAAGATCCCTAAGCAAGGCATTATCTGCCAAAAAGCTCCTGAGAGCATTTGTGACTGAAGTTAGTAAAAGTGTATACAGTCAAAAGATTTTTAAAAATGCAATTAGTATTTGATCTAGTATTCAAAATTCTATGGTCACGGTTTTATGAAAGGAATTGGCACATATCACAGAAAACAAATAAAAGAAGTTCTGTTTAAACTCCTTCAGTCATTTGATGACTGTATACAATTCATTATTTACTACTCAATGTGAACCAAAACGTGCCTGTCAAGTGCCTCCTCCAAAGCACAGACAGTAACTCTGATTCTGTTTACAATTTATGTAGTTGAACCACTTGAACTGGTTTCTGTTAGCTGAGTTTGGGGCATTAAAAGCTTTTGCCAGTATCTTTTAAGGCTGTTTCCCAAGAGATTCTTGTTTCCGGTACTATATTGAACTGGGATCTCCGAGCTGCTGTTCCTTTCGATACAGAGCAACATTGCAACATAACGGGTTGCTGACACATTATCCTCATAGTAAAAATGTGTGTTTCATCCTGCATTCAGCAAAGCAGTGGAGGTAGGAGTGCTCCACATTGAACTGATCCATTCTATTCTATGACCAATTGTGGTTTTCCAGTATTCACACGTAGCCTGAAGGTATTCGTCCCTGCTAATGAGCCATAATTGACTCAGCTTTGCTGATGCAAGAGGAAGTTGTCACATCTTTGAAGATGTCATAAACCATCAAACGTTCTTGAAGTGTCCCATGATCCAAAGTATTAACATCATCTAATGTAAAACTCCCTGCCCCACAGGAGGTACCTGGACTTTTTCACCTGACTGTGAACAAACAGTAATCCTTGTGGGCTCTGTGTTTCTTGGGCTTCCCCCAACCCTAAAGGGTCAAGACTGACACCATCAGGATCCACGGAGTGGTGACTTACTTTGTCACTGCTTCTCTCCCCCTTGCCCTCTCTTTTTCTTTCTATGTCTCCTTCCCTTACCACTCAATTATTGCTAAATATAAATCCTGTTGACTTTGGCATATGGTCTCATTTGCACTTTCATTCAGGCAGAGACATCTCTCTAGTAATTTTAATACCTGGATCTTAACCTATGGTTCACGGGCTGACAAATGAAACAAGGCCCTCGTTGTCTGTCACACTGAGATTTTCTGGGAAAGAAGTGCTTCCAGGTTGCTCTGTGTCGAGAGAGGCCCATCCTAGAGTGTGTAATGTCCTTGCAGGTCCCCCAGTGAGCCAATGAGCAATAGTTCTGCTGAAAACCAGGGCATAATAACTGATTCCTGTGGGTCCAAACAATTGGCCTCTTCAGACCACATCTGTGGAGGAAGGTGATACCTCTGGTAGAAGCCTTCAGTCTGAGAATAATAAAGTCCTTATAAAGACTCTACAACTGCTATTCTGCTTTGAATTCATCATATTTCCTAGATTCTTTCCAAGTCAGGGAGTCAGAAGCCGATAACATGAGAGGGCTCTGGAAAACAGCTAGGAAATAAAGTAGGCAACATAGCATCTGGAAAGCTGGGAACTCTAATTGGTCCTCCCAGCTGTGTGATGAACAGTTCCACTGACCAGCTCTCATTTCTTTTCCTTTCACTACTAGGAACAGAAAAGTCCTCCCACTGCACCTTCATTAGAGGGGAAAAATTGCTTCCAAATTTAATGCACTCCATATTCAAGTCTGCCTGGAGAAAAGAGGGAGTAGGGACTTTAGGCTGATGTTATTAGGGGGGAGGTGTGAAATCCTAGCCTTTTTTAGGCATAAGCTTACAATTAATAAAGAAATAAATATGTCTAGATGATTACCACCTTCAAAAGCCTAGCAAGAAAATAGGTTGCATTCACAGTGGTATTAATCATGATGAATCTATTTCCCCTCTCCCTGCAAATCAGTGCAGTTTTCAAGAATGGGTGCCCTACTTGAGCAGACAGCCCCAGGTAGGAGAGGCACTTAGCATGACATTACCATCATTACATCCCAAGGTTAAAGGCAATGAAACTCCAGGAGCAGTGAAGTCAAATCAGTTCAATTGTATGATTGTTCCTACTCATGAAGTGGTGAGGCTGGCAGGGGATCCAGCATAAAACTTAGGACTTTCCAGAGGAGCTCCTTTAAGGTAATTCATTGCCCTCTACAGTAGCTTAAATCAGAAGGGCTAGAATGGTCACAGTAAATGTGGCTCCTGACATTTCTGAAGAGCAATATTAGTGGTAGCCAGCTGCTAGGCCAGATGTCAAAGATGCATTAAGAGCACTTGATTTTAATCTAACTCATTCCCAAGAAACAGAATGGATATGGCTTTGAGCAATGCAATAAAAGATAGATTGTGATTAATGAAGCAGTACAACTTTACCACATAACTTGACTCCCACTTTTTTCTCTCCAGTATTTTCACTGTCCAAAAGCAGTTCTTTTGCTTACCAGCCTTACAAGGGACATGTAAATTGTTAATTATCAATCTGTGAGCCATTAAAGAAGTTGCTTTTGCTTTCTCAGCTTGAAAACTAAGGGGGAAGGATAATAGGTTTGGTAAACAGAGCTGTTCAAATAATGGAGAAATTCAAAGAAATGCTATCATAGAGTCAGCATGGGAGCTCAGTGCCATAATACTTTTACTAACCTGGTGTCTCCTGGGGTCATTATGATGCCTCTGTGTCCCCAGTTGTCTGTTCTGTGTGTGCTCTATGTTGTGTTCTGTACCTTTAACAGTGGTTCTGAGGGTGAGCAGGGAAAGAACACATGTGTAGTTTGTTTTGAAAAGTGTTCACTCCTCCACAATTTTCTCTCTTTCTTCCTTGGGATGGTGTGTTCGATACATCGATACATTGATACACGGACAGTGGCCAGGGAGTGGTTGTTTTTTTTTTTCTTTTAGTTAGTTTAGCTGGCTGAGGCAAAAAACTTCCTGGACTGTTTTTTTATCTTTTCTCGGGATTGTTTAAATCTGCTCTGGACTGAAAACCCAGAGGAGGACCAGGATCTGGTACCCGTGGCCCACCGGGGCCTGGACCTCGGCATCCCCAAAGGGACTGGGACTGATAAGGAACTGAGAGAGCTGAGCTAACTCCTGCCAAGGACTTCCTCAGTTTTGCCATCTCTCTTTGGAGCAGCGAGAGGTTTTATCATTTCTTTTTTTTTTTTTTTTTTTTTTCTCATGCTTGTGGGCATTTTGTTTGTAAATAAATAGTTTTTTCCACTTTTCTCTAAGGAAATTCTTTTCCCCAGACCGGCTGGAGGAAGCGGCCGTTTGGGTTTTGCTCTCCAGAGGAACCCCATTGGGAGGTTTCCTCCCAAAATTGCCCTAAACCAGGACGCCTGGATTCAGCATATAGGTGGGGACTGGAATTCAGGACTGAGATAAACAAAAAAGAGTCTCTTTCGTGAGATGTTCCAATTCAGCATGGCCTAGAACAGCAAGAGATGGAAGCATATTTTTCCTTTTGCCTAATAATTTTAAAAGAGGGCAAAGTGCTGGAAATAACTAGTTAATGTCTGTGTTTTTGGACTTCACATGAGGTAATGAAGTAGAGTGCATGGAAATGCAAATTCAAGATAGACAAATAAGTGGAATACAGTATCTAATAAATGATGCATAAGAAGTGATCATCTAGAGTTCTCTCATCATTACATGGATTTGAAGAGCATCATTCACAGGAAACATTTTTAAATAAGCTTGAGCTTGGAAAATTGAAGAGACTGATAATATTCAGAACAGGCATCGTGCAGTTCCATAAGCCACTTTGCAGTCTGTAGGGAACTTCTGATCCCTACAGAAGGAGAGGAAAGGGGTGCAATAATTCCAAACATCAAGAACTACTGAGAGGCAAATGCTAAGCTGTGACAGTCAGAGGCTCTGGAGGGTACTACCAAAATCAAGAAGGCTGTCAAAATCTCTCAGTTCTTCTGGGACCTCAGGCTGGATTCAAACTGCAGGCATGTCTTCACAGGGCATCTAAACATGCCTTTACTATTGTGTCTGAATCCTCAGCTTCAGGCATGCTTTTAGTAACAGATGTAGTTATGAAAAAGAAAACAAAATCGACTTTTCACACCTACCAGCTGGTCTTTAAACTCTTTAAAGGGGATTTATTTTGTGTATTATACATCATATTTCAGAGCTCACTAGCCAAGCAATAAACTTTAGCTGCTCCAAAAAAACCACATCTCTCTGGCCCCATTTGAAGACTGCTGCAGTAATCTGGAAATACGAATACTTGATTCCTTAAAGCATTACAGAAAGAATTTTGAAAGAAATTTTGTCACCACATCATAAGACTTACTTTAGCAGGTCCCTGTATGAAACAGAAGACTTACAGGATAAGAAGGGTTTGGGTTCAGGTAGGGTCACTTTGCTGCCGCCTTCTTCTTCTTCTTCTTCTTCTTCTTCTTCTTCTTCTTCTTCTTCTTCTGCTTCTTCTTCTTCTTCTTCTTCTTCTTCTTCTTCTTCTTCTTCTTCTTCTTCTTCTTCTTCTGCTTCTTCTTCTTCTTCTTCTTCTTCTTCTTCTTCTTCTGCTTCTTCTTCTTCTTCTTCTTCTTCTGCTTCTTTTCCTCAATTGGGTAGTAAACATCTAAGTATCTATAAGTACTTTTATGGTTGTCCTGGTTTTGAGTTTTGGATACAGGTGCTATTTTGAGGGAGGGAGAGGAGGGTGTATGGTTTTCCTTTTTTTATTAACACATATGGTTGTTGAAAGTAGCTGATTTTACAATCTCTTAATTGGAAAGCTGGCATCAGCTCAGTCTATTGTTTCTTCTTCCTCATTGTCCTGGTTTGGAATAAATTAGGGAAGAACCTCTAAAAGGAGTCCCCTAAAAACGAACCTGCACCACCCCCCAGCCCTGGGTTCGGGAAGGAAAATGCCTTGGAGTAAAAGTGGAAAACCCGGTTTATTGACAAATGAAAAAAAACACTCCCCAACACCGAGGAAAACGGCAAGTTACTGTGGGGGAGGGCGCAGAGCTTCTTCCGCAGGCCCTGGAGATTCCAGAGCCAGTCCAAAATCTCCAGGGGGGGGTGGGGGGGGGTGGGGAGGTGTGCAGCGGTGAGGGGGAAGGGAAAAGAAAATGAAGGAAAGAAAAAACAAACAGAAGTGGCAAAAACCAGCAGGCAGGAGCAGGCAGCAGAGAGAGAGAGAAGCAGCAGCAGCAGCAGCAGCAGCAGTAGCAGCAGCACGCCAAGCGAGCAGCCGAGACAGAGAGCAAGCAGCAAAAGAGGAGGCCCCACCAAAGAGGGAGGGGGGCAGCTGCCAGACACAACAATGTAGTCCAAGATATGGGATAGGGGACAGCGTCAACCCAGAACATTCCACCCCTTATCCCATATCGTGGACACACAATAAAAACTTTCATCTCACTTACTCAAACCTTTGACACTTACACATTTCCATCCGTCTTACTTGCTCAGACCTTCAACACTTATACGTTTCCTTCTGTTTCATGTCTAACTGATCTAACGCGCAGACAATGGTAGTAACATTCAGCACATATCAATCCTACCCCACATTCAGATCTCCCTGAGGTACACATCATATTGTTCCATCTTTCTGCATTATCCACCATGTACAACCCGGTCCTTGAGCAGAGACAACTCCACGGATGGTTTTGCCTGTACTCAAGTCAGGGTTGATCCATACTGTCTTTCCCAACAAACCTCTAACATGGGCCACTGGGACTTTATCTCCATCTACTACATTAAGGTGCTGGGACTGAGCAGGACCCGCTCAGTTGGTGGAACCTCGGGTGTTAACTAACCAGGTGGCTTTTGCTAAATGCTGCTCCCAGTTTTTTAATGACCCCCCCACCCAATGCTTTCAGGATGGTTTTTAAAAGCCCATTGTACCTCTCCACTTTACCTGCAGCTGGTGCATGGTAGGGGATATGATATACCCATTCAATGCCATGTTCCCTAGCCCAGGTTTTAATAAGATTATTTTTGAAATGAGTCCCATTGTCTGACTCAATTCTCTCGGGAGTGCCGTGTCCTCCAAAGGACCTGCTTTTCAAGGCCCAGGATGGTGTTGCGGGCTGTAGCATGAGACACAGGGTAGGTTTCCAACCATCCCATGGTGGCTTCTACCATGGTCAGCACATGACGCTTGCCTTGGTGGGTTTGAGGCAGTGTGATGTAATCAATCTGCCAGGCCTCCCCATACTTGTACTTAGACCACCACCCTCCATACCAGAGAGGCTTCATCCGCTTGGCTTGCTTAATGGCAGCGCACGTCTCACAGTCACTGATAACTTGAGAAATGCTGTCCATGGTTAAATCCACCCCTCGGTCTCGTGCCCACTTATAGGTGGCATCTCTACCTTGGTGACCTGAGGCATCATGGGCTCATCGTGCTAGGAACAACTCTCCCTTGTGCTCCCAGTCAAGATCTATCTTCAACTCCCCTATCTTTGCAGCTTGATCTACCTGCTCCTCTACCTGATTATTTTGCTGCTCCTCATGAGCCCTGCTCTTGGGGACATGGGCATCTACATGGCGAATCTTCACAGGTAGGGTTTCTAACCGGGCAGCGATATCTTTCCACTCTTCAGCAGCCCAAATTGGTTTTCCTCTACGCTGCCAGTTCACCTCTTTCCATTTCTTCAGCCATCCCCACAGAGCATTGGCTACCATCCAAGAATCAGTGTACAGATAGAGCCTTGGCCACTTCTCTCTCTTTGCAATATCTAGGGCCAGTTGAATGGCTTTGAGTTCAGCAAATTCACTGGATCCACCCTCTCCTTCAACGACCCCTACGACCTGTCGTGTGGGGCTCCATACAGCTGCCTTCCACCTCCGACCCATCCCTATGACTTTATTCACTGACGGCAGGAACCGTCAGTGAATAAAGCATAACATATTTCCTCTGCTGGCAACTGGTCGTATGGCGGAGCTTCCTCAACCCGGGTCACTGGTTCTTGTTCTTCATCTGCAACACTGAAACTTTCACCTTCAGACCCGTTTGTAATTACTTCCAAAATTCCAGGGTGATTCAATTTCCCACTTGGGCGAGTTGTGTAATGAGGGCAATCCACTTGCTCCAGATAGCACTGGTGGCGTGGTGGGTGGAGAGAACCTTTACTCTAAACATCCACCCTAGCACCGGTAGTAGGGATACCAGGAAGAGTTGTGCTTCTGTACCTATAACGCCTTAGGCAGCCCAGACCCCTTCATAGGCTGCTAAAATTTCCTTTTCTGTTGGAGTATAGCTGGCTTCAGACCCTCGGTAACTTTGACTCCAGAATCCCAGTGGTCGGCCTTGAGTCTCCCCAGGCACCTTCTGCCAAAGGCTCCAGGACAGACCGTGGCTCCCGGCTGCAGAATAGAGCACGTTCTTCACGTCCGGTCCCGTCCTGACTGGGCCAAGGGCTACCGCATGAGCAATCTCCTGTTTGATCTGGGTAAAAGCGTGTTGCTGCTCAGGGCCCCACTGGAAAGTGTTTTTCTTGCGAGTTACCAGGTGGAGAGGGCTCACAATCTGGCTATACTCTGGAATATGCATTCTCCAAAAACCTATGGCACCTAGGAAAGCTTGTGTCTCTTTCTTGTTGGTTGGTGGAGACATCGCTGTGATCTTGTTGATGACATCAGTGGGAATCTGATGCTGTACATCTTCCCACTTAATTCCCAGGGTCTGGATTTCTCTAGCAGGTCCTTTAACTTTGCTCTTCTTGATAGCAAAATCAGCTTCCAGGAGAATCTGGATGACCTTCTCTCCTTTTTCGAACACTTCAGCTGCAGTGTTCCCCCACACAATGATGATCCGTGAGCTGGAGAGCCAAGGGGTGGTCTGCAAAACCCACTCACCCTTTAGCAGCCCCATCTGGCCTGTGCGCAAGTCGGATGGAGAATGGAGGTTGACTGTGGACTACAGGGCATTGAATGAAGTGACTCCACCACTGAGTGCTGCTGTGCTGGACATGCTGGAACTCCAGTACAAGCTGGAGTCCAAGGCAGCAAGGTGGTATGCCACTATTGACATTGCCAATGCATTTTTCTCCATTCCTCTGGCTGCAAAATGCAGACCTCAGTTTGCTTTCACCTGGAGGGGTGTGCAGTATACTTGGAACCGACTGCCCCAGGGGTGGAAGCACAGTCCTACCATTTGCCATGGACTGATTCAACCTGTATTGGAAAAGAGTGAGGCTCCAGAGCATCTGCAGTACATCAATGACACTCATGGACCCTGCATGATGCAATTGGATGTCACTTCTGTTCCCTTGATCTATGTTTTCCTAGGAGAAGAGAGTCAAGATCTCTTTGTAAACTCACATTTCCCTTTCCACGGTTTCCACAAGCTCTTGGGCCACAGATTTTCTTGCAGTGCATGAACAGATAGGTGATTAATCTGTGAAGAAGGACTTTGTGCTCAAATGTAGCAAAACAGAGGTGCAAAATTTTGCTATTACATATTTCCTTTCTCAAATTATTATACTTCTGTAGAGATACTGCAAATTTTAATTATTTTTGTGGACATTTTAACTGAAATTGTGCTTGAAGCAAGGTTATTGCAAGATGTAAGCTTGCTTGCCAAAGATGTATCACAACATATGACTGCTCTTGCAAAATGTATAACCGAGATAGCACAGGCAGAGAACAAGATACCTTAAAAGGAGAATACCAAGTCAAAAGTGGCATCAGAAGATCGCTCCCTGGCGGACCCTCGGAGACTGTAAATGTGGACTTAGGCAATGCTGTGGCAACCTGAGGAAGAGCTGAGGTTAACGGGTTCTGAAAATGTGCAAAGGCACTGGAGGAAGTGATGCAATGCAACAGTGTAAAGGACTGCTTGCTAAAGAATTGGGGGTGCCTCTGGCTGTTGCCACACACCCAGCAGTCTCACTTTTATCTATCTGTCACTTATTATCCCTTATCAAACTCTCAAAATTTTGAGGAGTGGGCTTCATTTCTCACAATGTCCAATCTCACATATCTGGAAACGAAGCGCTGCCTCTGTGCAAGCTATGAAAAAAACAGAACAAAAGGGCTCAGCACTCAGATAAACAGAGGTCAAAACCTTAAAAGAGGTTAAGCTTTGCCAGATGCTATTAATATTAATAACAATATCAGAATAATTTTCTGATTGCATATATGAGGGTTTAGCCTCTGTATTATTTCAATATAGAGGTGCCTGTTTAGCTTGTCTACTCAGAGCAGAGATACCAGCAGAAAACAAGCTAATCACTTTGTCCTACCATAAGTGTCTGAGTGTAGCAATTGCCTTCCTCAGCATTGAAATGCTACCTATGATTAAGAGCACATCAGATTTTTGGTATTTTTCAGCAGCAAACAGGGGACACTATTCATTACTCCTGCTCTATATGCAGAAAGAGCCATTTGACGTTTAAGTATTATTTGCAGCAACTGTAGAGTATGGAAGATGAGAAAGAAAGAAAGAAAGAAAGAAAGAAAGAATGAGATGTGGTGAACAAGCTTGTGGGAGGTTCACTAAATGATTGAAGAATGGGCACTCCGCTGTTTATTGCTGGGATGTTTGTTTAATTAATTAAGCATGTTCCCTGGACAGTGAAGGTTACACTCGTGCTCTGGAAGGAACTGTGTGTTCTACTCCTTTAAGATTTAAGGGGTTTGTAGTGGTTTAAAAGCCATCTGGAAGATTAAACCCCACTCAAGTTGTTCCCTTTTCCCAGACTCTTCTGATGAAGGAGGAACACTAGAAGAGATTATAAATTGGA